>NC_069674.1:67876643-68183875 GCF_023699985.2 Odocoileus virginianus | reverse complement strand
CCTTCTGCTAATGGACAGCCACAAAATTCCTTCCACTCATCTGCCAGGCTTTGAAAGCTTGACCTGCCTTTCACAGAAGTCAGCTTGAGTTCAATTACAGTAGATTGCCTGATCTCATTTATTTTCTCCTGTATACTTGAAGTTAGGACAGCTATAATTTGAAATGGAAATTTATGCAAATACTATGTAAATCAGGTCATTCCCAGATTAACTGGGGGGAAAAATCTGGTTGTCTTAGCAGGCACCATCTGTTCCCTCCTCATTCTTTCCATATCTGCACCCCACCCCTCTTTCCCGATCCACTTTGAAACTTGTTTTCCTGTGGCTGAGAAAAGAGATCTTTCAAAGGAAGAACACAAACCACCCATCTATGTTCCAGGTGGGCTGTTCGAACATCCCTTCACCTGTGGGAAGAGGTTCAGGTGAGGGATCAGAATGAGGTTTAGGGTTAACTGCTGGCAAATGGTGTTTCCTCAAAGGAGAGAGCCGCTGAGGCTGGCTGTGCAGACCTGTTCCGAGCTGTCTTGGAGAGGCCTGCCACACCCCTCATGTCTTCCGTGTCCTCCCCTCTTTCCTCCTGGCCTATGCTTTCCTTATGAGTCTTCTTTCTTCCTTCTCATTGCCTTTGCCCAAAGCCCTCTTACAGCACCCAGAAGCTCTCTCACTCCCCTACTGTAGCATTGTAGTAGAAAGGTTGAGGGACTGTGCAACCTTGGGCACTTCAGGGTCCGGCCTGGCAGCATAAAGACTCCAGGGCCCAGGCCACCAGTCCCTTACCCAAGGCTGCAGCCCATTCCTGCTTTGGGGCCGTGACAGCTTCAGTCCTGCTCTGGGAAGGCAGACCCTAGTATCCCCATAGCCAGGGGAAGGTTCTACACCATAACTCTGAGCATTCCTTTCCTCTTAAGGCTGTTAATGGGGGGGTAAGGGGGAGAGGAGGGCTCTGGGTTACTTCATTCAGGATCACTTTCTCCTTGAAGGGGTAAAAGTGAGAGACTGCCCTGCTGCTCACTAACTCCTCCAATCTGCAATGAAAAAGCCTCAGAAAGCAAAGCCATAGCTGACTCTCAGTAAAAAAAGTAACTTCAGTGTAAAGATTTTTGTGGCTGCTAGTCACTGAGATTTTGAAGTTGTTATTGAAGCAAAACTTAATGAGAGCTGACTAATATACCCTCTATAATTTTTATTAGCCTTTTCTCAAAGCCCCCTCAAATTCCAAAATATTCTTTAATATGCTCATGTGATATTTTCTCAATGTGAGGTCAAATGAGAATAAAATCAGCTTCACAAAAACTCCCTTTTTTCATGATTTGTTATATGACAGTACTAACTATATTTGCATAAATAGTTTCAAAAGCACACCTCTAGGCAGTGAGGACTGTCAATGCAAAGGCCCTGAAGCCAGAAAAAAATTAGTCCAGTATCAGAATGGTAGGAAATGAGGTCAGAGAATTGGGGGTGGAGGGTGGACAGTGTGGGTCTTGAGCTTGGTCCCAAAAAAGGTGCAGTTTCAAAACAGAAGCACGAGGTGGCACCATGACACCCCTCACAGTCATGGTTGACCACACATGCTGATAGCAGAGGCGGCGGCAAACACTCCTCCAGAAAGGTTCTGCCAGGAAATCGAAGTCCAGTAAGCATCACGGAATCATAAAAGAGTCTTAGAAATTAAAGAATTTTTGAGCTCTCCCAATCCAATCAGTTGCCACATGGGGTCCATGGTACCTATGGAGGGACTCCAGGATTCTGAGAATTTCTTGAATTGCAAAAAGCACTTTTCAGGGAAAATTCCAAGGGGTCTATCACCCAAAAGGGTAAAGAACCTCTGACTCTAACTGGTCGTCCTTCCAGGATCAGACTTGCTGAGAATTTGCTCGGGCTCAGACAGGTTGGGCCAGATCCACACTTAACCAGGTACCCTGGATCCAGTGACTCTGGTGGTAAAGGACCCACCTGCCAATACAGGAGACATAAGAACTGAGGGTTTGATCCCTTGGTCAGGAAGATCCCCTGGAGGAGGGCACAGTAACCCACTCTAGTATTCTTGCCTGGAGAATCCCATGGCAGGCTACAGTCCATAGGGTCGCAAAGAGTAGGACACAACTGAAGCAACTTAGCTACACATGCGCTGGATCCAGACCTGGGTCTATAAGTCCTGTTCTCTCTTAGTGGTGGAATCAAGAGAATGCTCTGAAGCTCCAGGCTTGAGGATATGGGGTCTCCTTCAAGAAACTAGAGCTTTTGTGAGGGGTCTGCAGACTCTCCACTGCTTTTCCCCTGAGTAAACAATAAAGAACTTGCACACCTATGCACTGCTGATTTTCAGAGGTGCCTACATGTTCATTGGATAAATAAAATATCACTTAATGTGGTTACTGAATTTATAGTCACTTTGATCATTACAGAGTTTCTCACCTACTGGATGTTCTCTCTGTATATATGTCACAAGTCTAATACTAATATATATTGGATTCCATATGAATCTATTATAATGGGAGAGTGTCTGTCAAATATTTTGAGCTAAATGGAAATCTTTATACACAAACCATTGGAATCATAGTCCATGGACAGAGAGGGGAGACCATGTGTGAAAGTGTGATGACCAGGGGTGGCCAAGGGATGGATGCCTGGGCAGGAAGTTGTGGCAGGCGGCAGGCAGAGCGTGGAGGCAGAAATGAGACTCAAGCCGTGGGACCACTCAGGTGGAACCACAGAGACCAAGGCTCGCTCTTCTGACTGGGAAGATGCAAATTTTCAATTAAGCATCTTGCTTAAAAAAAAATCTCCTGATACCACTGTATTTGCTATTGGTGTTTTAAAACACCAATTTAAATACCACATTTACTGGTATCCCTTCTCAAAACCGGACTTCCCCCTTCTTGCCTGAGAGCTGGGCTTCAGAAAACCCAAGCATCAACCTCGGGTGGTTAGACCTGCAGGTGGGCAGTTCCCTAGGGACCATTCCACCAAACCTGGAGCAGAAAGGTGAGCTGAGGATTGGGGTTCCTTTCAAGGCCTTCTATCAGCTTCTCTCCACTTCACTGCCTAAGCATGCCCTCCAGACACAGGCCCAGGGACCAGAGTGACTCATTATTTATCAAGGGCCTCCTGGAGAACATGGGAGACTAAGAACAGGAAAATCAAGTTGTGGTGTCTGTGGACCCTGTCTGGGCGCTGGCCGAACTTGACCAGGTTCAAGTTGCCCAGGTGACTGTTGAGACACTCCCTGCCCTCCCATCCACCTTGGGAGGCGTGTGTGGACTTGGCCACTGCCAGAGGTTGCCTGTTGTTGCCATTCCTCACACTGACCACTCTGCTTGCCCAGATTCCACTGTAGCTCCATTGTCCATGGTGGCCTGGGCCGACCAGCTCGGCCTGGAGCCCTGCCCTGGGAGGATGCAGGCTACCACGGCATCACAAAGCACTGCTTTGTGGCCCTGACAGGAGGAATCTGTCATTAGCTGTGAGATGGTCCCTGGCAGATCCTGGCATGTGGTGAGCAGACAGCTCTGTGCTGCTTGCAGTATACTGAGAACCACCAGTCGGATGTGATGCCTTCACCTCCGCGTGGACTCCTGCAGCCTCGGGTTCACTGGCACCTTTTGTACTGACCCAGAGCAGAGGTCGGGCTGGCACAGAGCAGCAGCAGCTCGTGCTCAGTGCCTGTTGCCGTGCAGCTGACAGCACTGGCACTGTGAAGACGGTGCCCTGACCTAGTGGTCCTCCTGGCATCCCACCTGGGACCCGGGCCAGGTCCCTAAACAGCAGCAGCATCCTGTGGATGCCATCTCTGACCAGAAGAGAATGGAAGTGCGTCTCATGGGCTAGGAGTAGTCACACACACACAGAATCAAAAACCATAAAATTAAAGATGAATAATTTCAACTACTTTAAATTTGAGAACCTCAGTCCACCACAGGCGCTTTAAAGAAACTCAAAAAATAAGCCACAAACCAGGAAAACATATGCACACATAAGTGACAAAGGATTCAAATCAAGAATATATGAAGTCTGGTACTCCAAGCCATGTGGAAAGGGTCTGAAAGGGACCAACAGTTAGTAGAAAAACAGG
The DNA here is from genome assembly GCF_023699985.2 of Odocoileus virginianus. Classification (NCBI taxonomy): domain Eukaryota; kingdom Metazoa; phylum Chordata; class Mammalia; order Artiodactyla; family Cervidae; genus Odocoileus; species Odocoileus virginianus. The sequence continues at coordinate 68,179,803 of NC_069674.1, read as the reverse complement.
CAAAAATGATGGGCATTTTACAGAAGAGGAAAGACACAGAGCTAAGTAAACATGGAGATGCCAACCTTGTCAGTACCCAGAAAAATGCAAACCAAGACCGTAATGAGGTCTAGCTCCTGGGGTGAGGCATGAAGGGCTCCAGGTCTGCAGAACTCGCCTCAGATGGTTCTCAGTGACCTTGGGCCTCTCTCAGGGGAAAGGGGCCCTGATCTGCCGGGTCCTGTAGAGTCTGAGTGGGACCCCTGTCCTTTCCCTTCCTGTCCCCACCAGTAGGGGTGAAGATCCCCCAGTCTCAGGCAGATCCCCTCCCCGCCCCAGGCCTCATTTTCAGCATCTTCCCTTGGCTCTTCTCTCAGGTCTCACCTTGGTCACCTGGGTAGCAAAAACATCTTTTCCGTCTGAAATTAAGATAGATAATCAGTCCCCATCATCTCACAAGACCATGGGGACTTCAGACTATTTATGATAAGGTAAATATGCTGAAATTAAAAGATGCTTGCTCCTTGGAAGAAAAGCTATGAACCTAGACAGCATATTAAAAAGCAGAGACATTTTACTGACAAAGGTCATAAAGGACCAACCTTTACGGACAAAGGTCCGTCTAGTCAAAGCTATGGTTTTTCCAGTAGTCGTGTACTGATGTGAGAGTTGGATCATAAAGAAGTCTGACCACTGAAGAACTGATGCTTCTGAACTGTGGTGTTGAAGAAGACTCTTGAGAGTCCCTTGGACTGCAAGGAGATCCAACCAGTCCATCCTAAAGGAAATCAACCTAGAATATTCATTGGAAGGACTGATGCTGAAGCTGAAGCTCCAATACTTTGGCTACCTGATGGAAGAGCTGACTAACTGGAAAAGACCCTGATGCTGGTTTATTGAAGGTAGGAGGAGAAGGGGACGACAGAGGACGAGCTGGTTGGATGGCGTCACCAACTCAGTGGACATGAGTTTGAGCAAGCTTTGGGAGATGGTGAAGGACAGGGAAGCCTGGGTTGCTGCAGTCCATGGGGTCACAAAGAGTCGGACACGACTGAGCGGATGAACAGCAAGTATGCTGAAAATTAGCACCTTCTAGACCAAGTCCAGGTAAAAGAGGGGCTCCCTTGTACCAAGTAAGACCCTATGTGGACTTCCTGTGGCAGAACCCTCCTCATGTCCCCTGCTGCCTCCTATCTGAAGAAAAACATTGGCCTCCCAGGCCTTCCCCAAGTTTTAAGGACTAAATTTAGCCAGTGAAGTGAGAAAATGCAGACAGAAAACAGCCAAGCAAGACAAAATAATAATAGTTCAGCCATTAAGCAAAGTCAAGGACCTTTAGTTCCTCCCCACGGGCTATAGATAATCTTCTGAGCCAAGCCCTTTGCGCTATACTGAAATCTCCACCAGGTGGATGAAGTCAACTACTGTATGCTGTCCACAAGCAGGAAGAGCCCTCCAGCCTGACTGGAACCAGGCTGATGGTATTGACTCCTCATTACCTCACCGCCAAGCGGAAGAATGTCCACGAACTGAGCACACACCCTGCAACCCTCTCCCTCACCCTGTTTTTAAAAACCCTGATGGGAGTTCAGACCCTTTAAGCTCCAGCTGCCTGGACTTCTTGCTTGGCCCTGCAGTTAATAGTGCACTTTCCTTCACCACAACCCCATGTCAGTAGATTGGCTGTATTGTGCCCACGTGGGCAGACCAACTTCTGGCTTGGTAACTGACTGTAATCCTCAGCTGTAACCCCCTCTCCTTCCTCGTGGACAGCACTGTCTTGCCATTGGCTGAAGCAGAAGCCACGTGTGACAAGCAGTGCGTGCAGACTTGGGCTGGCGTGAGGAGGCCCCACACCCAACCACTGGTCCCTTGGTCTGCCCACTCCAGAACCTCGCTTGTACATTTCCTTTGGGGCTTAACCTGGAAACCTTTCCTGGTCAGCCTTTAAGAACTAAATAGGCAGCCAAATGAATATCCTGACGGGACAGAACCCACATTTAGAGTGAGAACCAGATGCAGCTTAGCCTACTACGGTGAGCTTTTGCATAATGATGTGTCCAACAAATAAACACTAAACAGTGGGGTTGGGTGCCACTTCCAAACTCAATGCTCTCAGCATGGTGAGACCTTTAGTCAGGTGTGACTGAGGGACGGCCGTGGTCCTGGGTGGCTCTCCTCCTGCTCTGTTCTTGGACCTCTTAATCCCAGCCCCTCTCCCTCCTTCAGAACCCATTCCGAGTGTGTTCCAAGCCAGCCCAAGCCACCGTGGTTGCCATCGTTCAGCATGGCCATTATAAACACAGCAGGCCAGGTAGATCTTTGGTCTGTCCTTTGTATGTCCAGGACAAGGACCATCTTTGTCAACCAAAGGAGATTTACTTCCTTCCTTCCCAGTCCCTTTCTCTCTTTTTTCTTTTATTCAAGAAGCCAAGCTTTTATCAGGCACCAGATAGTCTTCTAAGCACTGAGGATATATCAGTGAACAAAGTAATCACACAAATTCCTGCCCTCAAGGAAATGATATTACAATTAGGGAGATACGACATAAAATTAAAGTGAAACCCATGACCTGGGAAGCATGGTAAGCAGCCCTGAAGATTTCTACGTGCCAGGCGTCACCGCCATGAAAAGAGTTAACTTCACTGGCCACTGAGTGTCAGTGAACACGGTTTGAACAACCACTCTAAATGGGCATCGCAACCTGTGATTTACACCTATTACCTCATTTAAACTGCATAACAACCCACATGGTAGGTATTATTACCATCTGCAAATGGAGAATCTGGCATGTGGGGAGATTCAGGGGCTTCCTAAGATTACCCAACTGCTAACTAAGAAAGGGAGTTGGGATTTGAATCTAAGCGCTGGGGCTCTGCTGTCTTTGTTCTTATGCCTCCCGGTTCTGCCCTGACCCTGTCCAGTGCTCACACAGGAGCCTCTGGACAGCACCACAGTGAGGGGGACACCCCTGGACTACACCGCAGCTGGGAGTGGGTGCATGGCTTCTGAACATAACGTGATAAAAGGAGTTCTCAAGTGATTCTGACATTTCAGAACCACTTTTCCTTCTGTGCAGAAGGCACTGGTCCTGGCAGCAGGTGCCAGCATTTTAGCCTCTGGGGTGGGGAGGAAGGGGGGCTCAGGCCCCGCCCCCACCAGCCTGAGAAAGAAAACAGGTCAGAGGTGCCTCCTGAGGCTTTCCACCCAGGATCTCAGCGAAACAGGCCCTAAGCAAGCCCTGGGGCCTGGGGACAGCCTGAAGGTGCCTGGGGCAAGAGTAAAGGTGTTCTCAGACTCCAGAGATGCCACAAGGCTTGCAGCCCCTACCTACTGTTTTCTTAAAGTGAGGTCTGTAGAATGGAGTCAGGGATAACCTCCCACATCCCTTTCCTGCCCACAGTGACAGGAAGCTGAACCCAGGAAACACACACACGTGTGTGTGTGTGTGTGTGTGTGTGTGTATGCAAAATATCTTCCAAAACTCAATACACGAGGCTGGACAATGGCTCTCTTCTGCCTGGCCTGTTATAAGGAGAGCACCAAGTCTAGGGGGAATGAGTGCCCATTCTTTCAGTAATAAGCTGTGTGACCTTGGGCAAGATGCTCAGCATCTCTGGGACTCAATGCTTTTGTCTGTAAAATGGGGCAAAGGACTCCTTTCCTACCTGCCTTGAGATCTGTGGTGAGGATCTCGGGAAAGTGTACCCGAGTGCGCTCTGTACTGTCAAGTGATAGGCACAGCCGTCTTCTTCAGCCACCGAAACACAGAATTCCACCAGAAGGAATAGCTGTGAGGCGGGCGTGTATAGATTTAGATCAAGCAGGGGTTAAAATTCCCGCTCCCTGGAACCAGCCGCTCTCATTAAAAACCTTCCACTCTGTTTCAGAACCATTACTGGTTAGATGCACCCCTCCCCTTCCTCCTCAGGGCCGACAACAGGTGCGAAGCTGGGGAGGCGGGAGGAGCGGGGTGAGCAGTGGAGAGAACAGATGCTTAAGGACCGGGTTGCGGGGAGGCCCTTCCAGAGGGCGGGGTCACACCACGCTGTGTTTAAACAGGGCTTTGGACACACCCTGTCACCTCCTTCGAGGCCACAGCCGCAGCATAAGGGCTCTCGGTAAGCTCAGTAGCTCAGCAGATGTGCTCCGCTCTCCTGGTGGTGACAGATGTGACCCTAAAACCAGGAAGTCTCCTGCCCCGACAGGCTCAGCCGGCTTCACACTCTCCCTCTGGAGGGAAGTGATCAAGGATTCCAGTTGCTCAGAAAAAGAGAACTCTCATTTATTGGGCCTCCTCCTGCTTGCCATATGTTACTTTGTTTAACGCACCCATCCGCTCTGTGAAGTATTAGCCACATTTTACATCCAAGAAAGCCAAGCCCTGGAGCGGCAGAGGCATCCAACTCGGCCCCACAGCTCCAAGTGGGAGCCGAGATTCGTGGGCCCCAAAGCCTCCTCTGACAGGCTTTATTATTAATCAGACAATAAACACTGCTTAAGTACCTGTTGGTCCAGGAACTGCTGAGGACGTGAACCAACCGTGCAAGAGGCAAAACGTGGCTTCCCCGGCGTGGGACAAAACTAGGGGGACTGCAGGGGTCCTGCAAGGGGTGCGTTTCTCTGCGCCCTCAACCGCGAGGGCCGCGAGGCCCAGGGTGCCCCGGAAGCTCCGCTAGGAGGGAGGTGTGGGTCCTCCCCGCCAAACCTCTCTGAGGCGCGGGCCCTGGAGCCCGTGAGTCACCGACTCATGCATGCTCGGGTGATGAAGCGTGTGAGCTGAGCCAGCTCTAGAACTCCCAGCCCAGGGCTCTCGGTACTCCCACCACTGGCGAGGCAAGGCTTGAGGGGGTGTGGTGGGCGCGGCCGTGCCGCCAAGGGCCTCGAGCCTGCGCTCCGCCCCCTTCTCCGGAGTCTGCGCACATCTGCGCTGGACAAGCCCGCTGTCCGCCTGACCAGCTGTTTTCGCTTTCCAGAGGACCCGGGTTCTGGGAACCAGGCCAGCGTTCTGAGCTATTCCCTTCCCTTTCCTTTTTTTGTAGAATAGAAGACTGCTCAGGGCTGCCAGAGTCAGCAGCTTGCTCCCGGGTGCCTTGCCCACCATTTGGTTGGCCTGGAGGCGAGGACTCTTGGGAGCCGCCTTTTTCTCTGGGGATGGCCATCTGGGCCCTTCTCATCCAGCAGTTGCTGGAATCCACTCTTCTGTAGCCGCTGTCCTCATGGGGCGCCTTTTCCCCAGTCTCAGCCTCCTGCCCTTTGTTCAGAAAGCAAGCAGCATTACTGAGCCAAACGTGCGTCTCATCACCTACACTGAGTTAAGCCAGTCTACCAACACCAGGTTGTGGTGATGGGGAGTGTAGCGTTTTTATTGTAAGGTATCAGACAGGGAGTCCTGCGCAACTAATGCTCAAAAATCCCAAAACCCTCAGACTGGTTTCAGGGAAGCAGTTTTAAAGGCAAGGTGTGTCAGAGGGTATGTGATTAGCCAACAGCATAATTCTCTTGTGAAGTAACAGGGTAGCGTCACAGGGGTTGTTATTACCAATCCTCAGGCTTCAGCTGGTCTGGGGACTACGTGATTATGGTCATCATGTAGTTAACGTCTTCCATTTGGTAGGGGGTTTAGCATCTGTAAAACAACTCAGGAAATGTGCATCAGATACTGTTATTTAGGTACTTCAGGCTTCCCTGGTAACTTAGCTGGTAAGAATGCACCTGCACTGCAGGAGACCCTGGTTCAATTCCTGAGTTGGGATGATCCCCTGGAGGAGGGCATGGCAACCCACTCAAGTACTCTTGCCTGGAGAATCCCCAAGGACCAAGAAGCCTCTCGGGCTAGAGTCCATGGGGTCGCAAAGAGTTGGACAGAACTGAGCGACTAACCACAGCACAGCACAGGTACTTCGGCGAGCAACTAGAGATTCTATGACTGCCACGTGGCTGATTTACTATTTAAACTGTTACCAGTTTTCCTGGCCCGATTGCTGCTTCTGTCACTACATGTTCACATCCTTTCAATCATTAATTCTTGAGCCAGGCTTTTGTGACTCAGAGGCAACCTGGGAGCCTACAACTTTTATACAAACAAGAGGCAGGCAGAGGGCATGGAAGTAGGTTCTTGTTCAGCTTGTCTGTCAGTCTGACACCTCCAGTGGAGGGGGGGGTCTCCTTGGTGGAGTGCCCAGGGACAAGGTCTCGCTGGCCATGGTGACATGGGTGACTTAGAGGCAACTTAACCTGGAACTCTCTGAGGTCTGAGAGCTGAGTCTAAAGCAAGCTGAGTCTAAAGCTCATTCACCTGTGTCCTCCAGCTGCTTCCCATGCCTCCAGGGCTGGCCATTCCTACATGAAATCCAGTGTACTGGGGGTGAGCAGGGCTCCTTTCTGGAATGATCTGTGAGTTGTTTGCTCACCTCACTAGGCTTCTCCCAGCCTCCAAGTGCCCCGTGCCAACTGCAAATTATTCCATAAAAACTTCATGTGGATTCATTTATAAATCTCTTGCTTTCTTAAGTGACTTTCTATGACTTTCTCTGGAGGATTTTATCTACATAAGCTCTTCTAGGTAAACAGGAAGAGAGAGTGATTCACTGTCCTCAGAAATTAGGAAGAATGCAATTATACAGGCTCTGACACTCCCCTGACACTCCTGTCGGCTCTCAGCCAGAGGGTGCCCTGCCCTGAGCTGGGCTATGCTCCTCGGCACCTTCCTGGTAGTTGGGCAGTTCCCTTGAGGTTCTTCCAGGTCCCAAGGACTCCAGCTTCCTTCATTCGTGAAGGGTGAGGTAACAGGGTTAATAACCCCCTGTTAGGGTGTCTAACCCCCCCTGCCCAGGGTACCTCTGAGAGTTAAGTAGTGTAAGAGAATTTCCATGCCTTTAAGTAGTTGCCCTTTGGTCTGCAGATTTCTGGAAGCCACCACAAGTCACTAGTGTCACCATTAACTTTTTAACATGTGACTCTGGATTGGTTAATTTAGCCTCAAATCTGTGATTATTTCCCATACAAGAAAGTTAAAGGCAGTGGAATTCCACAGAGTCATTTGAAAGATAACACTTTTTAGAACCTAGAGACAGTGTGAGCCAGGCTTGGAGGTCTGCTCATGTCTGTTGTTCAGTTGCTAAGTCATGTCCAACTCTTTATGACCTCATGGACTGCAGCACGCCAGGCCTCCCTGTCCCTCACATGTTTATGCTCATGTTTACCCAGTCTCTAAAGCACAGTATGCTGGAGGTGAAAGAGTTAAAACTATCTGAGATTAAATTCTGATCCTGCTGTGTGACTTAGGGCAAGTTGATTAACCTCTCTGCACATCTGTTTCTTCCTCTGTCAAAGGGGAATGACACTATGCTTCACACTGTGTTGCTGTGAAAATTAAGGAAACGGATGTAAACTCCCTCACAAATACCTGTCACATAACAAGGGCTTACTCAATGAGAATTTTCTTTCACTTCTGAAATCTCTGGGGTTGCCTGAGAAGTCTAGCATTAGAAATCTCTCAGCATTTCAGTGGAATTGCCTGAGAGATCAGAAATGTCTGGGAAGGGGCTTAGAAGGGAAATAGGGTCTTGAGAATGTCATACGGTCACCAGGAATCAAGGACCTGAGAAGTTCTTTAGCAGAAATTAGGAGGTTACCTCTTTTGAATCCTAGTGATGGATGCTTTCCAGCATGAGCATGATTACACAGAAATGAAAACCTTTTCCATTTATGATAAAGAAAAATCATCTCCCTGACTTTGGGCCACAGGCTGTAGGTAGCTCAATGCCACTCTCCAATTACATGGGACCCTATCGTACATCCTGGTTCAATCTCCCTCCCCAGCCCTGGTCTTTGGGAAGTTTAAAAGTCTTCATAAGTGTATGAAAATAATTGCTGCAGACCACCGGTGTGTTCTTTCAAATTGTCCTGCTCATCAATAAAACAGAAACAATTGCGGTAAAGCGACATTACCCAGGGTCACTGTGAATTGAGTTCCTGTCTGGTGCTCCTTGGGCCTGCCAGTTGCCAAGGCTATCTTTTTGTTGTTCTTGTTCAGTCACCCAGTCATGTCTGACTCTTTGTGACCCCACGGACTGCAGCACGGCAGGACTTTCTGTCCCTCACCATCTCCCAGAGTTTGCCCAGGTTCAGGTTCATTGCATCAGTGATGCTGGCCAGCCATCTCATCCTCTGATGCCCTCTTCTCCTTCTGCCCTCAATCTTTCCCAGCATCAGGGACTTTTCCAATAAGTCATCTGTTCACATCATGTGACCAAAATACTGGCGCTTCAGCATCAGTCCTTCCTGTGAATATTCCGGGTTGATCTCCTGTGTTAGCCTGACACAATTCATAGATGTTGGTGGAAGACATGAGGCCCCTGTGTCATTATCCCCAGAAATCATAGTAGGCAACAATATCAGCCTTTTTTCACTGTATTTTTCAGACCACAGATGACTCATCACCAACATTCAGTAATGAGGTCAAAATAAGGAAGCAAACTGTTATGGAAAGAGTTGAGACCATAACAATAAAATGAGGAGAGTTAAGAAGAGTCTTTGGAAGTGACTGCACAGAACTTTGGCGTTGGCAGAGGTGATGGAAGCCCTGCCCTGAACAGTTGCTACTCCTGAGAATCTGCTCAGGGTCTGTCTGCTAGGGAAGGTGACATGTGCACAGATGAACGGCAGAACTGTACTCTTAAGCCCCGGCAGACACGTGCACAAAGACAGCCCACGAGATAGACAGGAGACCTCTGAGGCTAAATCTTGACTGAGGGGCGGGAATTCCTCAGGAGGATGTAAATTCTGGTCTTGAAAAGGCACTGAATACAGGGAGGACAAGTTTGTTTCTGAGGCAGGAGCTCTTAAGTCTCACATTTATGCAATAACATTGAGTGTTTTTTGGTGGAATAAGGCAGTATGAAATTCCCTACAAATGCACCCTTGGCTGCCTGCCCACATGAGGTGAACTTCTTTCAGGTACTGCCTAGCAACCAGTGAATGGGATGAGAGGGCTACAGGGTTGGGGGTGTAGGGGGCATGAGCTCTGTGGCAGGGTGGTTGTGGTGTTCACTCTTCCAGAACAAATCCTCAGCTCCTCTGGAGCGAGAATCAAGTCTGGCTCCTCTAGGGAGAACACACCCTGGATTCCACCAGGCCTGCTCCCACACCCAGTTGGCAAGATTTCAGGACCAGTGCTACCACAGACTACTCCCACTCACGAGGCAACACAGGGAACCCTGGGTCCGGCCATGGTTGTCTTTGGTTTCTGGAGTCAGGATGATGCCCACCCATCCCACGCCCACTGCACTCAGGCTGGGCTCTATGCCCGGAGAGCAGAAAGCTCGGCAGAGGTGTGCATGAAAGGAACCACAGAAATATCAAGCCAGCAAGACACATCAGGTGCCTTCAACTCCTTTATCTGAGAGGTGATGAAATGGGGGCCCGAGAGCGCAGGGGACTGAGCAGGGGGCTGTAACCGCTTGGTAGAGAGCTTGCTCCTCACCCCAGTCTGGTGCTTTACTACCCTTCTTTCTAGCTTTCTCCCAGGTCACCCGTCAGAGCCCAGCCTCTCACACTGACAGCACCCATGAACTTGTCCCCTCATCCCTAGACTTTGAGCTTCCTGAGGGAAGAAATGTACCATCCCTTTCAGGCACACGGGGGAGTCTGAGGAGTGCCTGGAGAGAGAGGCATTAAGTGAATGGAGGCTGTAGGCCGGGGGAGGGGGGCTATTTTGAGTTTTGCTCTTTAGTCACAAATGATGGTGCTTAGCTGGACCCAACTTCAGGAAAAAAGGTTTGTCTTCATTTAAAAAATAATGTTACAAATTAAAAAAACAAAACAAAACAAACACCCAACGTTTCCTTTCCAAATCTGTGAGTGGGATTGAGGAGATTATACCGTTTTGATTCCATAGCTGCTCTTATCCCTCCCATCACAGGCCAGCCCCCAGCTGCATCGTGGTCCTGTCCTCCTCACACTCAGACCCCAGTTTGAGAAGCAGGATATGTGGAACCTAGGGTGAGCAGGTGACTTAGTTCCTGGCTGTAGCCCCCACCCTACCCCTAGTCGCTTCCCCTGCTTCCTGACCAGAGAGCCTCTCTTTTTCTCTCACCTTTTGTCCAGGCCTGTCCAATTGGTCTGGATGGGGAAGGAGGAAGTCAGAAGCTTGGAGAAGGGTGGGGCACGGGCGGAGGGAAATCTCCTGTGTGCCCAGGCACCTGTGAAGCATTGTCCTGTGCGATGCCTGAAGGAGCAGGACCCTCTCCTCTTTCTTCTCCCTTGAGAAAATAGCCCTCCTGGTGAGGAGGGGTGTGAATGAAAAATGTTGCCTGCCACATCAGTAAACAAAGGAAGTTGCAGCGGTCAAGCCACTACAGTCAAACCGACAGTGAGCCCTGGGGGAACTCAGGACAAAGACTAATGGGCTGCCCACTGCCAAGCCCTCAGCCACTCCAGTCACCCCCCAGCAATGCACCCTGGGGGATTCAGGATGGAGAAGCATGGGATACTGGCCCTAGATAGCTAAGGTACATATCAAAAGAACGATTCCAATGAACTCAGGCTCTTGGATCTTCCATAGGCAGAAAAGCACTAAATTCATTAACATGCTGCTGCTATGCAACCCCATAGACAGCAGCCCACCAGGCTCCTCCGTCTTTGGGATTCTCCAGGTAAGAACACTGGAGTGGGTTGCCATTTCCTTCTCCAGTGCATGAAAGTGAAAAGTGAAAGGGAAGTCACTCAGTAGTGTTCAACTTTTGAGACCCCATGGATTGCAGCCCACCAGGCTCCTCCACCCATGGGATTTTCCAGGCAAGAGTACTGGAGTGGGGTGCCATTGCCTTCTCCGAAAATTCATTAACACGTGATACCTGATTTTCTTTAATAGTCAGCTTTTCAAGTCCAAGTTACCTGATTTTTGTTGCAAAACTCCTATTGATGCTTTTGAACTGTGGAGTTGGAGGAGACTCTTGAGTGTCCTTTGGACTGCAAGGAGATCAAACCAGTCAATTCTAAAGGAAAGCAGTCCTGAAGGAAGGACTGATGCTGAAGCTGAAACTCCAATACTTGGCCCACCCGATGCGAAGAGCTGACTCATTGGAAAAGACCCTGATGCTGGGAAAGATTGAAGGCAGGAGAAGGGGATGACAGAGGATGCGATGATTGGATGGCATCACCAACTCGATGGACATGAGTTTGAGCAAGCTTTGGGAGTTGGTGATGGACAGGGAAGCCTGGCATGCTGCAGTTCATGGAGTCGAAAAGAGTCAGACATGACTGAGTGACTGAACTGACTGAACTATATATCTTGGCTCCTCCCTTACCTCTTGGGAGCAATCCCTTAGAGCTACCTATCTGAGAGACTGCCTCCTGGGCTTGGAGTTCTCAGAAAGACCGCCAAGTAACACAATTCTCAACCTTTACATGTGCTCTTTTTTTTTTTTTTTTTTTCAGTTGATCAGGAAAGGCAGGAGAGGGCGAGGAGGAAGGGATCAAGCCTCTGTCATGTTGTCAACCCTACCCCTTTTTCATGCCTGAATCTTCTGCTCTGAGCTCTGCCCTTAGCACTAATGTGGTAAATTTACAGGAAACACAACTGAGCAGACATCCCCTTAAGACTCTGCAGAGTCGGGTGCCGTTCCGCTCCAGCTCCATGCGTGAAGCCCAGACTCCACCAGGATTCTTGCCCCTGAGACTGTTGGTGGTCGGTGGTTGGCAGCCACTGGGACCTTGTAAGAACCTTGTGTATGTTCTTCCAACCTCTTGGGACATAACCTTTGTGGGCATTAGAAAGTAAGAGTATTTCAAGTTCCCTTCCTGAGCCTCTTAGGCAATAAGAGAAGCTAAATACCAATTCTAAGGATGGGTGCTGGTTTGGCATTTCACCCACAAAGGGAAGGAGGCCCTGTCATGCCCACCCAACTGGGAACATGAAGGTCCTGCCTAGAAAAAGAGAAGGATCAACTCTGGGCAGCTCTGGGCCTGCAGCAGGCATCGTGTTCACAATCAAGTACAAGGGTAGATGGAGTATAGCAGTGGGCTAAAGAGATCATTTATCTTCCTGTCGATGACAGGCATGAGCTTTGGCCCAGGGCCCAAACTTCTTATCCTTGAAAAACACATTTTACAGATTGCTGGCAAAAACAGGCAACCCAGATTAAGCCGCCAGACCTAACTATTTTCGATCTTCCTCCTACTCTTCTTGAAAAAAAATAAAAAAGAGAGAGATAAAGATTTTCTACTTCTTCCCGGTCTCTCCCCAACCCCCAAAAGACAATAAGAACCACTGAAAGGAAGGCAGGGGCTCTGTTGGGGTTTGCTCCCCTCCGGAAAGCCCACTTCAGGCCAGTTCATTAAGGAGAAGACTACTTTGCATTTCAGAAGGATTTTTTTGGTTTCTACTAGGATTCTTTCAAATGGCAGATTCCTTAGGACATTTAAGGATTTATTTACAGATCATTAATTCACTCATCACAGAGGCTGAAGGGCAGAGAAACTCTGAGCTGACATTTTGGAGGTGCCACCTCAAAGGGTGATTCAAGCAGAAAGATAACGTGCTTTGAAATGATAATGTGAAATAATGGGGACAAATATTTGTTCATAGGGCACCATTTTAGAAAAACATTTATAGTGTAAATACACCGATGATGTAATTAATATTTCAACGAGGGGCAATCCTCAGTTGTTGCTATAAAAATTTTCTCGAAACCATCACATAAATCAGATCATGATAAAACGTGTTTCTGCCTGGTGGGTTATATTTTATATCATGAGATCAGGGTTATAAACTTGGGAGTTACATTCCTAATTAGGGATTTGACATCAAACACATCAGATATGATTTGATGACTTCTGTCAGAAATTGCAAAAACAATTCTAAACTCCGTGGTCATTATAAATAGTAAAGTCGTGCCCCCTAAAGCACTAGAAAGGTACTCCATGCATCCCAGTGGCCCCCTGTTGTTGTTCAGTCACTAAGTTCAGCTCATGTCTCTTAGCAACTCCATGGACTGCAACCTCTGTCCTCCACTACCTCCCTGAGTTTGCTCAAACTCATGTCTATTGAGTCGATGATGCCATTCAATCAGCTCATCCTCTGTGGCCCCCTTCTCCTGCTGCCTTTAATCTTTCCTAACATCAGGGTCTTTTTCAATGAGTCAACTCTTTGCATCAGGTGGCCAAAGTATTGGAGTATTAATTTCAGCTCAGTCCTTTCAGTGAATATTCAGGGTTGATTTCCTTTAGGACTGACTGGTTTGATCTCCTTGCAAACCAAGGGACTCTCAAGCGTCTTCTCCAGCACCACAATTTAGAATTCTTCGGCACTCAGCCCTCTTTGTGGTCCAGCTCTCCCGTCAGTACATGACTACTGGAAACCATAGCTTTGCCTGTACAGACCTTTGTCGGAAGTAGCCCCTTGTAGCTGCCCCCCAGCCTGCTGATCCCTTGACCACTGACTGCTGATTCCATGTCATTAGACTAACGTGACGTGGAGAAGCGTTAGGTGCACAGATCTTAGGTGCAGCTAGTTGGAACCACAGTGGGACCTACAGTGGGTTTTCTTTTTTCTCCTAAGTTGGTCACTTTACATGTATCAGTGTCCACCCTTTGAAGCAGGGCCCTGGCAGGGGTGGACTTCGTATTTGCTGGCATTTTCAGGGGATGCTGCTCTAAAAATACACATTCTAGCCTCCCAGATTCCTTTTTTGGGTTGCTCTTTCTAAATCTATCTGTATGGAAACTGAGGGCTATACAAAGTTCTCAAGAAAATTTTAATCATGACTCACACAGAAGTACAAAGTGGGTTACGATGTAAATGTGACCCAAAATGCTGACACTTAAAATAAACATTGACTTCGCAATACTACAATTTGTTTTCTCTAGAATTTAAAAGAGGCTTTGAAACCAGATTTTTAAAATACACTAAAAAAAAAAAAACAAAACACTAGACATGGTTCCTGAGGAGCCTTAGCTGACACCTTTTTTCTTTCCAAATTATTCCCTTGACCTAAGAGCCGCTGGAAGTGGCACAAGTGGCTTGACAGTTTGTTGACAAGAACAGCAACACTTCACACTTCATTGGAAAGTCATAGAGGCATGTTCCAGGTCATTAACTGAGACTTTTAAGAGGAGTTGCTTTCTGCGCTGGTATAGTGGGATTAAGCACAATTTCTTTTAAACTTTTCACAGCATTTAAAAAAAAAAATTTCAAGTGCACAAAATACAATTAATAAAAAGTCTTGATTCATGACACACTCTCATCATTGTTCCCTGCATGGCTTTATTTTACATTGTATTTGCTAATGAACACCTGCTGAAAATAACACTTAGCCAATAACTTCACCACCATCTTCCCTTGCCCTGAGGGCACCCTCTCCGTCCCTGACTTCTGCCTCTCACATAGGTTACTGCTCACCTAAATTTGGTGTTTGTCATTCTTTCGCTTTTTAAAATGAGTTTTATCAATATGCATATATATCTAAATAGTATATAATCCTATTTGCTTGGTTAATAAAATGAGTGTCACATTATACTTTCTTTTCTGTAGCCTGTTCTTTTTGTTCAACATTGTATCTGAGACATTCATGTAGTTAGTAGAACTGTAGTTCATTATTTTCACCTCTGTTATAGTTCATTATATGACTCTACCAAATTCTATTTTTATTTTCTCCTGCCAATAGATACTTGGGTTGTTTCCATTTCTTTTTCTAAAACAAACTTTTCTGCTATGAATAGTCTCCTCTCTATTTCATATTACACAGGTGCTAATTTTTCTTTTGGGTATATACCTAGATATGGAATAACTGAGTCTTAAAGCATGAACTTAAGAGAGTACATCATGAGAAACACTGGGCTGGAAGAAGCACAAGCTGGAATCAAGATTGCTGGGAGAAATATCAATAACCTCAGATATGCAGATGACACCACCCTTATAGCAGAAAGTGAAGAGGAACTAAAAAGTCTCTTGATGAAAGTGAAGGAGGAGAGTGAAAAAGTTGGCTTAAAGCTCAACATTCAGAAAACTAAGATCATGGCATCTGGTCCCATCACTTCATGGGAAATAGATGGGGAAACAGTGGAAACAGTGTCAGACTTTATATTTTGGGGGCTCTAAAATCACTGCAGATGGTGATTGCAGCCATGAAATTAAAAGATGCTTACTCCTTGGAAGGAAAGTTATGACCAACCTAGATAGCATATTTAAAAGCAGAGACATTACTTTGCCAACAAAGGTCTGTCTAGTCAAGGCTATAGTTTTTCCAGTAGTCATGTATGGATGTGAGAGTTGGACTATAAGGAAAGCTGAGCGCCAAAGAATTGATGCTTTTTAACTGTGGTGTTGGAGAAGACTCTTGAGAGTTCCTTGGACTGCAAGGAGAGCCAACCAGTCCATTCTAAAGGAGATCAGTCCTGGGTGTTCACTGGAAAGACTGATGTTGAAGCTGAAACTCCAATATTTTGGTCACCTCATGCAAAGATTTGACTCATTGGAAAAGACCCTAATGCTGGGAAGCATTGGGGGCAGGAGGAGAAGGGGACGACAGAGGATGAGATGGTTGGATGGCATCACCGACTCGATGGACATGGGTTTGGGTAGACTCTGGGTGATGGACAGGGAGGCCTGGCATGTTGCGATTCATGGAGTCGCAAAGAGTCGGACACGACTGAGCAACTGAACTGAACTGAACTGAAAGCATGAACAACTTTATAGATCAATGACAAATTATTTTCCAAAGTGGTTATATTTACACTCTTACCAGCAACATGATCACATTGATTCATATAGCCTTCAAACTTGATGTATCAGATTCCTTAACTTTTATCAATAGTTGTAAACTGTATTTCTGTAAGGTTTTCATTTACATTTCTCAAATGTTTCTTAGCTCTATTTCCTTTTCTGTGAAACACCTGTTTGAATTTTCTGTGCAGTTTTCTATTTATTGTTTTTTATTTGTCTGTAGAAGTCTTTATTTATTCTGCATAGTAATTGTGCTGTAATAACTTTTCCCAAGTTGTAGCTCTTATTTTCTTGAAAGTATTTTTTCACATTTTGATGGCTCATTTTCATGTCTGAATTTGCTAATGTGATCTTTTATGATTTGTCATACTTATATCAGAAAGATATTCACTTATATTTTCTTCTAAAAGTTACAGTTTGCTTCAGATATTTAAGCTCTTAATGCTTCTAGATTGGATTTTTGTATATGAAGTAAAGTCTTCTTTCAGTTTTTTGGTCCCATTTGTTTATTAGTGTTTCCTTTTCCCACTACTTGCAGTGTGACTTAAATTTCAAACAAGCAAATTTAATTCTGGACTCTGTATTTTATCCCTCGGACAGTTTGCTGGTATAGTCCTGAACCAATACCACAGTTTTTAAATTATTCTAACTTTATAATAAACCATTTTATCTGCAAAGATAGGCCCCTTTCCTCATTATTTTCCTTCTTCAGTTATATCTGGGTTATCCTTGGTCTTGTCTCTAAAATTTTATGATTTTTCTATGTATAAATTTTGCACATCTTTTGTTAGATTTTTTTCCTTTGAACTTCATAGTTTTATGGTATTGTAAATCAATATTAATACTTAAAAATGCTTTCTGTTTGTGTCTGGTGTATAGAAATTGTATTTTTTGTGTTCATCATATTGAAAGTCTAATCATCTATTTTTAGATTTTTTTGGAGGATTTCTATATAGACAATCATATTATCTGCCTAATTATAGTTTCATTTCTTCCTTTTCAACCATTATGTGTTTCAAATTATTTTTCTTGAGTTATGGTGCTGTGTAGGGTCTCTATAGAGTGCCAAAATGAAATTTTTTTCTGATTTTCAAAAGAAAACGTCCAATGTTTTCCTACTGAGCACTGTTTTTGCTGTAGTGGTTTTATTTAAGGTTGGATTCTAATGAAATGTTTGCAGTCACACACACTTTTTAAGTATATTATTTATTTGGCTACCAGGTCTTAGTTGCAGCCTGTGTGATCTATTTCCCTAACCAGGGATTGAACCCAGGTCCCCTCCCCTGCATTGGGAGTGCAGAGTCCTAGGCACTGGACCACCGTGGAAGTCCCCTCGTCCCCTTTTAAAGCATTTTATCACACAACATTCTGTTTCCAATCAGTTGGCCAGAACTTAGCCATCAAGCTACATACAGCTGCAAGAGAGCTGGGAAATATATAGTCTTTTAGCTGGTGGCAAAGGGCAAATGGTGTTCTGTTCATAGAAAGTCAGAATGGCTACTGGTTGGTAATGAGGAGGCTCTGCCGTATATTGGGGATGTTGCCCAGAAACGAAGATGAGCAGTTAGGCCAGTTATCACAAATGTCTTAAACCCTTCTGTGAAGTTATAAAAACAAATAAGAACACTGCAAAAAAGCTGCAAGTTACTTCCTTAACCCACAGATCAACCTCATGTACTTGCTGATCTCAGTGTTCCGTTCTGGGCCTAATCCAAGACTTCCCTGTTGTCAGGAAGAGAAGAGTAGAAACCACATCACTGACAATTTCATTTAAGATGCTCAAAGTGGAACTAGCAGGACCAGAAATATGAAAATGTTCATGGTAGAATGTAAATCCAAGGTCCTAACTTGTTGTTAAGGGCTGGTGCCATTTGTTATGCCTGCATTTTTATATAAATGACTCTAGAGTGAGAAAACATTTCACCTTTTGCAATTTCAAGACTCTATGTATATATTGTGAAATAGCCCAGAATATGGGCTCAACTGCAGGAAGAGTATATCCATGTTTGTATCCCTGCATCTAGCAGAGTGCTCAGCATTTAGCTGATCAATATTAATTGGATAAACTGTTTTCCAGGAATGTTATTAGCCATTTTGTGTTTCTCCTTTAAATGTTGGGCATTTAATTTTTAAAATCAATTTGAAGTTTATTTAGGGGAGTAATGTTGAGAATCTAACTTGCTTTTCCCCTGAATATCCAATTTTCTCAATACCAGTTATTGAATGATGCTTTTATAATCCATTGACTTCTGACACTTCCTTTTATTCTAAGTCACTATTTATAAGATGGTATATTTCAGGGCTGGGTATTATACTGATGTGTCTGTAATGAACTGCTATCATGTTTGTAAGTAATCTGTTATAGAAGGCTCAGGAAATGCATACAAATGGTGAAGAACAGGAGAGACGCCCAAGAAAGGTTGTCAAGGAGACCTGGTAAAATTTCAGACATTTAAGAGTAAGATTGGGCTTTCCTTGTGGCTCAGTTGGTAAAGAAACTGCCTGCAATGCAGGAGACCCCGGTTCTATTCCTGGGTTGGGAAGATCAGCTGGAGAAGGGATAGGCTACCCACTCCAGTATAATTGGGTTTCCCTTGTGGCTCAGTTGATAAAGAATCTGCCTACAATGTGGGAGACCTGGGTTCAATCCCTGGGTTGGGAAGATTCCCTGGAGGAGGGAAAGGCTACCCACTCCAGTATTCTGACCCCAAAGAGCCGGACACGACTGGGTGACTTTCACTTTCAAGAGTAAGATCAATCTGCACAGCTGAGTGGTTTTGTCAAGCAATATGTCCAGTTTTAATGTAGGAACAGAGAAAGCTGAAAGAATGATCTGTGGTTGGGTTTCTGCGAGGCAGGAAGTTGAGAATGCTGGCATGAGAGGGGTAGCTAGGTAGGGAAGAAAGTAAAACCAGAAGACATGACCAGAACATGAGGAGACTGACCAGAAGTTCTGATAAGATCAGAGAACAGATGCAGTGAAATTATTAAAATGAGGGTAAGAAAGATTTCAGAGAAGGAGCAATTAGGGTAAACAGGTCTAGTGTGTGGTTATGGAGCTAAGAGAATGAAGTGTAATGGAGACAAGGAAAACCAAAGCATTTCCCAGGACCTTGAGAATGATACTATGATGAAGGCCCTATTTATTTATCTGAGATCTCTACTAGTCATATAGCTCCCTTCTCAGTTCTGATGATAGACCAACACATGCTGTAAAAAAGACTGTGTGCTCAGTCGCTCAGTCATGCCTGACTCTTTGCGACCCCATGGACTGTAGCCCGTCAGGCTCTATCCATCCATGGGATTTCCCAGGCAAGAATACTGGAGTGGGTTGCCAGTTCCTTCTCCAGGGGATCTTCCTGACCCAGGGATTGAATCTGCAGCTCTTGCATTGTCAGGCAGGTTCTTTACCACTGAGCCACCAGGGAAGCCCACATTAGCCATTACAGAATTGCAAATTAGGATCACAAATATATACACACCTATTAGAATGACTAAAATTAAAAAGACTGACCATACCAAGTGTTGATGAAGATGTGAAGTAACTGAACTATCATACACTATTGGTGAGAATTTAAAATGGCACAACCACCTTGGTGGTTTCTTAGAAAATTAAATGTTTCTACCACATGATTCTGTCATCCCATCCACACTGAGCTATGTACCCAAGAGAAACATATTCATACAAAGACTTTTATATAAATGTTCACAGCAACTTTATTTCTATCAGCCCCAAACTGGCAATAGCCCAAGTTATCTACCAGCTGGTGACGGTATAAACCATATGTGGTATATCCACACACTGTGTGTAATAGCTATAAAAAGGAATAAGTTGTTGATATATGCAACACAGATCTGAAAATAATTATGCTGAGTGAAAGAAGTCTAACAAGAAGAATACTTATTCTATGATTCTATTTACATACAACTTTAAAAAATGTAAACTAATAGAAAGATCATTAACTGCTGGGGAATAGATGGGTAAGAGGGATTATCATAGAGCCTGAGACCACTGGTTACGACTCCCTGCTTCCATTGCAACGGGTGTGGGATGGATCCCTGGTCAAGTAGCTAGATTCTATATGCTGTGTGGCACAGCAAAGAAAAAAAAAAAACAACAACTGAACAGCTAAATTTTTCAAATTTGACTAGCAAGTAAGGTTTCACTTGTAATTACTGTTCTTATACAAGTAAAATCCAAATTCAAACAGTAGGAAATAGATTCTGTATGATAATATTGTAAATTATATAATAGTATTAATCATTTTTTTCCCAATCACTTTAATTTTAATTGGTAACTATTTTCCATTTATTTGTCTATTCCACAATGTAAGAACTATTAATATTGACCAAATTTTACATATCACTAGAATGACCAATATACAAGGTGCTGTAAATCCGTGGTTGTTTACTGAAGCAAAATGGCAGCAACTGTATTTTCAAATAAGCATATTTTCTATTTTTCATAGACTCCAATGACAAGTATAACTATAATTAAAGATAATAAAGATTTACTCTAATTTCCAAACATAATGAAAAAACAAAACTATCAGTTTGCAGATGATATAATTATCTATACAAAAATTAGAGGAACCTACAAATTATTAAAATTACCAAGAGGTTTAGAAGTGGTGAGGGGTAAAAGAATGTGCCTGTAAATGCAGGGGATGCAAGAGATGTAGGTTCAATCCCTGGGTCGGGGAAGATCCCTGGAGCAGGAAATGGCAACCTGATCCAGTATTTTTGCCAGGAAAATTCCATGGACAGAGGAGCTTGGCGGGCTACAGTCCATTAGATTGCAAGAGTCGGACAAGACTTAGCAACTGAGCATACACACACACACACACACACACACACACACACACATGATTTAGGAATACTGCCTTGTAGAAAAATGAATAAAGTCAATAAATAATAGAGAAATCCTGTACACCAGCAATAAAAATTACAATTTAATTTAGAACATAACTTAAGTGTTACTATGTACAATAGTAACCAGGGCTACAAGATACAAATGTCAATCTAAATCTTTACGCAGAAAATTATAACTTTATTGAAGGACATAAAAGGAGACATAGACCATGCTCATAAGTATATTTTATAAATATGACAATTCTCCAAAACTGATATATATATTTCAGTTTTTTCAACTGAAACCCCAAAGGTTTTTCGGAACTTGACCAGCTCATCCTAAAGTTTACATGCAAGGGTACAGGGCTCACGACAGTCAAGACGACTGTGATGACGATGATGGTGCTTTGGCACTCATCCTCTCAGATGGCAGTTCTTTCTGTAAAGTTGCGTAATTAAAGGGTGACAGGGCTGACATGGATTGGTATAGAATGTAAAAAGCTACAAATAATACAGGAATGATATACGACAGAGGGAACAAAAGATGAACTTTTAAATAGGTACCATGAAAATTGGGAGTATTTAAAAAATCAAAATTAGATCCCTACCTTATACTATATACAAAAATATACTCCCAATGGTTTAAAGACCTAAAAGTGAAAAACAAAACTAACATATTTTCAAGAAAAGAGGGGTGAATATCTTTATGATAGTGAGAAGGGCTTTCTGGACACAAAAAGCACCACCATGAAGACAGTTAAGTCAGTATTAAGATAAACTTTTGTATGACAAATCACAAAGTGAAAATACAAGCTACGGAGAGGAAGACAGTTGCAATCTACATAAATGCCAAAGGATTAGTATCCAGAATAAAGAGCACCTCACATCAATAGGAAAAAGACAAAAGAGAAAAAATTGGCAAAGGATATGAACAGGCAATACAGAGCAAACCTAAGTGACCAATAAACACAGGAAAGGACAGCCAACCTCAATCGCAATCTGAGAAACACAAATTCAAAAATATCAAACAGTATCACAAACCCATTAGAATGGCACAGTCCAACAACATCAAGCATCAAGCAAGGGCAAGAATACAGGCAACAGGGACTCTTACATATTGTTAGTGGGAGACTATACTGACACCATACTCGCACCTTATTGAACAATTTTTACTACCTAAGTTACAACTGAAAATGTGAATACTTCACATGCCAACTATTCTACTTCTAGTGGTATATCCTAGAGAAGCCTTCACATATTTTGCAAAAATATTTCAGTGCTATCTGTAATAGTGAAAAGAAAAACCTACTTCAGCAAGGAAAAGGCTGTATCTATAATGCTTTAGTTCCTTCAAAAGACAAAACCAAATCTGACATAAATAAAACAAAATGTTAATATTTGTTTTCCTTAGTGGTAGAAACTTGGTTCTATACTATTTCTTATGCTTATCTTAAAGTGTTAGTCGCTCAGTTATGTCTGACTCTTTGCAACCCCATAGACCTTAGCCAGCCAGGCTCCTCTGTCCACGGTATTTTCCAGGCAAGTATATTGGGGTGGGTTGTCATTCCCTTCTCCAGGGGATCTTCCTGACCCAACCTAGGGATCGAACCTAGGGATCGAACCCAGGTCTCCGGTGCTACAGGCAGATTCTTTACCGTCTGAGCCACCCAGAAAGCCCATACTTATCTTAAATGCTACATGACTTTATCAATTAAACGTGAAACGAAGTATATAGCAAGCAACTGACCTTAACATTTATAGCATATCTTTATTCAAGTGACTTCAATTCACAAAAACATTGGTAATAATGCTGTTTATAAAAAATTCTTGCAACCTATCACCTGGTAAGGCAAAACTTTTATTGCTTCTGTACTGGAAATTATCCTAAAAATCTTAACCCTGTAACACTGACTCAAAATCAGAGAGTGAAAGGCAACAGAATGCACTTTTTCCTAGATCTATGATCTCATTATTTATTAACATTTAATGCCATTGACTTAAAACTCTTTGAGGTCAGCATTCTTACTCTCATTTTTCAGATAAGCAAGCTGAAGCACACAGAGGTAAGTAATTTGCCTAAAGGTAAAGAATCTGCCTGCCAATGCAGGAGCTGCAAGACACGGGGGTTCAATCCCTGGGTTGCAAAGATCCCCTGGAGTAGGAAATGGCAATCTACTCCAGTATTCTCGCTGGGAAAATCCCGTTGACAGAGGTGTCTGGCAGGCTACAGTCCATGGGGTCGCAAACATCAGACAAGACTGAGCCAACAATGGCTAGTAGGTGGTGAAGCCAAGATTCAAATTCAGGCAGTTTGGCTCCAAAGCATACACTTTTAATTAAGAATCTTTGCTGCCAACTGGACAGTCAATTAGAAAAGGTTTATCAGTAAAACTCAACCTGAAAGTTACAAATAAGCATTTTAAAAATGAGATTGAAAGAAAAATAGAACCAGGGTCTCCAAAGCATTTTTTATTCCTTGCCAAACATTAAACAAACAAAACTACTGTAATATTCTATTTCTTGCTTTGTAAATCAATTCTATTTTATACTGCTCATGCCTTTAAGATGAAAGTTTCTTTATAATATAACAATCAGTGCACTCTTTATTTTAACTTCTTTATTAAGGTGGATACACATTCTCATATTAACAATTCTTGTGAACAAAAGCAACCAAAATAAGGCAATAGTAAGATGTGCTTCACATAAAAATAATCATGTGGCTAAGAGGAGATCTGGCCCTGTACAACAGAAAGATTAGGAAGCAAAACGTGAATAAGCCCTATATTCCAGAAGACACCCAAATGTGTGAGCAAAGACAGCACACCCATAATATAGCTCACTTAGGTTCCTTCTTTACGACGCATAATTCCTTAATTATCCATTTGTGAAATAAGAACAAACATTAAGAAATGTGAAATCCAAATTGTATTCATTTTCACAATATCAATACTAAACTCAAGACAGCAACTTCATTGAATATAAATGTTTCAAAAGTAAAAGGCAATCTTAATTTTTTTTATCCTATGAATAGGGTCTGCAAAAAAAGGTAGATTATTTAACTCTACTTGCAGGAGACTAGGTCTCAGCCTGCACTGAAGGAGCATAAGCAACAAAAGACAGCAAACAAATACCACTAGGAGTAATGCCCATACATATCAAAGTATCTAGGTGAACCATGTTTTACTTATGTAGCAAATCTATTAAATAACCAGCATATGGAAGCTTACACCTCATGCGAGAGAATTATCAAATTAACTCTACATCTATTAGAAATCTCTAAACCCCACTCCCCAAACAATTTTAGTACACCTACCAAGTACTGTAGGTCATTTAGAAAAACAGAAATAAAACATACATCAGTCTTTGTAATTAAGCATTTTTCATAACATATAAACAATGTTCAGATATAAACTGTTAACTAAATGTTTTTTCTAAATATGATTTATGTAATCAAGACTTTCTTAAACAAAGACAGGTCTTGGGAATATGATCTGTACAAACTTACAGTAGTGTATATTTCAAAACAGATTTTCCTCCTATTATGATATGACAATAAAACTCTTTTCTGAGTGAAGATATATGTTAAGGCTTAAGGTGTAAACACTTCGGAAGGAAAACAACTTAGTGAAGAAATTACCATTCATTTAAAAATGTGTATCATCTCATAATAGGCCCCTGAATTTTCAAATTCACATGTGAGAATACATTTACATCTTAAATTTCTAGGAAAGGCACAAGCTTTATGTAAAAAAGCAGCAAAATTTTAAACCCACCAATTTACTGAAAAAGCCATTACTTTTATTAGAAACAAAAAATGCTTCTCAAGGTGTTGGCAACAGGTCATAGTACAGACATTTATTTCATACAGTGTACTTCTCCCTTAAATTATATTCCAGTTGGAGGAGGAATACCTCCTTGAGAAGTGGTATTTGATGGACTGTGAAAGCTGGTCTCCTTATACACAAACCAGGCATTTCCTCCCCAAAGTATCATATTCAGAAAGCCAAAGATCTAAGAAAGAGAAAAACAAACATGAAAATCTAGTTTACTATTAAAATTTCATACCTATCTTAGTTTTCCTATAAATATCTAATATTTCCAGGCCATATACCATCATTTCATTTGAAGTCTGAACTATACATCAAGTGGAATAAAAAAGGAAGACTCTGTATGTCAATGCCCGATTTGGATATATAATGCCTTATTCCCAGTGAAATCTCTAAATCTGTAACATATCAAATCATGACTAAAAGATATTTATTTTTACATGTGCATTATTACCAATTAAAAAAAGGAACTAAATTTGTTTGAGAAAAGTAAGACCTTCCTTTTACTACTTTATATTTAGACTCTAGTGGCTTCAGGTAAAGAGAACAACAGGAATCCACGGTTCCTTCACTAGGAGGGGTTTTACTTTCTCCCATCTGAGTTGGTTATAAACGTTCTTTGTGCACCTTTTCCTACTTCCCTACTTCATCCCCCTCCTACCATCACCTTTGCTTCCACAGCTGCAGCCACAAGAGAAAAGAAGTCATAGAAGAAAACGTTATGTCACATCCTGTAATAATCAACCTAAAAGAAATCAGCCTTCCTAGGTACAAATCTGAAAGTTCAAAGTCTCAGAGATGAAGGAACTGAAGATATCCTATTTTCACAGTATTTTTGTTTTTTTTAAATAAAGACAAGAATAGTATTGACCTATGAGGTAAGAGTAGGGTAAAAAGCTTGGGTACTTGTGCTGTTGTTTAGTCGCTAAGTCGAGTTTTGCCACGCCATGGGCTGTAGCCCGCCATGCTCCTCTGTCCATGGCATTTCCCAGCAAGAACACTGGACCGGGTTGCCATTTCCTCCTCCAGGGGACCTTCCCGACCCAGGGATGGAACCTGCGTCTCCCGCACTGGCAAGTGGGCTCTTTACCAATGAGCTACCAGGGAAGCCCCAAACTGCTTTCTTCTATCTTTTGTATTATTTGGGTATAAAACACTTCTGAAAATATCTCAGCTCACCATCAATATATATGGAGAAAAAAAAAAAGACTTCTAAAACAAAAATTTGGCCAAATTGCTTTGTAAGGCAAGACCAACTTTATCCACTGGAAAAATACTTTCTTGAAAAGACATGAAATCTCCTTAAAAGTAATACCCTCATTATATTAATAATATATCTGTATTTGGATAAAATACCAGACAAAAATATTTAAATTTAGAGGCCAAAATTTTAGGATTATTTAAGGAACTATGAAAGTACTATTTTCAGAGACCCAGAGCAAATCAAATTAGAGAAAGGGCTAATGTCCATGGACAGAGGACAGTTCATGGGGTCACAAAGAGTCAGACATGACTTAGGGACTAAACAGTAACAACAGAAGTCAGATCTGGTTCAAACCTTGGCTTTGCCGACTTACCTGCCCTGTCCCCTTAAGTGATTTAACATGCAAGCTATATTCTCTGCCAGTTATAAATGAAGATAGTAACACCACTTCCCACATTCCTCTCAGAATTGACATATGTGTAATGACCTTAGCACACAGTCTTAATAAATGTTATATTAGAGCCTTTAGGGTCAAAGTCTTGCCTAGTTAACGTTAATAAAAACGTAACCATGATCTTGTCTAAGCTTGTTTACAAGTAATAATTTTCTTCATAAACTTTTTTTTGCTGTTATAAAGACTATATAACTAGGATTCTGATAAGCTTGATAAAGATAAAATCAACATATTCATCCAGGGATTTATTAAAACTATTGTTTTACTAAGTCACTGTAAGGCTTTTCTAGTAAGTGAAATAAATTATTTTATAAACACTGCATACTCACCACAGATACGTTTAGGGACCCCATACTCGTCACAGAGACGAACTGGCACAACGTTCCTTGAATACTACAAGGCTTAAGCTCCTGGACAATGCTGGGACCAGTAGCTGTTTTAATATCTGTAAGAGCTTTAGCCCAGGCTGAAGTGCTCACCAACCACAAAAAAGTCGCAACAATAGTAATTACAAAGTCCTAAAGCAAAAATAAGTATGAATTAATAATGAATACTTAGAGGTGGGAGGGGGGACTGGGATGGGGAATACATGTAAATCCATGGCTAATTCATTTCAATGTATGACAAAAACTACTGTAATGATGTAAAGTAATTAGCCTCCAACTAATAATAAAAAAAAAATGAATACTTAAAGATACAAAATTTTAAATCCGCCACCAAGGAAACCATGTTGAACTCTCAGTCCTGAGAAATGACATACTTTATAAAAAAAGGCCACAATCAACACAGCAAACACTACTGTTTACTATTGTCAGGGCAGTGCCTGTGCTACAACTGTCATCTTCTGAAGAGTCTAAGATTTTTACATGGAGAATCAGAAGTTTTATAAAGCCCTCATCACAACCTTATCTTACTAAGCTAAGCCTCTCCCTCTTTGGGATCAAATATCGGACTCTGTTGTCACCAATAACTGTATACCTCCATAATCTCTGTTTGAATCACCCCTCTCAAATATCACCTCTCTTTCTAGCTCATTCTCTTTGGCACCCCAACCTTAAAACTCCTTTGACCCCACTGAGATCTACAATCTGATCTCCATTCCCCTCAACTTAAGATTCTAAGGTTCTTCATTATAATCTCTTACATATACTCTCAGTTCCCTTACCCTCCCCTGCTTTCTCATATTGTTCTGGCGAACCTCTAATTTCAGTTAAATCTAATGCCCTATGATATGAACAGCGAGATGGTGAAAAGCACACATCCAGGATGACTTGTCTCTTTTTAAATTCATGACTACAAAATTTTAAGAACGCTCATTATATTAAGAACAACAACAACAAAATCTCTCTCAAAACACCCTGTCACTACAAGTTTTCTACTAAGTGTTTACTACTTATTACAGTTCAAGAATAGAAGTGAATTTTTAATATTTTGGATAATTTCTTATTGAACTAGTAAGAAAAAAATTTACTCTCCTTAATCTATTTTGCTGGGGAACTAGAACTCTGTCGACTAGTACTGGCTATAAAAATCTAACACTTTTTTAAAGTATGTATTTGGATAGTATAAAGTGTAAGTTTCCATCTCCTTTGGTCTTCCTTTACATTAACAACCGAAGTGGGAACAATGTAAGATTTGTATCTTTTAATGATGTATTCTGAGCATTCAGGTATGCTCAAGACTATGAGTTCTCACTATCTGCAGCAAAAATCTCTCCAAGCTCAGAAATGCGTTTTGGAGCTTATCACAGAGTTTTTTTTTTTTAAATAAATCTGGTTAGTTTTAAATTACTTTTGCCAGTGAACTTTTAGTCATTTATCTCAGATAAATACCAGTGATCACATATGAGATACAGAAACTGTTATATATAGCTTGTCCACCTAGTCAAGCTGGCACTGAATAAAGATCTTGCATTAGCGAACAATGACTCATCTTACAAGCATGGTGGCACAGTATTTGCATTTAAGCCCTCCACTGCTACTGCTCTTTAAAAAATGTGTACCAAAGAGAAAAGAATAGAAATGTTAAGTGTTTTGCACTGTGGGAGTGCTCGCCTTTTTGCTGCTGTACTCTGCTGTATTTTGTGCTGTGGCAAATGTTTTCTAAGCACTTGCTAGAAAGAGCTGGTAATCAGTATGAGATTATCACATGTTAAATTCTCTCTGGGCTAAAGTTCATCATTTTGACCAACAGATGTCAAATCTTAATTTTAAGGTTTCTTCCTTCCAAATTCCTAATCAAAAAACCACAAATTTTTTTTTCCTGATTATGCTCTTTATGTCCAAGCTATTAAAGGCTTGGGATGACATTTTTATATTTCAAAAGCAGGTTCTTTTCTGACAATGATGCATGAAGTAATCTTAGAATGAAGGGAAGTGGGAGAAATGAGGCCTCTGAAGACAGTCCATGTGACTAAGGACTCTAGCTAGTTCTACATGAACAATGCCACCTGGAATTATGCAATGCACAACATGCCTGTGGCAGCCCTAGTGCTACCAATAAGAAGGATATAATTCATAACAGAGCTTTAGGATTTGGGATATCCTATCTTTGTTTGGTTTCATTATATGGTATTTCTGATCCTCCACACAGCCTAGAACCCTTAAGCTCTCACTATTTAGCACAAAAATGTGCTGAATTTATTTAAAAACTAAGTTTGATTTTAAAATGTCACAATTGAAATTCTCCTAGAGATATCTTAGCAGAGAACTGAGAACACTGATGAAAGAGCACAAGTCATTAACAAATGGTACTTAAAAAAAATTCATGTCATGTTTGGCTATAGTTAAAATTTTAGGCATCACAAAAGTTTTTTTTTACATTTATATGGTTAAAGTAAAATTCAAAATTTAATTTAGAAGCTGGACTTTTACAAATAAGAAGTATCCATCATACACTGTTCATACACTGTATGAGCAAAAAAACACTTACAGAACTAATTCTGGATTATGTCTCTATAGGACCATTATTATTTCTCTATATGATCACTCTGAGGTGGAAAATTATTTTTGACTTTTCTGAATGATACAACTAAATCAGTTTTATAGTTTTATTAGGCAGAAAAAGCCTCCTCCAAAGCAGATTTGAATGCTGCTTTAAAAACTGTCATGTATCAAGGGTGAAACAGATCACTAGCCCAGGTTGGATGCGTGAGACAAGTGCTCGGGGCTGGTGCACTGGGAAGACCCAGAGGGATGGGATGGGGAGGAAGGTGGGAGGGGGGATCGGGATGGGGAACACATGTAAATCCATGGCTGATTCATGTCAATGTATGGCAAAAACCACTACAATACTGTAAAGTAATTAGCCTCCAACTAATAAAAATAAATGAAAAAAAAAAAAAACCCTGTCATATTTTTAAGGCTTAATAAACAAAATAAGAGAAATAAAAGGTTCATTGCTAGATTTAACTTAAAATTTGTTGGGATAATGACAAGATGGCAAGAAATATCTTCATTTAGAATTTAATCTATAAAGAACTTTAACAAAATATAAATAAGGCTTGAAAAGTCCACAGAAGTTACAGATTACTAACATGAAATTTCTATTAAGTACTGCAAATTAAAATGGCTGATGTCTATCTTTTGAAAGTCACTTAACAACCAAGAAATGTTTTATAAAAATATCAGGTTTGAGAACTTCTTCTCAGATACATGAAATGAAATAAATATGATGGATAAAATACTGTTTTATTACTTACTTACCATCTGCATTCTTATGATCCAGGCAGCAAAAATTAAAAATAAATAAGTAGATAAATAAAACCTATTATTCAATAATTTGACCTATCCTTTAAAGCAACTTCACAAATAATAAGTAGATGTGAGCAGTTACTGCTTTCTTAGGATATCAATGACCAGTATCACGAAAACATCTCTGTTGTCTCTTTAAAGCAGTAACACCAATACGGACTTCACAGTTATTCTTTGGTAGTGGACGTCCACTTTAAAACTACAGTTTATCTCTGGATTTGCTGCCAACAATCTAGGGGAATTCTACTAACTAAATCTCAGAGATTATTTTTATTTCTAGCTCAGTAGACCCTGAAGCCAAAAAAGGTATTAGGACTTCAAATCCAAATCCTTTGTTGGCATCTTAAAGATTCAGAATTAGCTCATGAATGCCACTAATGCCAAATTCTATAACTTTTATAGAATTACCTTGGTCAGAATTTAAATTAAAGAATTTAAGAATATAGACCAGGTGTCAGGCATAAAGGGGATATCTCTGAGAAAAGAGAAAAAAGATAAAAAACAGGAAAACAGTTATGAGACTACTAGCATTGTTAGCAATTCTTCAAATCAAATACATTAATTTCTATTTAATTTCCCTGCTATTTGCAACCTAATATGCTTTGTCCCATATTCGAGTTCTTTCCAGGTTAAAATAGAGTTAAATACAAACAAACCTCTCTCTGTATAAGGAGCACAGAGGAAGTGTTGCAACAGGCTACAAGAATTGGGTTAAACACGACAAGAGCAAGCATAAACTCGTGCAGAAGTCAAGACATGTTGAAACTGGTTTATGCCAAGAGTTTTTTTTTTCCCAGTGTAAGAAAATCCATATTTAAATTCAAATGTAATATATACCTACATAAATTATTTTTGTATAAAAAGAAAGTGATTACTTACAGTCATGGGAAGCTTTCGATTATCACGATACAGGTTTGTGTAACCAACATAGAGGAGAAGAGCAGCAATGCAGTACAGGAAGACAAAGACTGCAAAAGTAACATAGAACTGCGAGGAAGAGGAGTAATCTCCAATAAGGACATAATTTTTCCAATCTACATGACAGACATTTACACCTTGAGGTGACTGAAATGATGCTTCATTCAACCTATTAAAAAATAGGCACAAATTTATGAATTACTTGGACTCTTCTAACAGAAACACATAGGCAGAATATTTAAGTAAAATATACTCCCAAAATATATTAAAACACTTTCCTTTTAAAAAAAAAGAGAAAAATTCAAATATTTAAGTAAATTAAAATTTTCATACGTATATAAATCATATATTACACCTGATACTTGGCTTATGATAGACTGAATACAGACTGAATTAAACACTTTCACACCCAGATAATATCTTCCTGTAACAAAAACTTAGCAGATTAATAGCACTGTTACAAAATGGCTTACAATCTGAGAAACTGTATTCCATTCTAGGAGGCAAAGTCTGTGTGACTAGCACCAGGAGAGTCAATTATAATGATTCACATTTTAACTCTCACTAATTAGCTAACTCCACAAAGTCTTTAATTTTCTCTATCCATAAATCACAAAAGCACTTATCACTAAAGATGCTATAACTTTATAAGAGGACTGAGAGATAGAGAGGCAAAGATTGATTACGAAGCACTTGCTATCTGACATATCTTTAATGTAAGATTTTATTTAATCATCAAAGCAACCTTAAATGGTTTAAATTCATTGAACAGAAAAACTGAGTCTAGAGAATTAAGTAAGCAGTCAGTAAGCAGGGAAAGATTCACACCCTTACTTAAACACAGGACAGATGGAGTAAACATTTAATGAATACTGAGGTCAAACAGAACAAAACAGCCATAAATATTCAGAAAATAAAGTTTTAGGCTGCTGAAAGAAACATAGGAACTCTTCACTTTATATAAATCCATGTCTTAAAGCTATACATTGCACATTAGTAACTGCAAATACATGAGAAAGTTGGATTTTTCATAAGCTGTGTTTGCTTCTACAACATGGCTTCTCAAACTAAGGTGACAGAGCAGTCTTCTTTTGAAATTTCCAATCCACTGTGGGATGACAGAATAAAAGTGTCAAGGCAATGTCATATGAAAGTTTCTGAATGCTTACTGTCATTTTCTGTATTTATTTCATCACAGTTCAGGAAAACAGTCTGCAGATAGGCACTGGTCCACACACCATACTTTCAGTAACAATGATCACTACTTACAAATGAGCATGAAATTAAAAATGTCTAACTCCCAAGATTAATAAGTTGTTGGGAAATCTTAATGAGTGAAAAGAGTTGTTAAACCCCAAAAGCAAACTTACCTGAATGGATAACCAAAAGTAGCTGTAATCGTTTTATTCTCAGCACCTTTATCACAAGACACTTGAATTTCTGTTTTGCCCTTAAAACCTCCACAGGTAGCAAAAGCAAAGATAGAAGCAATCTACACAAAGACCAAAGAAAGAAAAGAAAGAAGCATTACTCTACCTAAACATAGGTCATGAAAATCTTAAATACAGTGAGTATTAATGACTATTAAAAATTGGCTCACTAACATTCTTAGAATTCTTATTTACAAATGAAGATGGTGAAAAATATTTAAAAATGTATCTGCAACCTCTCTGACCTCCCAGCTTCATGCACTAGTCACCAACTTAATTATGAACACAGGCAGACCTTATTGTGTCTGTTACCTTCCTATGTACACTGCTTATATTATATAATTTCTTCTGTGACTGCTTCGGTTTATCTCTGAAACAACAGACCCTTCATCCCACCCCAAAACCATGATACCATTATCACTCCATGACAACTAATACTTCCTTTCTTTCTTTTTTTTCATTTGTTATTTGGCTCCGTCAGGTCTGAGTCACATCGTGTGGAATCTTTCATTGCAGTGAACAGACTCTCTTGTGGCATGCAGGCTTCAGTAGTTGTGGCCTGCTGGCTTAGTTGCTCTGTGACGTGTGGGATCTTAGTTCCTTGATCAGGGATCGCATCCTAATTCCCTAACCAGGGATTGAACCCACGTCCCTGCATTGCAAGCCAGATTCTTAACCACTGGACCAGGGGGAAGTCCCAATGATTTCTTAATAGCAAGTCATGAGTTCAAATTTCCCAAGCTGATTCATATTTTTTAATCCTAAGTATTTTTTTTCAGAGTCTGCACATTACATTTGTTTAATATAAAATTTGTTAAGTCATGGATTTCTCTCCATAGCCCCACACTTCTTTCTCATTTATTATTGAAGAAACTAGGCCATTTGTCTTACAGAGATTTCCACATGGTGTTGTGTGGCATAATTCCTCTGTTTTTTCTAAAGAGGCTAGATTAAACTCTGGTTTGTGTTTTCTTTTCTTCACTTGTTTTCTCTTGTTTATTTGTGAGAATGCCAATTTTCAGCTGGCTCTCTTGTTATTATATTAAGATAAATTAGTGGGTTCAGGTATTGTCAGCCTGATCTATCATTTAATTTCTCCATTAGACTTTCCTCTAGTGGTTTTAGCAGCTATTGATGGTCATGACTTGGTTCCATTATTTTATTAGAGGTTGGGAAATGTAGCATTCTGTCATTTCTTTCTTACCTGGAATTCTCCTGTGCAGAACTTTGTCACATAATCATTTTGGTTAACCTGAAGTATGGTTCATAGGAGGCAAAGAGTATAAATGTCTGGTTCTTTCTTTATTTTTCTTTACCAATTTTTAGAATAGTAAACTAGTTTCTTAATATCTTTTGGATGTAACAACTGGATTATTTTTAGCATTATTGTAAATTAGGTTTCATATATTTTATGTTTTCCAACTGTTTGCCTTTTTTTTTTAATACTCAAATTGTCTTGTATTTAGCTAATAGTAGTCTCAAGTGGCTTTCCTTTTTTTCCCCCTTGACCCTTACAGTTTTTGATAGTTTACTTGTTTTCTGGACACAATATTTCAGGATAAGTTTGTACATTTCCTGCCTTAATTGTGGATTCAGCCAGTCTATTATCTCCAGGGAAACTTAGTTCCTTGAATGAGAAATGATACTTACTAATCACATTCTGGAAACTAGGGACCATACTTTTAAGATAAGGAATTTTTAAAAATTGTTTTAACTTGAGATATAGTTGACTTGCAATTTCTGCTTTACAGCAAAGTGACTCAGTTATATATATAAATTTTTTCCCCCTATTTTCCATTATAGTTTATCACAGAATATTGATTTTAGTTACCTGTGCTATATGATAGAACCTGTTTACCCATTCCATGTATAATAGTTTGCAACTGCTGACTCCAGACTCCTTTCCCTCCCTTGGCAACTGCAAGTCTGTTCTCTTTGAGTCTGTTCCTGTTTCATAGATAGGTTCCTTTGTGTCATATTTTAGAGCCCACATATAAATTATATCATATGATATTTGTCTTTGACTTACTTTACTCAGTGTGACAGTCTTTAGATCTATCCATGTTACTGTTAATGGCATTTCATTCTTTTTTACAGCTGAGTAGTTATACCACTGTACGTTTATACCACGTTTTCTTTATCCATTCATCTGTTGATGGATATGTAGGTTGTTTCCATGTCTTGGCTATTATGAACAGTGCTGCTGTGAAGATGAGGGTGCACGCATCTTTCTGAATTATAGTTTTATCCAGATAAATGCCCAGCAGTGAGATTGCTGGATCATACAGCAACTCTAGTTTTTGTTTATTGGGAAACCTCCACACTGTTTTCCATAATGGCTGCACCAATTTATATTCCTACCAACAGTGTAAGAAGGTTCCCTTTTCTCTACACCCTCTCCAGCATTCGTTATTTGTAGACTTGGGTAAAAAAAATTTTAATAATGAGAAAAGAAGCTGGCCATGTTAGCCATGCTAGCAGAAAGGAAGAATTCAACAAAGCAAGGCAAAGCAAGTGTGGGGTCCTTAGAAACAGTTTAGGATATTGAAGGGAAACTGTATTCCTTGCTGTGAGGGGAAGATGAAAATCCAGATTGTCATAATGTGAGAAACACTTTAATTGTGTCATTATTTTGTACTCATAACAAGAAAAGTAATGTCCATTAAAAAAAGAAAAGAAGCACAAAGAAGTTAGTAACTTCCCAAGGTTACAGAGCCAATAACTGCTAAGTCAAGATTCAAACCTGGGCAGTCTAGCTTCAGAGTTTGTTTTTAACCAGGATTTTATTTTTTATTTATTTATTTATTTTTGCCTACTCAAAGAGAATATTTTTATTTGGCCATGTGAAGAATTTTGGAAATGACAGTACATTCAATATAAGCAATTTTAATACTGCCATCTTTTTTTTTTTAATACTGCCATCTTACATTTCAAAGAGGCAGTAGAGAAGAGTATCATGGGTATTTTTATTACAGAGAAATGGTTTACCACAGCTCTCAAGTAACTGCATGGGGAGTCACCATGAGGATAGAAGCTGGAAAAAACTCTCGTTCCTGCAGCTCTGAGAATCCTCAGGTGGAGCCTGTGGAGGCAGGTGGTGGCCGTGGAGATTGGAAAAGAGTGCAGACGTGTACCACGGTCTGTTGCTGCCATCTTCTTTTGGGCTTATATTCACAGTGCCACCATGGTTGTCTCGTGCTATGACATTTGAGAACATTTCAAGATAAGGAGTGATACCCATTTAATATGTTTTTAAATACTTTAGCTTCTTTCAGCTTCTCTAAGTTTCTGTTTTGTGCTTCAGTTTCTTCTGTTTCCCCCAAAGTTGAAGGCAACTCCAAACTCATTGTCACATCCTCATCTGCATACTAGGGCCTCTCGCAGGTTATGTGCTGTCACACACCAGCGAGTCTGTAAAGAAACCGCATGACGACCCCGGCCAGTTAACGGCCGTTCTACCTCCCTTAACCAGGATTTTATACTGCCTTCACCCTACCAAGCTTGAGTTTTCTAAGTTTTCTAAAATGTTTAAAAAAAAAAAAAGGAAAAAGGCAGTAGTAATAGTATTTACTGCACAGAGTTACTGTGAACGTTGAATTTAAGACTCAATATAGTATTTAGCATATAGTAGCACATGCTGCGGAGAAGGCAATGGCAGCCCACTCCAGTACTCTTGCCTGGAAAATCCCATGGACGGAGGAGCCTGGTAGGCTGCCGTCCATGGGGTCGCACAGAGTCGGACACGACTGAGCTACTTCACTTTCACTTTCATGCACTGGAGAAGGAAATGGCAACCCACTCCAGTGTTCTTGCCTGGAGAATCCCAGGGACAGAGGAGCCTGGTGGGCTGCCGTCTACGGGGTTGCCCAGAGTCGGACACGACTGAAGTGACTTAGCAGCAGCAGCTGCAACCTCTCAACAGGTGTGATTTTAGTTTCCTGAGTATAATATAGAAATTAGTATAACAGCCCACGTAACAACACATTTGCTCCTATTACAGTGTACCTACTAAATATTATGAAACTCAAAGTCTTATCTATTAGTATCAAAATCAAAAGGGGATAAATTGAAACCCGAGGGTAACTATAAAGCCAAGAAACTATAAGCAGAAATGTTATTTCATGAGCTTATAAGGCCTCACTTGTGGCTATTTCCAGGTCTCAAAAAGTAGTTGGAGATTTGTTTTCCTTATCATACATATGCTTAAAGAAATGTACGGATGCTTTCTCAAATGCTATCCAAACAGGGAAAAACCTGAAAGCATACTAAATATTGACAGGGAGTCAAATAAACTGTAACTCACTCCCGCAAGAGAAGAGTATGCTGTCATTAAAATGCTGGGCAATATCTAATGATAGAGAAAAAGGTTCATTACATATAAAGTTTGTTTAAACAATGCATTGTGCACGAGTTTATGTCTGTGCAGATACAACATCATAAAAACTAAAAAGGATATGCATCATAATTTTAAGTGGTCACCTCTGAAAAGACAAAAGATAATTTCTTTTTCTATTTGTATCTCATGAATTTTCTACAAAACAAAACAAACAAAAACCCAAGATATAGTGTAGTAACCAAGAGCTCAATCCTTCAGCAAATGCTGATGGCTCTATTTATGAAATATATTCAGAACTTGATAACTTTTCCCACCATCATCATAACATCCTCATCTAAGCCACTATTACTTCTTGCCTGAATTATATGCTAACAGTCTTCTAAGTTGATCCTCTTGCTTCAGTCCCTGCCTCTTCTTCAATCTATTTTCCACATCAGCCAGGGCCATCTTTTAAAAATATAAGGCAGAAAACTTTATCACCTGCTCTAAACTCTCCACTGGCTTCTGAATTCTCTCCAAATACAACATTTATATAATGGTCTATAAGATCCTTTCCTCCTTTAATACTTCTGATCTCATGTAGCTTCTTTTTCCCTTGCCAAACCTCTTTACACAAATGTTCTCCCTGTTATTCTTTAAAGACATGGGATAAACTCCTTCAGAACCTTTGTACTGACTATTCCCTCTGCTTGGAATACATAGTTAGCTTCCTACTTCACAGCTCCCTGTTCCAATGTGACCTTATCAGAAAAGCCTTTTCCTAACCACACTATGTTAAATAACAGTGTGCTTCCCACTCTACGCTATCAGTTCTCTTTATTTGTGCTGATCTATTTTTCCTCCATTGTAATGAACAGTGCCTGACAGTACTTCATTATTTGTCTATTTTTCTCTACAATGTAAACTCAAAGAGAGCAGGCACTGTTTTGCTCAAGGTCACACACATCTAGCAAACAGATGGAATTCAGTGCAAGTTTGATATCAAAACCTATCCTATACTGTTGAACACTGACATAATGCCTCCCATGGATTAATCCAGGGCCTTGAATCAGGCCACCCATAATCAGGATCATAACTATCCAAGGAATTTTTTTGCCATGAAGAAAGAGATATATGAAAAGGAATTTAATTATAGATAAGAAGAGTCTGGTATAATGTCCACACATAGTTTGGTATCTTAAGAGTTAAAAAATTAAGAAAGAAGAATACTATTTCAGCATAAATATATATGAATATACAGTGAGAACACAAGGCCAGGAAATGAGTCCTGGGTATATATCCATATTTTGAATTAGAAAAAAGAAACAGGACACACACAACTGAATCAACAGAATAAACAGGCCAGAAGCAGACTAGTGGGTAGAGACAAATTGTACCTAACAGAGCTGGCTTTACAGGCCTCGAGAAGACTCCACACACGGACATCACCAGATGGTCAATACCGAAATCAGACTGATTATATTCTTGGCAGCCAAAGACGGAGAAGCTCTATACAGTCAGCAAAAACAAGAACGGGAGCTGATTGTGGCTCAGATCATGAACTCCTTATTGCCAAATTCAGACTTAAATTGAAGAAAGTAGGGAAAACCACTAGACCATTCAGGTATGACATAAATCAAATTCCTTGTGACTATACAGTGGAAGTGAGAAATAGATTTAAGGGACTAGATCTGATAGAGTGCCTGATGAACTATGGAGGTTCATGACATTGTACAGGAGTCAGGGATCAAGACCATCCCCATGGAAAAGAAATGCAAAAAGGCAAAATGGTTGTCTGAGGAGGCCTTACAAATAGCTGTGAAATGAAGAGAAGCAAAAAGCAAAGGAGAAAAGGAAAGATATTACCATTTGAATGCAGAGTTCCAAAGAATAGCCAGGAGAGATAAGAAAGCCTTCCTCCGGGATCAATGCAAAGAAATAGAGGAAAACAATAGAATAGGAAAGACCAGAGATCTCTTCAAAAAAATCAGAGATGCCAAGGGAACATTTCATTCAAAAATGGACTCAATAAAGGACAGAAATGGTATGGACCTAACAGAAGCAGAAGATATTAAGAAGTGGTGGCAAGAATACACAGAAGAATTGTACAAAAAAGATCTTCACGACCCAGATAATCACAATGGTATGATCACTCACCTAGAGTCAGACATCCTGGAATGTGAAGTCAAGTGGGCCTTAGAAAGCATCACTATGAATAAAGCTAGTGGAGGTGATGGAATTCCAGTTGAGCTATTTCAAATCCTGAAAGATGATGCTGTGAAAGTGCTGCATTCAATATGCCAGCAAATTTGGAAAACTCAGCAGTGGTCACAGGACTGGAAAAGATCAGTTTTCATTCCAATCCCTAAGAAAGGCAATCCCAAAGAATGCTCAAACTACTGCACAACTGCACTCATCTCACACGCTAGTAAGGTAATGCTCAAAATTCTCGAAGCCAGGCTTCTGCAATACATGAACCAAGAACTTCCAGATGTTCAAGCTGGTTTTAGAAGAGGCAGAGGAACCGCCTCTTCAATATCCGCTGGATCATCAAAAAAGGAAGAGAGTTCCAGAAAAACATCTATTTCCGCTTTGTTGACTATGCCAAAGCCTTCGAATGTGTGGATCACAATAAACTGTGGAAAATTCTGAAAGAGATGGGCATGCCAGACCACCTGACCAACCTTTTGAGAAACCTATATGCAGGTCAGGAAGCAACAGTTAGAACTGGACATGGACCAACTGACTGGTTCCAAATAGGAAAAGAAGTACGTCAAGGCTGTATACTGTCACCCCACTTATTTAACGTATATGCAGAGTACATCATGAGAAACGCTGGGCTGGAAGAAGCAGAAGGTGGAATCAAGATTGCCGGGAGAAATATCAATAACCTCAGATATGCAGATGACACCACCCTTATGGCAGAAAGTGAAGAGTAACTATAAAGCCTCTTGATGAAGGTGAAAGAGGAGAGTGAAAAAGTTGGCTTAAAACTCAACATTCAAAAAACTAAGATCATGGCATCTGGTCCCATCACTTCATGGGAAATAGATGGGGAAACAGTGGAAGCAGTGTCAGACTTTATTTTTGGGGGCTCCAAAATCACTGCAGATGGTGACTGCAGTCATGAAATTAAAAGACGCTTACTCCTTGGAAGGAAAGTTATGACCAACCTAGATAGCATATTAAAAAGCAGAGACATTACTTTGCCCACAAAGGTCCATCTAGTCAAGGCTATGGTTTTCCAGTGGTCATGTATGGATGTGAGAGCTGGACTGTGAAGAAACCTGAGTGCTGAAGAATTGATGATTTTGAACTGTGGTGTTGGAGAAGACTCTTGAGAGTCCCTTGAAATGCAAGAAGATCCAACCAGTCCATCCTAAAGGAGATCAGTCCTGGGTGTTCATTGGAAGGACTGATGCTGAAGCTGAAACTCCAATACTTTGGCCACCTCACGTGAAGAGTTGACTCACTGGAAAAGACCTTGATGCTGGGAGGGATTGGGGACAGGAGGAGAAGGGGATGACAGAGGATGAGATGGCTGGATGGCATCACTGACTCAATGGACATGAGTTTGAGTAAACTCCAGGAGTTGGTAATGGACAGGGAGTCCTGGCATGCTGCGATTCATGGGCTTGCAATGAGTCGGACACGACTGAGAGACTGAACTGAACTGAACTGAACTGACCCCGCTTAAATGTGGATAGAGCAGTGACTTGCTTCTAGTGAACAGAATACGGTAGAAGGAATGGGATGTCCTTTCTGAGATTAGGTAATAAAAAGACTACAATTTTTGTCTTCATTTCTCACTCCCTTGAATGATCTGATTTGGGGGACACTACAAACCATTAGAAAATATTTGCAAAAATGTTACAAATGGTTAGTGTTTACTAACATACAGATCTAGGACAGACTCTTACTCATGCATACTGTATGACAAGTGTAAGAACGTTCACAGTACTATTGCTTATAATATCAGAATATGGGGAGAGGGGAAGCAACAAGAAAGCAGACAAAATATATTGGTATACAGTACTTACAATGAGAACTTACACAGCAATGAAGCAATACAACTGTAGCTACCTATGTCAACAAGGATGAACTGTAGAAACCTAATGTCATTCTTTTAAAAGCTCTGTTTACCTGGAGAAGGGAATGGCTACCCATTCCAATATTCTTGCCTGGAGAATTCCAGGGACAGAGGAGCCTAGTGGGCTACATAGGATCACTATCCTTGTTCAAGCCCTCACCATTTTTCCCTTGGACTAACCCAACAGACTCCTCACTTTTACACTCATTCTCAATGCCATCCATCTTTTACTGTGGCCTCTAGAGCTGCAGTGTCCATTAAGGTGCCATAAGCCACATGTGGCTACTGAGCACTTTAAAACTGGCTAGCCTGACCTGAGATGGTTGTACATGTAAAATATACCATGGTTTATGAAGAGTTAGTACGAAAAAAAGAATGTAAAATATCTCATCAATAACTGTTTATACTGATTACTTGTTGAAACAATAATATTTTGGATATATTGGGTTACACAAAATGTATTATTAAAATTAACCTCCCCTGTTTCTTACTTTTTTAATGTGGCTAGTAGAATGCTTAAAATTACTCTATGGCTGGCATTTGTAGTCTGCACTGTGTTTCTATGGTATAGAGCTGTTAAGAGTGATGTCATACTGATACAAAATCAAAATCTGGTCATGTCATTCCCATGGTTAAGAGATTTCCTGAATGGCTTTCCAGATATAAATTTATATAAAGAAAACATATAAAGCCCAAAGTTCTTAATTTGGCATAAGAGGCAGGGCTGAGAGGCACAGCCTCAACATTATCTTTCTAGATTTATACGCTGTACTCCGTGCAAGCGCCTATACAATTCTGTCATATTGCACTGTATACTCACTGTTCCTGAAACACACCAAGTATTTATGTCTTGAATGTATGTGTTTTTTCTGCCAGGATTTCCCCCTCTGTCCCCACCCTGCATCTCTAACAAGCTCATCCATTAAGGCCCTGTCTGATTCCTTGTGGTAGAAATATTATGACTCCTTGGCTGCCACAGACTTAAGTTCATTACTTCTGTTACAGGCATTTTTCTTGTGTATCTGGCTCATTTAAAAAAAAGAAAACAAAAAAACCCAAAATAATAAAAACTAGTTTCCCACTTAGGACAAAAATTAGTAAATAAATGGCACACTGTACCGTAGCTTATTGTTTTTAAGATTATTGCCT
This sequence comes from Odocoileus virginianus, assembly GCF_023699985.2. Lineage (NCBI taxonomy): Eukaryota > Metazoa > Chordata > Mammalia > Artiodactyla > Cervidae > Odocoileus > Odocoileus virginianus. Next base: position 68,138,107 of record NC_069674.1, on the reverse strand, counting down.
TTACCTTTCCCTTGGCAGACTGTTGTATCTTTGCATTTGTCCTTATTCAGGGTTTTCAGCGCTTACCTACACAGGAACACGTCTATATTCCTTATCCAGAGCAGACTTTACTAGATTCCAACACAATACATTCTTTAAGCCTATAACTATTGTTAATATAGCTTTATTTGTTTTAAATTTTTTAAACTTACCGCAAGGAGATATTAAAAGCAGAAAAACATTTCAAGACATTGAATACCAGCTCCCTTCCTCTGCCCATTTGGTACCAAGACGGGTTAACTAATCAATGGAAATCTAGGAAACTAATCTTACAGGGAAAGGGGTATGCTTGTATTTCTCCAGATGGATCCAACGAACTCACCTGGCTTCCTCTTCGGAAGATTCGACCTAAGGGGGCTCCCAGCATTCAAACTAGAGACGAAACAACAAAAACCCCAGGAGGAAGAATTACAGTACAAGCCATGGCGGCTTTAAAAATTTCCAAAAAACACCACATTCGACGTCATCGAACGTATGATCTCCCTGCTTGGGGACAGATAAAAACCCTTACTAATCAAGCTGAAAATATGATTTCTCAACAGGGAATGCCTCAGAATCCAGAAAATATTTTTGTCGCTATGCTTGCTTTTGCTTCCCCCGCTCAGGCTGACTTGATTGATCACACTTACTGGGCTTATATACCTAACCCCCCTTTTATTGTAGTTGTAGAATGGGCAGATATAGGACCAATCGTATCCACTAATGACTCAACACATATGCCCCCTCCTTGGAGCTTCGAGGGGCCCTCTCATCCTGAGGAAGAATGAAGACTAATCAACATTTCTCTAGGCGATGAAATCCTTCCTTTATACATGGGCCCAACAAAATTATGCATTAACGTTAGTCGACAAACATGGGCTTTCGTCCTGCCTCCAAAAATGAACTTCCACACATTGCTTGGACTGTTTACTGCCCTGTCCTTTTATGAAAACCATGTCAATACTACCAAAACTCTAGGAAAAGGACAAAAGTTAGAATGTAAGGGGTTTACTTATAAAGACTTTAAATATACTTCTGTTTATTGAGATAGATGTCAAGCTAAATCAGGGAAATTAATGTTTGTGGTCAATTACACCATTGTTGATTGGGGACCCCATGGTATATGGCTATCTAACTGCTCAGATGATATTAACAGTACTATACATGATTATGTTACTCAAGTAGCATAGAAGAATACCAACAGTTCAATGAAACGCTTCCATGAAAAGGACTCCTTGGCTGGCTTGACGGCAAAATGGCACTTTGTCACCCTCAAATCATCCTCAATAAACAAACTGGGCCTAAACAATGAAACATCTGAAAACTTGCTGCAAGTACTGAAAAACTTCAAACTTGGACTAGATATTTCACAGAGACCAGTCATAATCATAGTAATTATTCCTTCTGTTATAATCATATATTTTATACAAGCTTGGGTTCCCCTTCCTTTTGTTATAGCTATAGAAAACTTACAATTTAATAGACTTTACGTTCTGTGACCTGTATAGATTGCATATTGTATACTTGTCTTAATTCCTCTATTTCTCTAAAAAACGAATCCCTTTCAATCCTTCAATCTTGACATAGTTTATGGTTACCAGTAGATCCCCAACGACCCTGAGAAGAGGGTCCTATGATAGGACTTGCTTCCCGGTTACTCACTAAATTATTCCAACGATCTAAGCAATTCATTGGATGGTTAATTCTTGACATTTTGGGGGTTAATAGCCATTTGTATCACTGCTGCTGTCACAGACATTGCTTTACAAACTTCAATTCAAACACATAACTTTATTCAAAATTAGACTAAAGATGCCCATACTATGTGGGCCACTCAGGCTCAGATAGATAAAGAAGTTTAAGGTAAAATTCAGAAATTAAAAACAGCCATCCAATGGGTTGGAGATCAATTAATAGATGTACAAAAACAAGTGATACTAAAATGTGATTGGAATTCTACTTAATTTTGCATTCCTCCTGTTCAATTCAATCATAGTGCCTACAACTGGGAACAAATCAAATTTCATTTATAAAACATACAAGATAATGCCTCTCTGAATGTACAAATATTATGAGAAGAAATCTTTGAAACCTTTTCTAAAAGTCTGCCCTCTTCCACTCATTTGGAAACTTTAGCTGAACAACTAGCTGATCAATTATCTGGGCTAGACCCATGCAGATGGTTTCAAAGCATCACTCACAGCATCCGGTCAGGAACTATAATTTTGGTGATTGTCTTGATAGTTATATTTGTTGTTTACTGTTGCCTTTATGCAAAAATTGTTAAAACTAAACAAACTCAAATGGTCAGGACCCTTTTTACAAATAAATAAATAAGGGGGAATTGTCAGGGAACATTTAACAGGAGGATTCCTGCGTGCTGTTTCTCATAAATCCTCTGTTCCTTATCAGCTCCTGGCAACAGGAACGAGTGGAACGGCATGCTGCTCTCAGGACTGAGGTCACAGGATGAAACACATGCATGAATCTCCTTTGGTAAACATTCTCCTTAGAACAACACTGCTTAGTCTCGATCCTCTTTCTTGAGTTGTGGATTGTCTCCTGACCTTATGACCATTGTTAATCCCTTGTTCCCTTGATAATGGTTGCTGTACGTTTGGTTTTCTGATCTTTATCATTGTCAAAAGAAATTCCTTGTACAACAGCCTATATATACTCACAGAAAGATCATTAAAGCACCCTTGCTCCAACAGTGGCTTAGGTCCCCGTGTCTTTCTTTCTCTCTCTCTCCCCCTCCCTCTTGCTAATTCTCTGGAGCGTGGAAACCCGCCAAGCTCACTCTCCTGCTGCCTGGGCTTCCAAGACCTCCTCGAGAGGACGCCCTGTGCCTTCATGAGCGGTGCAAGCCCTGTTCTAGGGTTTTATTGGTTCTCTGCGTAAACCAGGGAATATTAGCTTCTTTCTCTCCTTCATTTTCTTATCGTTGATTCCGGACCACCAGGTTCCGGTCCATTAAAGGACCACAACTCTTACCCAGCAGAAGGCCTGACATACGCTAAATGCTCACTAAATAACTGCTTAACTAAAGGGGGAAAAAAAAAATCAATACTCAATAATGTACAAATAAAGCCATATTTCAAGTCTTATATACTCATCATTTCAAGTTTGTCATTTTGTTATGAGGATAAATAAATCTCATGTTTGCCATTTTGGTCTTTATCTTATGGGAAAAAAGGGATGAGGTACACACTTTTTACTAAATGAAATACAAACAATCTGAGGGTAAGCTATCCAACCATCTCACCTTTCCCTGTATTATACTAGTACTTTGATTTCAATTAGAACTTATATACTGGCAGCCCACGGGTAAACTTGACCTGAAAACAGATTTATGGTCTTCCCAGTATTCATGAAAAATGTGACTCTGTTGTCAGTATTTTATTATCAGCGTGCTGCACACAAAAATTTGGATTTCCCGCATGGGAATGGGGAAATGAAAGTTATGGCAACATCAGACCTATATTCCCATAAAGTGACAGATGACACTTAAGAAATGGTATATGCTTTCCAGATTGCTGTCACTTTCTATCATCTCTCCACCCCTCAGAATGCATGTTAGTTACCAGTAATCAATGAATTATATTATTCTTTCTTCTTCCAAACAGCTTGCTATACTCATTTACTTTATGAGGGGTTCCAATAAGCATTTCAGTTTGTACTTCTAGTCTAAAATGAGTAGCAGTGGTATGCTGATTTACACTTCCTTGCCACTTAGGAAACTAATCCCACCCCCCACCCCCACTCTATCCCATTAAGAATGACTGAAACCACTGACATGAAATTCCACTTGCAATGACCAAGAATCCAGGCACAGGATGAGAGCAAGCTTCTGTTCAGGTCAAAAGGTCCCATATTCACGAGGACAGTCTGAAGTTCCACTTACCTCTCTGCCCACTGGACCCACATTAGAGACATGACAGACGCCTCACTGATTTAGACATTTGTAACTCATACATACTTCAGACTGGCTCTCTAGAATATGACTCTCTAAAGCAGACTGGAGTACTCAATTTAACTGGTGTACAAGAAGAAAATATGTCTATTTATATCTACTCTTAAACAGGAAGTAAAGCTTCATTAAATTTAATATACTGCTGAAACCCATGTTGGGCCTGTATGTCAGAGTCAGATGTTGGGACAGTATGTGGGGTATCCTGAAGGTAAAGGAGTCCCATAACACAGGACAGACAGTGATACCATCAGCTATTCTTCTACTCCAGAGTTCATGTATCATAATGTGAGTGTTCATGGCTAAGTGACTTTATAGAATAAATTATTTACTTTTAACCAAACCAACCTTCACAAAATGGACTGGTGGCTTAAAAATGTCTTCATGGAAACTACTCAGTGACAATACAAAAACTCATGTCCAAGAGCACTAATACTCTTTGTGAACTGGATTCATCAGCCACATGACCAGGTTAAAAAAAGATTCTACTTAATCAGAAAAAGTTGAGAGAAAAAAATTATTAGACAAATACCTGAAATAAGGGTTGTTTTTTTAATTTGAATGAAATTTAACAAGAGTATATAATATGCCTTAAGATAACAACAGTAAAACATGCATCTTGGGGCTTTGTGTATAAAAATTTATAAGGATAATCAGCCAGAGTCCCAGTTCCTACTTCCAGACACTGCACAGCTCACAGAAGATTCTACTGGTGAACATTGGTACTCATCTAATTTATGGATATCTTTTACATGTTTTTAGTTGCAGGGTCCTCTCTGCTATTTTGTTTCATGACTGACCTGTTCAGGAAAATTATATAATTGAAATCTTCAGAAATAGACCTAAAAGTATACTGTAAATGAGGGTTTATGTCCAAAATCAATGCATGCTGTTTTACTAAATCAAATGACCATTCAGTACGTTAGATGAACTATCATAGCATGTCTGCTTTTACAGTCAGCCAGATTAGATGCCTAGAGCCAAGGTACTGATTTTTCTAAGTCAAGGTCTGAAGCATTTATTAAAGTTATTAATTTTTAAGAAACATTTTGTTACTGATGTTGATATTTCAGTTTATTTCCACTGTGCACTGAGCAGTAAAGTCAGTTTCAAAGTGCTTCAATTTCACTTTTCTATTATTTCCATCTGTTTGAAAAGTACAATCACAGAAAGTTCTAAGTAGCCTCCTAGTAGTTTCCATAAACCATAAGAATTTGAGCTACAAGAAGTAAATCTGAGTTCCTGTTAAATAGCTAGATATTTTTTGCTAACTCTTAATTACAGCATGTTGAAAACATCTCTATGTCACCTTTATTCTTAGACAATTTTTTCGCTGAATATGGAACTAGAAATCTCCGAGGAACCAAAATATACCTATTTTAAAATAATTTCAGACTGTTCTATTATTTTTAGGTCTTTTGGAGTGAATCAGTATTCTGACTCTTGATCTGGATGGCTGTCATGAAATGAGTCTGTCACTTCACAGAAAACTGAGTATCTGTTACCACTGATATAATCTGAGCTTTTAAGTGAACTAGTTTTCTTCATGTGTTTCAGGACATTTGATACAGGCTCAACTTGAGTATGTTATTTCCCCCTTTTCCATCTTGGTCTAGTGGTTTTATAAGTAATCTCCCTGCCCAGAAGTTTTATAGTCATTTCTAATTCCCTACTTTGCAAACACTGTATCTATATTTTGGGACCCCAAACTACTAACATAGGAGAACACTCAAGTTATCACAAATCCAGACCTTAAGCAGGTAGACTGATTAAGGTCTTTGTTAGTACTTTAAGTACTCTATCCATGGAAGTCATAAATCCAAAAAATAGGTTGAAGCTTTTTCTCAGATTTATTTTCCTGATCCAAGAATAGTCCTTCTCCCACCCATATTTCTGTTCCATTGATGGTCTCCAACGACAATTACCCTGTATTAGAAAAGCAATTCTCAGTGTGTGTGGTCTGTAGATCCCACAGAGTACCCAAGATTCTTTCAAGGGGTCTATGAGGTCAAAAATATTTTCACAGTATTATTACAACATCATTTGCTCTTTACCCTATGTTGACATTTGTGCTGATCAACACAAAAGCACTGATGGGTAAAACTGCTAGGCTTCAGTAAGAATGAAGCATCATTAGTTCAGTAAGAATTAACAGCATCAAACTGTTAGCTCATTGCCATGCACTTGCAGTTAACGAAAAAAGCCAGTTTTACTTGAAAGTGTCTTTGATGAAACAGAAAAATTATTACTTTTATTAAATCCTGACTCTTGAGTCTTTTTAAAATTCTATGGGATCAAACAATATGTGCAAATACTATTACTACTGAAAAGACAAGCCAAGAACTGCGAGTAAATATTTGCAAACGATGCAAGTGACAAGGGTTTAATTTCCAAAATATATGAACTGCCCACACAACTCCATGACAAAAAATAAACTAATCAAAAAATGGGCAGAAGACCTAAATAGACATTTCTCCAAAGACATACAGACGGCCAACAGATACATGACAAGATGTTCAGCTTCACTAATTATCAGGGAACTGCAAATAATGTAGTATCACCTCACACCAGTCAGAATGGCAGTCATCAAAAAGTCTACAAATAATAAATGCTGGAGAGAATATGGAGAAAAGGTAATCCTCCTTATATTATTGGTGGGAATGTAAACTGGTGCAGTCACAGAAAACAGCATGGAGGTTCTTTAAAAAACTAAAAACAGAGTTGCCATATGATCTGGCAATCCCACTCCTGAGTATGCACCTGGAGAAAATTCGAATTTGAAAATGCTCAATGCTCGCAGCAGCACCATTTACATAGCCAAGATATGGAAGCAACCTAAATGTTCATTGACAGATGAATGGATAAAGATGTAGTCTATAAATAGAATGGAATTCTACTCAGCCATAAAAAAGAATGAAATAATGCCATTTGCAGCAATTTGGATAGACCTAGAGATTATCAGACTAAATGAAGTAAGTCAGAAAGAGAGAAATATCATAAGATATCACTTATATGGGGAATCTAAAAGTATGATACAAATAAACACAAAAAACAGAGAGAGACTCACAGCCATAGAAAACAAACTTATAGTTATCAAAGAAGAGGCAGGGAGAAATAAATTAGGAGTTTGGGATTAGCAGATACACACTACTATAGGAAACATAAACAACAAGGTCCTACTGTATAGCACGGGGAACTATAATATACTGTAATAAACTATAATGGAAATGAAAAAGCATATATGTATGTATATATATGTATATACATATACATGTATATGTATGTATAACTGAATCACTTTGCTGTACACCAGAAACTAAAACAACATTGTAAATTAACTATAGTACTTCAATAACAAATGAACAAACAAAAATCACTTTTACTGCATACCGAAATACAATGGTTGTCTCCAGGGAGAGCATTTAAGCAACTGAGTTGTTCCCTGAAATAGTCACTTTTTTCGCTGAATACTATTTTTACTTGAAAGAATGAGTAATAGACAAAATATAGTTATTCTGACTCAGATATCTGTCAGACCTTTTTTTTTTTTAAAATGAATAAAATGAGCCTTTCACTTTAAGAAAAACCAGCAGCATTTGTTGTCACTGACGTAATCTAACTTTCAAGTGATTATTTTAAAATAAAAAAATTTTTTTAAAAATCTCAGCTTAAATTTCTAATATGGTAAATACTAACTGATATAACTTACATACACAAAAGTTCTTTGGGGTTGCTCAATATTTAGGTGTTTAAAGGGGTTCTGAGACCAGTGTTTGAGACCACTTTATTATAATAAAGCATTGCTCTGTTACCTTAAATTTCCCTTTAATGTTTTATCAGAGATTGTTATTCATGTGAGGTAAGTGCATATGTGTAGATGTTTGTGCATTCTAAAAGCACTGACTATATATATGTACATATATGTATACACACAACATAAATATATATATAGTCTATGGAAAAAACATCTTGTATATCCCATGAGAGTGTTCAAAGTAAATACTGAGAGGATTCCAGGTAGAAGAAACAGAGAGCAAAGGCATGGGGTAAGTCAGTCAGTCTATTACAAGTTTTACATGTACAGAGAGATCTGTTAGGCACAAAATACCATTTGAAATCCTTTTTGCCTCATCCCCTGTACTCTGTAATACAATCTGTATTTTCTGTGGTGTTCCTCTGTGCTACATTATAAACTACAAAATTACAATAAAACATGGTCCTGTTTGCAAAAATCTTACTAGTCTACTTGGGATGATTATTCTATATAAACTAGCACATATTTCTGAAAGTATGCTGTTTAAACAAATTGATATATATATATATATATATGCATGGTAGCTGCAGTTTAGAAGCAAAGTAGAAATGCTTCTGCTTTGGCAACCGGATTTTTATCCTGTCAATAAATATTTACTGGGCGCTTGCCTTCATGTCTCTGAGACCTTCAGAGTTGTAACCCCTTGAAAGTTACATATTATCAGACTGCATCTTAGTCTAACATCTTCCAGAATCTTGTTAAACATAAACTGAGTTGGAGAATTATTCTGATAGTAACATTTATAATAAACAGCCTTTATCTAGATTTTAGATTTGTTTGTAAACTTACTATTTTTAGAAGCAACCCATACATCTTTCAACACCTTATGAAACTTCAACAATTCATTCAAAACACATTAAAAAATTCCTGCTATGGGCCTTTCTCTTCTAGAACTTTGTCTTATCCCTCTCAGCTTCTGTTTTAAACCTCCTATTCAGAAGTCTCTTCTCCACAGTGTACACACACATTCAATCTTTCCCATCTTTAAAACAGGTTTCCACCCAGGCTTTCCTGCTGGCTCAGATGGTAAAGAATCTCGCCTGCAATCCTGGAGACCTAGGCTCAACCCCTGGGTCCAGAAGAGCCCCTGGAGTAGGGAGTGGTAACCCACTCCAGTATTCGTGCCTGGAGAAGTCTATCGATAGAGGAGCCTGCCAGGCTACAGGAGGTCGCAAAGAGTCAGACAGGATTGAGTGACTAACGCTTTCATTCTCTCCCATCTTCACAGTCAAATAGTGGTCTACTCTCACTGTATTCTTTTTCTTACATACATCCATTTGGCCTACTACCATCTGGTTTCTGATTTTACCAAAATTGCTCTTACTAAAGCCTACTGATTACCAAAATCAAGAGATGGCATTTTACAAATTATTTTACTTAACCTATTACACCTAATCTGCTTCCCTGGTGGCTCAGATGGTAAAGCGTCTGCTTACAATGTGGGAGACCTGGGTTCAATCCCTAGGTCGGGAAGATCTCCTGGAGAAGAAAATGGCAACCCACTCCAGTATTCTTGCCTGGAAAACTCCATGGACGGAGGAGCCTGGTGGGCTACAGTCCATGGGGTCGCAAAGAGTCGAACATGAATGAGTGACTTCACTTTCACTTCCTTTCACATTGCACCGAATATTGCTGAGTACTCTTTTCTTGAAATATCTCTTTTCTTGAAATATCTCACAATGAGGTTATTTCTCTCCATTCTCCTAACTATTCCCTTTTCCTTTGCAATCAAATATTTGCTGAATCTCCAGCCTGTATTTCTTTTAAATTCTAGACCTATATATATCTACAGGGTACCACCACTTACATGCTCTAAAGAGACCACAAGCTTAATATATCCAAAGCCTTACTGACCTCTACCTAAAATCTGCGGCTTTTCCTTAGCGATCTGTCTTGGGTAGATGTGCCACTTCTACTCCGAGTCAGAAGCACGGCAGTCATCTCAGAGCCCTGCCTTTTCTTCATCCTACACATGTATTCCCGGGAAGCCCTGGGAACTCAGCAGTAAAGAATTCGCCTGCCCGCTGTTCACAACAGCTAGGACATGGAAGCAACGGAGATGTCCACTGGCAGACTTATGGATAAGGAAGTTGTGGTACATACACACAATGGAATATTACTCAGCTATAAAAAAGAATGTATTTGAGTCAGTTCTAATGAGGTGGATGAAACTGGAGCCTATTCATACAGACTGAAGTAAGACAGAAAGAGAAACACCAATACAGTATATTAACTCACATATGTGGAATTTAGAAAGATGGTAAAAATGACCCTATATGCAAGAAAGACAGCAAAAGAGACATAGCTGTAACAAGAACACTTTTGGACTATGTGGGAGAAGGCAAGGGTAGCATGATTTGAGAGAATAGCACTGAAACACGTGTATTACCATATATAAAATAGATGACCAGTGCAAGTTTGATGCATGAATCAGGGCACTCAAAGCCTGTGCTCTGCGACAACCCAGAGGGATGGGTGGGGAGGGAGGTAGGAGGCAGGTTCAGGATTGGGGGACACGTGCACCCGTGGCTGATTCATGTCAAAGTATGGCAAAAACCACCACAATACTGTAAAGTAACTGGCCTCTAATTAAATAAATTAATTAAAAATAAATAAATAAAATTGAGGAAGAGTTAACAAAAAAAAGAATTCGTCTACAATCTAGGAGATGTGGGTTCAGTCCCTGGGTGGGAAAGATCACCTGGAAAAGAAAATGGCAACCCACTTCAATATTCTTGCCTGAAAAATCCCACGGACAGAGGAGTCTGGTAGGCTACAGTTCATGGGGTCAGAGATGGACAAGACTTAGCGACTAAACACATGCAAACACACAAATATATTCTAATTTCTAAACCTCTTGCTTTCTAATTCCACTGCGATTAGTTTTAGGCCTTCATTATACTTCAAACAATAGATTTCCCTTTCTTCAATTATGGCCTTTCCTTTTCAATTCATCCCCTACACTGCTGACAAAATAAAAATTTCTAAAAGGCAAATCTAATTATATTATCCACTTGCTTATTTACTCTTGAATGAGTGAATCCACTACACACAATAGGAATTCTGGTCTTAAGTGGAAGCTGTGGAATAAACAACACACAATTCTGTACCTGCATGTATGCATTTTCTTAAGGGCCTAGATTATCCAAGGTTAACCCAAAGGGTTAAGAACCACTGGCTCATACAATAAACTCCAAACTATTCTGCAAGCCCTTTGAAACCTTTCAGAATCATCTCAAACTGCCATCTCCCTTCCAGTAAAGACTGCAGTCAACCTCAACTACTTAAGTTCTCAAATAGGGCTCTGCTGCTTCAACTTTTCACACTACTGAACATAAGCTCCTCTTTACCTAGAAAGCCATTCCCCACCCATTCACCAAGTGAACAAGTTCTTTAATCTATGAAATCCTCTTTACACCTCCAAGCAATTTGATTTCTCCTTCCTTTCACCTGCTACACTTAACCTATACCTTTATTATAGTATTGGTCATACAGCATATTTATATTTGTTTTCATGTCTTTCATTAGGTCATGAGGGAAAAAAACCATGTTTTATTCACCGTTTGTCTGTTAGTGCTTAGCACAGCACTGATATATAATATATACTCAAATATTTGTTGAATAAATAATTCTCTACCTCATCAACAATGAATATTCTTTTCATGAAAGAGTCTCTGTGTAATGAGTTGTTCAAACTGAAAGTAGTATTTTCCTAAGCTTAAAAAGGGTATCTTTCAAAAATGTCAGACCAATGATCACTAATAAACTTACCACTAATATTTTAAAATATTAAGAAAAAAAGTTGTTTTAAAAAAGACTGATGAAAAATGTAAGCACAAATATTAACTTCATTTAACTGAAATTTTAAATTAATTATAATTTTAATTACAATCCTCAAGAAGACTAAACTACTAGGTGTAAGATTTTTTTCCTTAAACTTGGTATTTGATTAGCCCAGTTCAATGTGTTTTTCCTCTTGTAATGTAAAATTTTTATACACTCAAATAGAATTCTCTTTATATTTAAATCTGGATAGATGTTTATAGAACCCTAAATACGTACATTTAGGTGTCTGTAACGTAAACGTTTGTGTGAAATTAGCACAGTTTTCAGAAAACACCAAGTTAAACTTTGGGGGAAACAGGAAACTTTGGGTGTAGGAAGGAAATCAGATTGAGCACTCATTAGAGAATCTCAGTTTCTGTGTTACCTCCGCAGGTTATTTAACAGGAAATCTAAGTTCTTACTCGTCACCACTTTATCACTAAACATAGGGGGTTGAAGAGTTACGGATGTAAATACTGCTGGCTACAAAAGCTACTTGCCTGCACACTGAACTGATGCCAGCTGCCTATTAATACGGGCCCGAAAGCCAGCACTGGAGTGTGTACTAGGCCACTAACTCTGAAGGCAGTGCCTGGTGTATTTATTCACTAAGCCCTCCAAAGAGATCATTACCAAGGTCGAAGTAATAAATCTGCTTTGATGGTAATGATTAAGAGCGTCCCCAGGGAAGGACTGAAAGCTGACTGCAGGACGCTGCTGCGAAATACCTAAAACAAACTGGATTCCTAACTTGTGCTCCCAACTTGCGATTCCTAACGTGTGTTTAGTTTCAGTGGATCAGACTAAAATCGCATTTTGCCCCCCCCACCCCGCCCGTTTCCCTGTCCCAGTTTATTTTTATCCTTTTTAACTTGGAGTCAATCTTAAAAGCATATTAAGACCCAAGAGCTCGTCAAATCACTTGGGGAAGGCACACCAACTTCTGAAGGAGCGCGGCCTCGAGTCCGCAGGGGACAGACATGCACTGGCTGGCCCCTTCTACTAGAGGCGCAGAGGCAGCGCCCGCCGGCCTGAGCACGACTCCAGCCCGCTGGGTTTCGGTTAGACCGCAACAGGAAGTTTTCTCTTCCCTTGCGGAAAGCTGTGAAGCCAAAGAGAAATTTGAACCCCCACTCTCCCGGGGACACCCAGAGGAGAGCTTCGGTGTGTGTAGGGGTGGGGGTGGGGGGGCTCCGCCTGGGACGGAGGCAGCCGAGGGACTCGTGATTCAACGCCGACCGCATCGTCCCCGCCCCGCGCAGGCCTAGGCCTCGGCCTCACTTCCCCTCCCCGCGCGTCCAGTCCCGTCCGGGACCGTCCCCGGGGGCAAAGGCGGCTTCGCAGCCCGTGCGGGGCGGGCTGCGCCCCAGTTCCCAGAGCTCCCAGTCTCCTGGCAGAGGGCGCCGGAAGGGGAGCAGGAACCGGAGCGGGCGCGGCAACGCGATTCCCAGCCTCGCCGGCGCAGGCTGCACTCACCCACTCGAGGACTTTGATGAAGCCGAGAGGCTCCTTGAGCGGGTTGAGATTGAGCTGGAAGGAGGACATCCTCTGAGGGAAGGAGGGAAAGAGTGTTAGGACGGCGGGGCGGAGGAGGAGGGGGACCGACCGGACAGACAGAGCTCCACGGCCGCGAGGAAGGGCAGGAGGGGCGGCTCCGGGAGGCGGGCCTGGGAGGCCGCGGGGCGGGGCGGCGGCGGTTGAGCCGCTTGCCGAGGCGCTGGGGCGGAGACGGAGAGGGGCGAGCGCGGGAGGCGAGGGCGGACCCGGACAGGGAAGGGGCGGTGCCTCCCCGAGCCGTACCTGACCCACCCGGCTGATCCGCTGGCGAACCAAGTAGATGTTGGACGCCATGCTGCGTGCGCCGCGCCCCCTTCCCTCAAGTCCAGCCTCCGCGCTCGGATTCCTGCCGCGCATGCGCGCGCTCAGTCCCGCGCCAGCGTAGCTGGGGCCGCTGCCACGCGCCGCGAAAGCGACCCAGCGAAAACCTAAGGCTTTGGCCCAACAGTTTTATTACACTGGCTTCCCGTCACGCTTGCCGATGTTTTAGCTAGGTTTATAACATTGACTTTGAAGGCGCGATTTAAGGCGGTGTTAGAGACCTTTTATTAAAATGATGGAAAGTTACTGCAGAATAACGGACTTTGAGCGACCACGCTGTACAGGGTCTCAGAAGCGTGATCAAACATTCTTATGGAAATTGTTTATTTTCAGACTTAACCATTGGAGTCATGGTTGAACGATGTACAAAAAAGGTTATCCCTAATAGAAAAAGGCTCGGTCCGACTGGCTTCTTCTATCCCATCTACCCACCTCACCTATCCTGTCAGTCAGGTTTTCTACGTGGGGCGCTCTTGGAGTCTCTACAGAAGGCTACTTGCTGCTCCCCATTCGAGAGTCGCCTAGGTGACACCTTCCTTCTGGCACCCAGTTATCGGAGCCGCGAAGGAATTATCTTTTTGGCTTCCCTAGTATCTTGGAAGTTCTTGGAGATGGAATGCTGGCCTTTTGGCGTGTAGGGTAAGGGGACTAACATCATGTACCCCAAATACGGAAGAAAGGAATCTAGCACAACGGAATCTCAATATACCAGCTTCCGAGTATTGACCTATGTATACTGATGTTCCAAGCACTTGTCTGTGAGTCAGCAGATTCCTCGCCATTGAAGTTATTCAAGTGTTACTGACCTTCTTTCTAAGAAGCTAACCCTTTCTCATTTGAGACCTGTTTACCTCCTTGTTTATTTCCCAGAGAATGCAGAGAACATATTTCAATTTCCCGGTCCACAGAGACAATCTTATTCTTTTGATCCTGACTTCCATTCTTCAATCCCTGCACAGTGCCTTATATTCAGTGGATACCTAGTGAATGATTGCAGATTCCTCTTACCAAACAAGAAGGCTTCAGAGATGCTCCTTAGAGAAGAATCAGTGGAAGGTGACCATGCATTAGTACCCAGTACTCCTGAGACTACTGTAAGTAATACCTCAGGTCCTCCTGCTCCCCACCCCCTTTTAAAAAATTTTCTATCCAATTAATAAAAATAAAGGGGGAAAATATTTAAAAAATAAAATAAAAAATTTTCTACTGGCACCCAGTTATGGGATTCCCATGGTAGTGATCTCCATACTGGCTTCCTTGCTACTCTTCTCATTTTATTCTCTTTAGTTTGTTTTTCTAAACTTTTACTCCCACTCTGTTGAGGTTTTGGGGTTTGCCCTGGTGTTGGGTTGTGGCTAGTAGTGCTATTTGGCTTGGGCTTCATATTCACAAAGATTCAAATTAGACTCTCATGTTATTTCCAAATCAGATATACACTGACAAGTCAGAACGATGCTCACTTTGCAGCTTTATTTGTTCATGTAAATAAAAAATATACTGTAATGTAGTAAGCCAGTTTGGGCATTTCAGTATCCACCCCCCCCCACCCCCAACCCGGCCTTTTTTGAAGGTTTCAGAAATTGGAATTGACATGGAGCTTTCTCAGTCTCTGAGAAGTTTAACTTTCTATTTCCTCTCTTCTGACTCTTGTTTTTTATTTTTTGCTTTCTCTTCTGCTTCTGGTTCATGCCCACTAATGGAAGGCATGGTTGTTTCTCTTCAGGAAGCCATTGGTACTAAGAGAATGTGCCTTGAGTATTAAGTTCTCTCTTGCTTGGCCACATGCCACTAACTTTTAAAAGATAGAGATCACAGAAGAATAGTAACTGGTCATTTATCAGAACTCATTTACATACTCTGTGCGAAACCAAGGGGAAGTGAGCTACTGCTGTTGCCCTCGGTAATATATAGTCCAGCACTGCTTCTGCCAGTCAGCTGAATTCAGAGGAGCTCCTACTCTCCTAAGAAGGAGCTGGGAGTGGCTGGCAGAGCAAGTACAATCTAATTAGGCAACCAGATAGTTGTGAATTTTTTGAATGCTCAAAAAACAAGAGTGTTTTAAACAGCATCTCACTGAAGGCACAACTGCTCAAAATCTGAGAAGAATGTTCAGATAACTGTTTAACATTGACTGTAACATTGGTCATATTCTGATTTGTTCTTGGAATCTGAGGAAAGACACAGAAGTTCTGGGCACAACACGCTCTACTCTCTACCAGGTTCCTTATGGAAAATAATACTTGTAAAGCAAAACTTCCCTGTCTGAGGTAGTACTGTGGAGACTTACCTATGGTAGTATAATTATGGCTAAGTTACCTACATAACCTGTTATCTTTTCACTCTCTTTGCTGTTTATAAAGCATGTGCCAGGTTATGACATTGGGATTTAAGGATGTACAAGAGGTCAGGCGGAAGCTGTATTTAGGGAAATCTTATCATTGGCTAACTGTAACATTGCTTTGCTTTTCTCAAGGGCAGTACAGAGTCCTGATCATTTTATTGGTAAGATGAGACTATAACTCATTCTCAACCAATATTTGTCCTTTTTTTTTTTTCTAAGTTTTTATCTGATAGTGTTTAATACCCATGAGTTTAGAGTCTGAGTTTGGGGTTTAGACACAGCTCTTTTCTTTTCACTGATGAATTCTACAGTCATTTTAGAAAAATACAGAAATCACTCTAAATTTGTCTAAATTATACAATAAACTGACTCAATGGCCCTAGTAAATTAATCTAAAAATAATTAAACTGAAGTCTTTTTAAATTTTAACTATAATTTTAGGTTTACAGAAAGGTTGCAAAATACAAAATACAATAACCCTAACCCAAAAATACTGAAAATCACGTGGGGCAAAAGTGAAAATCACTCAGTCGTGGCTGATTCTTTGTGACCCTTTAAAATTCTTCAGGCCAGAATACTGGAGTTGTTCGATTCTCCAGGGAATCTTCCCAACCCAGGGATCAAACCCAGGTCTTTCTCATGGCAGGCCGATTCTTTACCAGCTGAGCCACAGGGAAGCCCAAGAATACTGGAGTGGGTAGCCTATCCCTTCTCCAGTGGATCTTCCCAACCCAGGAATTGAACCAGGGTCTCCTGCATTGCAGGTGGTTTCCTTACCAGCTGAGCTATCAGGGAATCCTTAAAGGTCATGCTAATCCCCTCTGTATGGGTCCAATTTTAATCTATTTGTGGCTGACGTAAGCACAGTTCTCATTCCCATTTTTAGTTTAGCTCACGTTTAAGAAATAAACAGGAAACATTTTACTTTGTGAAGGCTAATTTCATAATAATCATCACAAGTACTATAATTAGGTTCCTGAAGAAAAAAGGCTTATTGTATTATAACTTTTATAATAACACAACCTGGAGTTTATGTAGTGTTCTGCATTTTTCAGAGACTGTTTGTTGTCATTTCTTCCATGTGACCCTGGAGTTAAAGGAAGGTACAGCAATTAGGATACTCATTTTACTGAGAGGGAAGCTCAGAGGAAAGAAAGCCTATCAGGAAAGGCCTTGTGGAGAAAGTGATATAGCACTGAAGCCTGAGAGGTATGAAGCAAGTTCCAAAGGTGGATGAGAGGATTCTCTTCAGAAGTGCAGCAGAAGGTAGGGCGTGGTGGCAGAGGAGAAAGGAGTTCTCTTGGAGCACCAAATACCTCAGATTTATGTCTGATGCTTTGAGTAGGAGGAGCAGTGTGGAGGAAGGGATTTATATGCCTGGCTAGGAGTTTGGACTTTATTCTCTGGCAGTGAGTTGTTTTGAGGCACATGGTAAGATTTCCATTTAGGAAAATCACTATAGTAGTATAGAAGATGAAAGATCCTTAGCAGGTAGGTTCAAGACAGCTGATCTTTTCTAAACCTGTCGGTCATGAGATCTCAGATTCCAGATGTGGTGACAATAAGCAGGAGTAGATAGCAGGTTGGCACCAGCAGCACAATACTGCCAACAACAAAAGCATTACATCTAGATGCACATCACTTCATGGCAAATAGATGGGAAAACAGTGGAAACAGTGACTGGCTTTATTTTTCTGGGCTCCAAAATCACTGCAGATGGTGATTGCAGCCATGAAATTAAAAGATGCTTACTCCTTGGAAGGAAAGTTATGACCAACGTAGACAGCATATTAAAAGGCAGAGACATTACTTTGCCAGCAAAGGTCTGTCTAGTCAAGGCTATGGTTTTTCCAGTGGTCGTGTATGGATGTGAGAGTTGAACTATAAAGAAAGCTGAGCACCGAAGAATTGATGCTTTTGAACTGTGGTGTTCAAGAAGACTCTTGAGAGTCCCTTGGACTGCAAGGAGATCCAACCAGTCCATCCTAAAGGAGATCAGTCCTGGGTGTTCATTGGAGGGACTGATGTTGAAACTGAAATTCCAATACTTTGGCCACCTGATGCGAAGAGCTGACTCATTGGAAAAGACCCTGATGCTGGGAAAGATTGAGGGCAGGAGGAGAAGCGGACAACAGAGGATGAGATGGTTGGATGGCAGCATCACCGACTCAATGAACATGGGTTTGGGTGGACTCTGGGAGTTGGTGATGGACAGGGAGGCCTGGGGTGCTGCGGTTCATGGGGTCGCAAAGAGTCAGACACGACTGAGCGACTGAACTGACTGACTAACTAGATGCACACACCACTGGTTCCTGCCCTAGCTTTGTCATATCTACAAATTTTCCTGGAGCATTACCATTTGATTTCCTTTGACTTACCTTTTGATTTCCTTTGACTTTAATGGGAGTATTTGTAAGGTACCAACTTTATGTATGTTGATTAACATTGAAGTAGTTCTGACAAATCAGGGCTTGGGAATGAAGACAAACATGAAGATGTCATAAGCTGGTTCCAGAATCATATCCAGAGATGGAGGGGAAGAGGTAGACTAGGCTATGGAACATGGTGGATATGGAGACTTTAGAGTCCAATTCTGATCCATTTTTTATCATAATTAGTTATTTTTAAAACTTCCTTGTTTTATTGTCTCCCTGGAAAGCAGATTGCCCCCTACGTTTTACATAGAGATCTCAAGTTTAGTATTGTATTAGGTTAGTGCAAAAGTAATTGCAGTTTTGCATTGTTGAACTTTGCCCTTTGATATTGGAATAATTCTTAAATGTGGTCATGTTATATATCATTTTAATGCACATTTCTTGCTTTTTTTTTTTGCTAATGACATCACTTGCTGTTTATTTTATATTTATTTTAGACTATAGAAATGATGTTAGACAAAAAGCAAATTCAAGCGATTTTTTTATTCAAGTTCAAAATGGGTCGTATAGCAGCAGAGACAACTCGCAACATCAACAACGCTTTTGGCCCAGGAACTGCCAAAAAACATACAATGCAGTGGTGGTTCAAGGAGTTTTGCAAAGGAGACGAGAGCCCTTGACATAGTGACTGGCCATTGGAAGTTGACAGTGACCAATTGAGAACATCATCAAAGCTGGTCCTCTTAAAACTCCACAGGAAGTTGCCAAAGAACTCAATGTTGACCATTCTACAGTCATGTGGCATTTGAAGCAAATTGCAAAAGTGAAAAAGCTCGATAAATGGGCACCTCATGAGCTGACCCCAAAATAAAAAAATCCATTGTTTTGAAGTGTTGTCTTCTCTTATTCTACGCACCAACGATGAATCATTTCTCAACCAGAATGTGACCTGCAATGAAAAGTGGATTGTATATGACAACTGATAATGACCAGTTCAGTGGACCGAGAAGATCCAAAACACTTCCCAAAGTTAATCTTGTACTAGAAAAAGGTCATGGTCACTGTTTGGTGGTCTGCTGCCTGTCTGATCCACTACAGCTTTCTGAATCCTGGCGAAACCATTACATCTGAGAAGTATGCTCAGCAAATTGATGAGATGCACCAAAAACTGCAATTGGTCAATAGAGTGGGTCCAGTTCTTCTCCATAACAATGCCCAACCACATGTTGCACAACCAGCGTTTCAAAAGTTGAATGAATTGGGCTACAGAGTTTTGCCTCATCTGCCATATTCACCTGACCACTTCTTTAAGCATCTCGACAACATTTTGCAGGGAAAATGCTTCCACAACCAGCAGAAGGCAGGAAGTGCTTTCCAAGAGTTCATCAAGTCCTGAAGCATGGATTTTTATGCTACAGGAATAAATGAACTTATTTCTCATTGGCAAAAATGTGTTGATTGTAATGGCTCCTATTTTGATTAATAAAGATACGTTTGAGCCTAGTTATAACA
Organism: Odocoileus virginianus; assembly: GCF_023699985.2. Lineage (NCBI taxonomy): Eukaryota > Metazoa > Chordata > Mammalia > Artiodactyla > Cervidae > Odocoileus > Odocoileus virginianus. The sequence goes on along the minus strand of NC_069674.1, from coordinate 68,118,374 downwards.
ATTTAAAATACACGGTCTGAAACTGCAATTAATTTTGGACCAACCTAATATTTTACTGTCTTGAAATCAGGTGGAAAATAAAAATCAAAATGCCCACTAGTTCTCTATGGATAGTTTATTCTGTTTGCAAGTGCAGAGAACTGCCTTCCTGCCATGGAGAGAACAGGTTGTGACAGATATGGGACAGTAAACTGAGCAGATAAAGTGCTTTTACTTTAGCAAGCTGGACAGGTTTGCCTTAGGATCTGAACTTCCTGTACCTAACATAGAAAACCCAAAGAAATGCATGGAAGCACGTCCCTCCTGATTCTGGCCCTGTTGATTTTGTATCAGGACCACCATGATCTTCTGAGTGACACTGTGGCATTTATTAAGAGAGAACAGATCACCCAAATGACCACTGTCAGTGTTGACCAAGACATGCCCAGGAAGTCTGTCCTCTTATCAACAACAAAAACTAATCTTCTTAAGTGATACAAAAGGGAAAATAAAGACCTGAGTAGGAGCTGACCTTGAAAAATCTGATGCTGATGGATGATGGCAATGTAAGTTTGTTTATAATTTCTCTAGGAGGCAAAAGAAAGTGTTTTATCCAGTAGCTTATTTCCTAAAAAGTTAATTGTAAAGATAAGTTTTTGTAAGTGGAATTTTACTTTAAATAACTTTAAGAGTTGGCCATTTAAAGGATTCTTTTGGAGAACCTACTTGTGATCATTCTTTATGCTTCATCAGTTTGTATTTTTTATGCTCCCCAGTTTTTTTTTTAAAGCAAATATCGCTTGTAATTTTCTCACAAGCTAGATAAATTGGTCTTTGCTTTCTGAAACAATTTCTTTGATTATTGTTATTTTCCTTGCAGTGAAAGCAAGGTGTTTGTTTTTAGATAAACTCTTCTGGTTTCTTGTTTGTCTTTTTTTTTTTTTTTTTTCATTTCCTGGAATGACCAAATGATGAGAAGCCTAGGAATTTATCGACTTTGATTTTGTTATCAAGGTGTAATCCCAAGAGAACAAGGACACTAACCACCCAACCCTGGAGAATTACTGCATTAAGTGGTCTATTACAGCATAATACTTCAACAGAAAATTATCTGATTATTTTTCCTCCTGGCAGTGAGAAAAGTGGGAGTGTTAATTGGAATGTAGGCAATAAGGAATAATCTTGGAATCTGGGGCACCATCGTAGGAGGACAGTCTTAACTAAAGGAAAAAGTTCCTGGCTGCCAAGAAGATTCAAAGGGGATTCTGAATGCCTGGGAAGCATGGGGAAAAGCTGCTTAGTATTGAAGAAAAGGAAAATGGGAAAGCAGAAATAAAGCAAACTTGGATTCCTTCACAATTTAGTTTAGCGAAGACTGAATTTTCTTATCATATTTAATTTCGATGCTTGCCAATCATTTGAGAAGAGAGAGAGGCATGAAGACAGACCTGTTCCTTCCAATATTTATTGATTACCTGTATGGACCAGGTACTTTGGTAAATTTTAGTCATATAAAGAGGAATAAGATATTCTTGTCCTCAGAGAGTTTACATTCTAAAAGGAAAGATAAGCTGAAAGAAAAAATAGTAAACAAAAATATATTTTCAAGGGACTTCCCTAGTGGTCTGGTAATTAAGACTGAAATGTCAATCAGAAATACCTTACTTACCTGGGAAAATGTGATGGAGATAGGAAGACCAAGATGGTATCCAAGTCCAATATAATTAGCCTACTTATTTTTCTCACATAGCAGACATTAAGATGTTTGAAGGCAGGTCCCACTAGTTGGTCTTCAGGCCTCACACAGACGCAGAATTCAAGCATTCTAGTGAAGCATTGAATGAGTAAATCTGATATAGCATATAGAGACAGATGCCCTGAAATATTTAGTCAGAGAAATCTATTGCTTTGGATTAAAACACTGCCTCTCTAAGCATTCTCTTTAAAAATGCAAATACCCAGAGGAGACATGAAATATTTCCTTGTCAACCAGCAATTCTTATTTTTGGCAGTTATCAGAACAAGGGGGCCTATAAAAAATGAATTTCAGAGAACACTCTTTGTGTGATAGAAAGGACACAAATTTGTGTAACTAATTTGGAAAACACTTTGGCATTATCTTCTACAGTTGAACTTTCATATACATATGACCCAACAATTAATTCACTCTGTGGGATGGACCCAAGGGAGACCCAAGCAGATCTACAGCAGGAGACGTGTGAAAGAATGTTCATAGTTGCACTAATCACAATGCGAAAACATGTAAACAACTCAAATGCCCATCAATAGGACAGCGAATAGATGAACTATGATATATTTGCACAACTGAATATTTCATGGCAATAACACATGAACTACACTAGTTCTCAACAATGGGGATAAATGCTAGCAATGAAACAAAATGTTAAGTGAATAAAGCAAATGCTCAAAATGTATACAATATGACATAATTTTAATAGAGTTGAGAAAATGAATATGAGCATACTTTATATAAAAATATATAAATGCAATAAAACTATATATTTTAAAAAGTGAAGGAATTCTGAATTATGGTTATAGTTTGTAGGGGAAGATGGGGAATGGGCTGGGAAGCCACATGGTTAGATGAAGGTTATGTCAAGGTTCTAGCACTTGTTTTGAATGGTAGGCTTGTAGCTACTGATCACATTATTAAGAACAATGAAATAAACACATAGCTAAGTGAAAACAAAACCAGAAAGCCTGGGTTCCTTAGGATACAGCCTGAAGCTTGTGCTTTACTTAGAAAGTGCCATCTCAGAGCAATGATGGTGAGGGAAAAGAGAAGGGAGTCAGGGAAGAATGGTAAGTTACCAGGGATGTTTTCACAAACAGCTCTAAAGACCCAGGGCCTGTGAGTTCATAGGTGTGTCTGTTTAGCTACATGGGAAGTCTTCAGGGAGGATGTTCAGAGAGAATGTGCCTGGAGCAGTCCTTGGGAGAGAGGAGGTAGAGGAAAATTGTCAGCTTGGGTCTCTCCAATGGGAAGGTAACTTTCCCTGGGTTCCCAGAATGTAACCACTTCTGGGTTGCTTCTCTGGCCTCCTGTGGTGGCAGTCAGGGAAACCAGATTTCCAGGAAATCAGTCTGCTTTTTTAGCTAAGTCCAGAAGTGATGGGAGAAGCCAAATTCTCAGGCCATGTGGCTTCCTGGCCCAAATGCCCAACAGTAGCACAGGTTAGGTCCTGACACTCTAGGCAGGACTTTGGTTGAGCCCAGGTGGTGTAAGTTCTTGGTATGTGGAGGCAACTGACCCAGAACTGGTGGCCAAGGGCCCAGGCCAGAATGACACAAACAGAGTCTAAAAGGTAAATAAGACTGTCTTGTATGAGCAGGAGCTTGTCAGACCTAGGTTTGAATCCTGTGTGAATTTGGATAAATTTCTTAACTTTCCTTGAGCCTCATATGAAGTATGGAAATAGTGGTAACTTCTCCCAAGAGTTGTTGTGAGAATTAAAAGAGCTAATGCAATGAGCAGAATCTTTGGCACCTAAGAAGTCCTAAAAAAAAAAAGTATATTCCCTTTGGTCCTGCCTCTGTGCTCTTGGTTTAAAAAGCTGTAGAGTTTCAAGAGGCATTCCAAATAATAATGAGTGCTTCAAGCAGCTGAATAATTTGCCACCTCCTTTAAATGATACTCTTCAAATATTTGTTCAGTATTTACTTTGGGGGCAGAGCTGACCCCAGCAGGATGAAGGCACCTTTCATCAGTGTGGCAAGAGTTGGGCATGGGGACCAATGGCAGATTTCCAGCTCACTTCAGGGATGTGAAAATGACTTGCTACCCTGGTCACCTGTCCACCTGGTCATTCCTTTCCATATCTAGAACCCCTCAAACCTGGTTTCTAGGTCAGCCAGACCTCTTGGTAACTGATGGATATCGTTTGAATTCAGGCTCTCCTTTGCTTTCTGTTTATTTAAGAAAATCCATTTTCTGGTTTGCCTGTTTTATACAACAAAGTGCAGTGTCTTTCATAACACCTTCATAGGTTCTTGTGTTTGAATACTTGGCATCGATTAAAATGAACACAACTGCTCTGTTGCTGGTGAAATGTAGTATTGAGGAAGCAGAGATTTTAAGTTTGTAGGTTGGAGAAACTTAAAATTTTCCTTTCTTGTTCTTAATTTCTTTTCTAATTTGTGGGTAAAACAAAGTTACTTGGGGATGGAAGCTCTCAAAAAGGGCTCTTCTTATCATAAATGCATATATTATACATGCTTCAACCCTGAGACACTCCTTCTCAGAGTCTTTTATGAGGATGGAGAACACTCCTAATTGCAAGGTTGCCTCTCTTCCCTGGGAATTAACCCCAAGGTCTCTACAAACATGCAAAAAATTCTGGAGGCATGGCACTCCTGAATGCTCTTTGCAACTTCCCCTTCAGCCTCCCCCTCCCAGTTAGCATAGTCCAATGTCCACAGATCCATTTGACCCCAATTTCTCTCTAGTGGGCAATGGGCAAGGGGTAGGAAGTCATTTGAAGACCTCATATGACTGACCCCAGTATTACCTTCTGCCTGTTCCTATAATACCTCTTGGGCCCTCAAGAGCCTGGCATTCTACTACTGGAATTTTTTCCTTTAGCTGAATTCTGATCATTCCTAAAAGACCAATGCACTGGAGGACCGCTTTGATAGCAGCCATCAGGACCTGTTACAGGTGGCAAGATACATTTGGATCTTGAATTCCCCTTCTGTTGCTGGCATAGTTGCTCCCTGCCTTTAACTTTCAAATTAGAAATGTTTATTTATGGTGAAGGTGAAAGTGAAAGTCGCACAGTGGTGTCCAACTCTTTGCGACCCCATGGACTATACAGTCCATGAAATTCTCCAGGTCAGAATCCTGGCATGGGTAGCCGTTCCCTTCTCCAGGGGATCTTCTCAACCCAGTGACCCAACCCACGTCTCCCGCATTGCAGGTGGATTCTTAACCAGCTGAGCCACCAGGGAAGTGGAAAATAGTGTGGGTTATAGTCAGCAGAGGCGGGGGAACTCATTAAAAAAAAAGTGTCAGCCAAAACACAGTATTAAAAAAAAAAGTTAAACATTTAAAACCCTGAGAGCCAGGGAAAAAGGCTCCTCAAGAGAAGAAACATACACTGTGATGTTTTCTGCCCTTTTTGTTTTTGCCCCATGGTATGAGGTCATCTTTTGTGAAGGTCATCTCTTGCGAAAATCAATAATTTTAACAACTAATGTTGGGAGGTCTCAAGAGGCATCATGAGATAATATGGTAAGTAAACAGTGGGCACTTGCAGAATTAAAGGAAGGGCTCTTTCAAAAGTGAAATTAGCCCAGCACAGAAGCTCCTTTTAATCACACTCCTTACTCTCTTTAGGGCTCACGTTTTGGCCTGGACTTTCTTAAGACATGAGAGTTGAACCTCATTTTCTCCCATTTCTAATTTTAGAAAATCCATTTATTCCTTTTGTCAATCATCAGGACTAGATGCAGAAAATGTTAAGAATTGCATGTGGATAATAATTACTAATATCATATGGTTACATGTGGTTTGCAAAGCACATTTACATGCGTTGTTACATTTAGTAAACTTCCAATCACCCTGTGAAGTAGTCATTATTATTATTATTATAATCACAATTTTGCAACTGGGGAAACAGAAGCTTAAAGAGATGATATGATTTGTCTAAAATCATAGAGAAAAGGAATGGGTCTAAACTCAGGTTTTCTCACCTAAGTCCGGTTTGCTCCACAGTTCATATTGATTCTTGGAGATGCCACTTGTCCACCATGCACCCCTCACTCTGACATTATTACCAAGAAGAGTGGTAATGGTAGCTGACATTTCAGGTAGTCCCAGGATGCAGGTACATCTTATTTAATCCTTGTACCAATCCTATGATACAGACTTTATAATTAAACTAATTTTACAGTTGAGCAAACTGATGCTCAGAGAGGTTAGATCTGTTATTCCAGGTGCATAGCTAGTAAGTGATGGAGGCAGACTTTAACCCCAGACCTGTTTGATTCCCCAGCTCTTAATCACTACACTCTATGACCTTGCTGCATCTTTCAAGGCTTCCAGCTCCTTCCAAATGTTTGATTCAACAGAGCAGGAGTAAAGGGGATGCTTTCAAGGGCAAAGAACTGAACTACAGGCTGATGGAGAATACAGAATGAACCATGGGTCCTCCAGGACTTGTTCTGGTCATAACTGATGACATGTGGAGCAGACAGGAAAATGGGGCTGACCAGTGTATGCTGAGGGGCTTACTGCGATCCTCTACACTGAATTGTTTGTATTTTGTAGTATTGTTGCCTGGAGAATTCCATGGACAGGGGAATCTGGTGGGCTATAGTCCATGGGATCACAGAAGTTGGACATGACTAAGTGCCTAGAACACACACACACACACACACACACACACACACACACACAGGTGGATGGGGCGGGGAGTTTGATTCCCAGGTGCCCAGTGTGTAAAGAATCTGCCTGCAAAGCCAGAGACTCGGGTTTGATCCCTGGGTCAGAAGATCTAGACGAGCATAGCAACCCATTCAGCATTCTTGCCTGGAGAAACCCAAGGACAGAAGAGCCTATCAGGCTACAGTCCACAGTGTCACAAAGAGTTGGACATGAATAAATCGACTGAGCATGCATGCCCACACACACCCCTTACGAAGGACCTATGGCTCAGCAGAGGCTGTGATATCCCCAGCCAGGTGTGAAGGCAGCAGCCTGTTGGGAACACAGTAGCACAGACTAAGGATTGTAGGTTATAATCCTCTGGCTGGTTACAAATGCTCCTGTGCATGCTAAGTCGCTTCAGTTGTGTCTGACTCTTTGTGACCCCATGGACTGTAGCCCACCAGGCTCCTCTGTCCATAGGGCTCTCCAGGCAAGAATACTGGAGTGAGCTGCCATTTCTTCAAATGTTCCAGTGTTGAATAAATCCTGAAAGATAAACTTCTTGGAGGTAAAGGCCGTAATACTCTTAAATGTAACTTAGGAGTTTGCTCCAGTTAAAAACCATGAAAAGTTTCCAGTCCCCTTTTGAAGCAATTTAGCTTATTCCTTTGCTGAACAATGCTGGCAGAAGGGTGGAAGAAGTTGGTGAGAGAAAATCTGGGAATGAAACAATTTGTCCAACCCCATGAAAAGAAATCCTTTGCAGATGTGGAGGAGGTGGGAGCACCATGTGTTTTCCTTCTGCCTCCATTCCCTAGGGATGCAGTAGAGTACCTCTGCTCCCCGTCATGGCTCATGGTTCTCAACCCTGACTGTACATTGCAATCACCTAGTGCGGGGGCTTTTAAAATCTACCTGTGCTAGGCTACCCTGGTGGTCCAATGGTTAAGAATCCGCCCTGCAATGCAGAGGACACAGGTCTGATCCCTGGTCCAGAAAGATCTCATATGCCATGGGGCAACTACTGAGCCTGCACTCTGCAGCCTGCGGGCCACAACTACTGAACCCACATGCTGCAGTTATGGAGGCCGCATGTCTAGAGGCTATACTCTGCAACAAGAGAAGCCACCGCAATGAGAAGCCTGCACCCCGCAGCTAGGCTGTAGCCCCTGCTTGCCACAACTGGAGAAAAGTTCAGCATCAAAGACCCAGGACAGTCAAAAATAAATAAATAAATATTAAAATAACACTTTAAAAAATAAAATCTACCTGTGCCTTGGACCCAGCACTCAAGAATCTCTGGTATTGTAATCCCAGGTACTTGTGATTCTTACAAACTCCCCAGGTGATTGAAGTACTGAGGGTATCACTGCTCTAGAATTTCACAACCAGAAACAAAGAACTGACACAGCCTCCAATTAAACTTTCCACCATTTTGGAGAGTTTGAAAAGGAAAGAAATGTTGCAGACCAATTTTAAAGAAGGGAAGAGAGGCAAAAGGAGGAGAAGCAATTTTCCAAGGCCAGAGGACTGCTGAGGGCAGGGAGGGCAGTGGGGTTGGAGGGAACCTCTTTTCTTTTCGTTCACCTACATCCTTTTTTCTGGCAGCATATCACAGTATCAGCTGTACTGATGGCTTAGTTTTACACCAGGCATGAGAGTTCTTTTCTTTTTCTGGGACGGCCTTTCCAATTAGACCCATGATCCTGTTTTCGTGTGTTTTCTGGTATGGAAGCCCAAATCTTTCTTTTGTAATTCTTACCTCTTTGCCAGCCTGAGCGGTGGGTTATCTATTTAAAAGGAATCAGGGGCTCCAAGTTTGGTGTGTTCTGTTCAGAGCATCACAGGTGCATGTGTGGTGAAAACTCATCAATGGGGGCGGAATTCACACCTAACTCAGTCTCAGCTTTCAAGCCACTGGATCTACAACAGTTAATTCTCTTAGAACACAGAGCTAAATCCCCGAGGAGGCCTGGACTGGAGAGACCACCTGAATTGCTGCCTGCTTAAAGGTGCACTCGTGTTTCTTGATTTAACTGGGTCAGTACTTATGTTTATTTTTGCCATTTGACTTCAGGGTAGGGTTGGTTGCCGTGTGCTGGCAATACCCAGTGAGTGCAGGCTCTGAGTGACTAGGGCAGGTGTGCAGGAACCCTTGGCGACTATTATTTCATTTGGTTCCGCAGCCTCATGGTTTATGTACGAGTTATTATGTGACCGAGTCCTTTTTTAAGCGCGAACATGTTCTGTTCGACTGGAATCAAGTTCTTTAGCCACTGCATTATGCAAACTGGCTCCGAAGTTTGCAGGAAGTGCTAAACTCAACTGTGACAATTCCCAGCCATAGTCACGGAGCCCCCCACAGTGAAGCAAACTGCATGTTTACTCATTGCACAATAGAGTTGCGGTTGCGTTTAATAACTGTATGTTGCTACCTGAGGAGAAAGCTAGGCCTGGCCACTTCAATCAGCTTCTCTCATCTTGTCTCCTGTTTAATCCCAGAATAAATCCTGTGGGCCTTGGGCAAGGACATTAAAAAGCCTCTGGCAAAGAAGATTAAACCTGAAACAAGTGCTAATGAGGCACAAGCAATGGGATGCTCATTGTGGTGTATGCTCAGGCCCTGAGTGGGAGAGAAGATGGTTTCGATGGAGGGCATCTGGTTGAGAAGTCGCTCTGATGTAGTGTTCCAGCTAAGCCATTTACTATCCTAAAATGAGTACCTTAGACAAGTCCACTGGTTGGTTCTCAGGTTTTTCATTGGGGTGATAACAGAGAAGTGTCTTTCAAGAACTGCACAGAGCCAAGATCTTTTCCTCTGACTTCTTCTGGAGGATTAGCATCTGGCTTATCCAAGGTGAGCCAGGGAAGGGGTGGAGCTAGCATTCTCTGGAGGGTGAAAGTTAGTATCACTTAAGATTCTTTGGTGGCAAGTAACAGAAACCAATTCTTTAATAAGAGTTCACCTACTTAAGAAGAAAAAGGTTTATCAGAAAATAAGTTCCATGAGCACAGAGACCAGCTTGTTCACTGCTGCTTCCTCAGTAGGAGAGTATCTTGAGTATATAGTAGGCATTGACCATTGCATATGGTAGGTAAAAGTTTGTGGAACTAAAAAAGATACAGGCTGGATCAAAGAATTGTTAGCAAGACTGAGAATCAGTTTTCAAAAAAGATAAAAATGAGAATATCTCTGGAGGGGTTTAGGTAGCAGGACCTCAGTCCCTGACAGTCCTATCACGGTTGGAATGAATGCTCTCCAAGTATATTTATGTTTTTGAGTGCCTGTAACATATGCAACAAAATACAGGGGGAAAGAGTATTAGAGTTTTTTAGAGGAAAACAGAACCAATAGGATCTATCTATCTAGAAACAAAGAGAGATTGACTTACAATAAGGAATCGACTCACATGATTATGGAGGCTGGCAACCAATCTGCAGGGTGGCTGGCAGGTCGGAGTTGAGGACTCAGGTAGAGCTGATGTTTCAGTTCAAGGGCTATTAGGCAGGAAGAGCGATGTTGGAGATGAAGCTGGGGAACTGTTTGTTACATGGGGATTGATGGTCTTTTTGTTTTGTCCTATTCAGGAGGAGTCTCACCTACATATGAGAGCAATTTGTTTTATTCCAACTGTTTGAAATATTAACCTCACCCCAAAAGACCCTTGCAGAAACACCCAGAATCACATCTGGCCAAACATCTGGGCAGCCCATGGCCCAGTCAAGTTGACACATAACATTGCTCACTACAGAGAGGACTGGGGAGGCCCTACTAGCCTAGCTGGAATCACGTCAGCACTCCTCTGGCCAGTACAAGGCAGGGTGTTTTGTTGGGTGATTCTGGAGACTTCGCACAAGGGGCAGATTTTATTTCCCAAATGGGAAGTAGGAGCTGTTACCAGGAGAAAGGAGAAGGGATACCAAGGAGCAGCTGGGCCTTTTGTCCAGAGAGTCTCACTTGGTCACTTGCTTCTATGGGGTTAACATCAAGACACAGCTCTCTGCTTTGACTGCCTCTTTGGGCTCTTCTCTGTGTGAAAGGGAAGCAGTCAGAATGAGGAAAGAAATAATTTCTGTACTTTTGCCCCTTCTCTTCCAGTCACCATCAGGGGTGACTTTTGAGGGCAGACCCGTGGAGACTTGTGCTCATAACTGAGCACTCAAACTCTGGCTCATTCTGAAAAGGTCCACCCTCACCAACCCAGCCCCACTGTAAAGGCCGCTCACAGGATACCTCTGCCTCAGAAGAGTTTTAATCTATTGTATTCTGTGTATTTCCCTTCCTCTCTATTTTTTACCTACTAGAAGTGTCATATAGCTATGGCTGCTGCTAACCATAGCACTGCCTTTGTGGAATGACAAAGGCACTCTTTACTCAAAATACTTCACATCCATGGGTCAGAAACTGTCGTAATGTTAGAATAAGATGCTGCTTCCCTGGTAGCTCATATGGTCAACAATTTGCCTGAGATGCAGGAGACACGGGCTCGATCCCTGGGTGGGGAAGATCGCCTGGAGTAGGAAATGGCAATCATTCCAGTATTCTTGCCTGGAGAATTCCATGGACAGAGGAGCCTGGCGAGCTGCAGTCACAAAGTCAGAACTGAGCGACCAACACTTTCATCCATCAGAAAGTTGACATAATAAATATGTCTACCATATTTACTCTCTGAATGATACCACTTTACCTATGGGCCCCTTGTGCAGTGTACAATCTGTTCACCTGTCCATGGCAGGTCTGATTACCAAGGAAGAGGGAGACAACCAGAAGCCAGGGAAGCACAGCTTGTTCAATGCTCTTGTGAACGATGTGTGTGTGTGTGCAGGGTCAGGGGTGATGGTGTGTTCCCTTTCTTTGAGATCTGACCAGTAGCTGAGCCCAATGATCAAATTTAAGACTGACTCCTCTAGCGTGGTAAGTCCACCATACACCCCCCAAAAAACTGTCTTCGAGGAATTAGGAGCCACTGCTCTCTTCATGGGTGCATTCCTGAAACACACAGAGCTCAGACCAGACCAGCAGGGAGAGGCAGTGGGCAGGTCTTGCCACCTGAGGGTGCATGTGTTATACCACTCTCCTCAGAGATTTGTAAGCCTGACTTCTAATTAGCACATTATATAGGACTGACTCACTGCAAATTCCATGGATCCATGGTGAAGTAGACCAAAATCAACCATCTAATATGAAAACAGACAATACAAAAATAAATAGAAATTCTAATTCTTTTCACATAGCTCAATGAATCAGGTTATACACATCCCGGGGTTAGCACAGCCCACTTCATAGACAATTGATCTAGAACCTGTTACTCTCCTTACAGCATCTATGCAAACAAAGCTAATTGATTACAACCCTCCCCCTGAGCCTGGAGGCACCTTGATACTCCATTACAACACAGTGGCCAGTGGTTGCTAGATGGGGCAGGCTGGTAAACTATGGCGGGAAGGCCTTATCCTGCCTGCTGCCTGTTTTTATATATAAAGTTTTATTGGGACACAGCCACACTCACTTGATTATGGATTGTCTGTGGCCACTTTCCCACTTCAGTGGCAGAGTTGAGTAACTGTCACAGAGACCATAGAGTCCAAAAGCCTAAAATCCTTAACTGACCCTGTATGGAAATGCGGGGAAGCTGATCCCTGTTTTAGGAAGCCAGTATCGATCACTGTGTGTTGGTAATGAAAGGCAGACTGGTGTGCCATCCCAGCTCGAGAACTGGGCTAGAATTTGGAGAATAGCTCATTCATTGTGCTCAGGAGGCCATGTTTGGCCTTTCTTTCTTCCATATGTACTAAATCTTTGCTAGCTCTCTTAGAAATCTATCCGTTGGTCACAAGGACACAGAGAAGTGAATGTGAGTGAAACTGGTCACCTAAAGTCCATGTCCAACACCGTATGCTCAGCAGTGTCCACTGTCTGCTACTTGCCTCCCTCCCCTCAGCACAGGTAACAAGAACAGTGAGGAGGCCTCCACTGCTCAGTTCAGTCAGCTCAGTCCCTCAGTCGTGTCTGACTCCTTGCAACCCCATGAATCACAGCACTCCAGGCCTCCCTGTCCATCACCAACTCCTGGAGTTTGCTCAAACTCATGCCCATCGAGTTGGTGATGCCATCCAGCCATCTCATCCTCTGTCGTCCCCTTCTCCTCCTGCCCCCAATCCCTCCCAGCATCAGGGTCTTTTCCAATGAGTCAACTCTTCACATGAGGTGGCCAAAGTACTGGAGTTTCGGCTTCAGCATCAGTCCTTCCAATGAACACCCAGGACTGATCTCCTTTAAGATGGACTGGTTGGATCTCCTTGCAGTCAAAGGGACTCTCAAGAGTCTTCTCCAATACCACAGTTCAAAAGCATCAATTCTTCAACACTCAGGTTTCTTCACAGTCCAACTCTCACATCCATACATGACCACTGGAAAAACCGTAGCCTTACTAGACAGACCTTTGTTGGCAAAGTAATGTCTCTGCTTTTTATTTTTTTCGTCTCTTCTTTTTAATATGCTATCTAGGTTGATCATAACTTTCCTTCCAAGGAGCAAGCGTCTTTTAATTTCATGGCTGCAGTCACCATCTGCAGTGATTTTGGAGCCCCCCAAAATAAAGTCAGCCACTATTTCCCCATCTATTTCCCATGAAGTGATGATGGGACCAGATGCCATGATCTTAGTTTTCTGAATGTTAAGCTTTAAGCCAACTTTTTCACTCTCCTCTTTTACTTTCAAGAGGCTCTAATTTCTTCTTCAGTTTCTGCCATAAGGGTGGTGTCATTTGCCTATCTGAGGTTATTGATATTTCTCCCGGCAGTCTTGATTCCAGCTTGTGCTTCACCCAGCCCAGGATTTCTCATGATATACTATGCATATAAGTTAAATAAGCAGGGTGACAATATACAGCCTTGACGTACTTCTTTTCCTATTTGGAACCAGTCTGTTGTTCCATGTCCAGTTCTAACTGTTGCTTCCTGACCTGCATGCAGATTTCTCAAGAGGCAGGTCAGGTGGTCTGGTATTCCCATCTCTTTCAGAATTTTCCACAGTTTGTTGTGATCCACACAGTCAAAGACTTTGGCATAGTCAATAAAGCAGAAGTAGATGCTTTTATGGAACTCTCTTGTTTTTTCGATGATCCAGTGGATATTGGCAATTTGATCTCTGGTTCCTCTGCCTTTCCTAAAATCAGCTTGAACATCTGGAAGTTCACGGGTCACGTATTGCTGAAGCCTGGCTTGGAGAATTTTGAGCATTACTTTACTAGCGTGTGAGATGAGTGCAATTGTGCGGTTGTTTGAGCATTCTTTGGGATTGCCTTTCTTTGGGACTGGAATGAAAACTGACCTTTTCCAGTCCTGTGGCCACTGCTGAGTTTTCCAAATTTGCTGGCATATTGAGCGCAGCACTTTCACAGTGTCATATTTTAGGATTTGAAATAGCTCAACTATAATTCCATCACCTCCACTAGCTTTGTTCATAGTGATGCTTTCAAAGGCCCACTTGACTTCACATTCCAGGATGTCTGAGTCTAGGTAAGTGATCACACCATCATGATTATCTGGGTCGTGAAGATCTTTTTTGCACAGTTCTTCTGTGTATTCTTGCCACCTCTTCTTAGTATCTTCTGCTTCTATTAGGTCCATACCATTTCTGTCCTTTATCAAACCCATCTTTGCATGAAATGTTCCCTTGGTATCTCTCATTTTCTTCAAGAGATCTCTAGTCTTTCCTATTCTATTGTTTTTCTCTATTTCTTTGCATTGCTCGCTGAGGAAGTTTTCCTATCTCTCCTTGCTATTCTTTGGAACTCTGCATTCAAATGGTAATATCTTTCCTTTTCTCCTTTGCTTTTCGCTTCTCTTCTTTTCACAGCTATTTGTAAGGCCTCCTCAGACAACCATTTTGCCTTTTTGCATTTCTTTTCCATGGGGATGGTCTTGATCCCTGACTCCTGTACAAAGTCCCGAACCTGCATAGTTCATCAGGCACTCTATCAGATCTAGTCCCTTAAATCTATTTCTCACTTCCACTGTATAGTCATTAGGAATTTGATTAAGGTCATACCTGAGTGGTCTAGTGGTTTTCCCTACTTTCTTCAATTTAAGTCTGAATTTGGCAATAAGGAGTTCATGATCCGAGCCACAGTCACCTCCCGGTCTTGTTTTTGCTGGCTGTATAGAGCTTCTCCATCTTTGGCCGCAAATAATATAATCAATCTGATTTCAGTGTTGACCATCTGGTGATGTCCATGTGTGGAGTCTTCTCTTGTGCTGTTGAAAGAGGATGTTTGCTATGACCAGTGAGTTTTCTTGGCAAAACTCTACTAGACTTTGCCCTGTTTCATTCTGTACTCCAAGGCCAAATTTGCCTGTTACTCCAGGTGTTTCTTGACTTCCTACTTTTGCATTTCAGTCCCCTATAATGAAAAGGATATCTTTTTTGGGTGTTAGTTCCCTCCACTGCTAGAGGGCTGCCAAGATGCTGCATATCATTTGGGGACTGTGGGAATCTTTGCTGAAATGTTTAAATTTCCCAAGAGGAAATTTTTAAAATTCAAGAGTTGAGGTGGCAATTGGGAAAGGAACTGAAATGGTTTGTTTCCGCTAGTCCTGATGGTTTCCAAGTCTGACAGCACTTCCCTACCCCTTCCTCTTTGGTTTCAGCCATTTCAAGTAGGAAAGAGTAAAGAGAATCAGTAAGAGCTGATAAAGGAGGGGAAGAACAAGGATAAAGGAAGGCAGAACAAGAGAGATTATCATGTTCTGAAACATTAAAATTGTTTCTATACACTAACGTGGTTGAATTTGAACCTAAATAAAGTCCACCCCTGTCACATTTTGGCAACTCTCATAATCTGTAAGGTACCAGCCTGAGTCATGCGTGTGCGCCTGCGTTCTCAGTCACTCAGTCATGACTCTTTGCAGCCCCATGGACTTGGCCTGCCAGCCTCCTCTGTCCATGGGAGTACTGGAGTGGGTTGCCATTTCCTCCTCCAGAGGATCGTTTGGTCCAGGGATCAAACCCCGTCTCCTGCATTGCCCGCCCACAGAGGCTAAGAAATTCCCCAGGAGAGAAACGTCCTTAGGGCAGAGTGCTGCAAACGGGCTAGGCCTGGTGAGACCACGCACAGTCAGGGCAGAGTGCCGGCCACCTGGAGCTGAGCCGCGGAAGCCTTCTGCCCCCTCCCTCGCCCTGGGCCCCTGCCCCTCGCCTTCTGTCCAGCCCCTTGCCCTCCGCCCGGCCCCCAGCCACGCACAGCGCCTGAGTTTAATTTGGAGATGGAGAGACTCGGCAGTAAAACGGCTGAAGTTGCTCTTTGAAAGGTGTCCAAACCTTGGATGATAGGAATGCTGTTTTGGTCAGCTCTGATGTACTACAACCCAAAGATAAAGGTCGGTGCTCCCTCTTCCCTGGGCGGAAGCCTGTGGCTTCTGATTTCGTATTTGAGCACTTCGGAGACTCTAGTGGCAGCGCTCCTCTATGGCCCCTGGAGGCAGCAGCGAGGCCATTCCCACAGCTTGGTAGAAGCGAAGGGCTTGACAGAGGGTTTTCCTGGAGAGACTCACGGCAGAAATACAGCAGTGGACACTCCATTTCCTGACGGCATCTGCAGTGTGCACGCAAGAGAACTGTGGTTAAGGTAGGACCACATCTGATTCTGTTATGTTTTTGCGTTTGTTTATGCCTGCACGCCCTGTTTTGGGAATTGCTACTTTCCCTTGCGTCATGAGGTTCCAGTGGGGCTCTTAATTAGGGAGCTTGGCTTTCTAGCCACAGAGGTGGTCCCTGTTGGGAGACAGGGTCCTCCCTGGTCTTCTTGGGCTCACACCCTGGGCTGTGTGTGCCCAGAATGCAAAAATCTGGCCAGTCTATTACTTCAGCCATTTCTCAGGGTTGTTTATGTAGTTGGTAACATTGGGAATCAAGATATTGTCTCCTCCTGGACAAAGAGCAGGCTTGCTTGCTATAAAAGCAGTGGTTCCCCAGGCTTAGTGATAGGTACCCCCGACTGCATGCTTGGTGTGCTTCTAGGTTAGGCCATCTTGGCTGCTCTGGTGAGACTGGGGGAGGCCTGATGCAGCCATGATGCTGATGGTCTGCGGCCTGCTGCGCTGTATGAGGTTTCTTGTCTCCGTTCCCTCTCTTCTGGCAACATGAAACAAATAGCAACATTCTTACCTAACTTTAAAGTAGGGTAAAATCTAATCGGAGAGGGTAGTCTTTTGATTTCCAGAAACAGACTCAGACAAGGCTTCTCTGAAGTCCTTTTTAGGGACTGATGGAGATTTGTGAGAGAAAATATCATGCACTTTCCTGAATTTGCAACTTGTGTAGATGCTCTGGCAGCTATAAAGGTCAGAGTTTGATTCATACTTTATAAATGCAGTTGCTGTGCCTGTTTTGCAGATCTTTCCCCATTAAGGCTTTGGTGTGGTCAGGTTGTATGTAGGAAGAATGCTTATTCAAATGCTAACCTGCTGTGCACACACCCTCCCCCACCACCTCACCCCATTTCCACCTGTATGCAATGAAAACCACTACCCACCCCTTGATTTTTTTTTTTTTTTCCTACTGTCAAGGGATGCTGACCAGAGTGTAAAAGTGAATGCCACAGCAGAGCTAACAGTTTTGTAACCTGGCGCCCGCACAGGCTATGGTACATGTCCACAGGCTCTGAAACTGCATGCCATTGAACTTGGCACCTGTGTCTGAGGGGACACCTGCCACATTCCCCTCTCCCATACTCCCAACATAAGAGTGAATCCTCTGAGCCTGTCTGATGGATTGCCTAGATTTTGCCAGTAAATGAACCTCTGAATATTTAATTTCCAACAGTCAGTGTGAGTTTGGGCTGGTGGTCCTTTTAATTTCAGAATTTAGGTCCTAGGCTTCATATAATGCAGGTTTCAGTATTATGTGAAAAACTCCTGAGGTTCATTGGCGATGTCTTGACTACCTTGGTGAGTCTGGTAGATACAGCTATGAAACCCGATTTTGTTAGTGGGCTGTCTTTCAATAAACTGTTTGTCTGGGGGTGAGTGAGTCCTGTTACTCTTCATCTGCTCAGTAGGACAACTGTTTGTACCTTGCATAAAGGCATCATATATCCTATTGCTGGCCCTGGTTTGGGGCCATGAAGAAAAGGTCTAGAAGATAGTAGTGGTATCCCCTCCTCCCCCAATCATTGACTCTACACCAACCACCACTTACCTGAAGACTGATTGTTAAATAAAAGAAAGTGAAAACCTCACCTGGTTCTGTTGGGCTCTGTTACTCACAGCTGAATGAAATTCTGTAATAATGAATGATTAAGGAAAACCTCTAAGGGCACAGAAACGGAGAAGCTTTCCTTTTGGGAGCATGGATGATGTGCCTGGCCTGGGCTGGAGGTCCGGATCTGTTATCCTGCTCTGTGCCCCTGTTACTGTACCCCTGGTGCCCAATGTCCAGGCAGGACTACCTTGCTCTGAGCACCCCACCCTCTGCCATGTGGTGATGTCTTCTATGTTCTGCCTTGGGCTTCAGATCCTGGGTGTAACAAATATGGGAGATTTTCATTCTCTCCTACAGAGCCTATAGGCTGGAGGAATGAGAATTACCTCTCTGGTAGGATGGGCATAATTCTGAAAGAAAAAATTTAGCTTATTTCCTGGACACCAAAGCTCAAAGTCTGGTGACAGCTAACCATTCCCTCTTCAGCAAGGTAGTGGAAAGGCTTTCCCTGGAGGAGCCCAGAGACCTATGGTTTCATTTCAGATGCCATTTTCCCCCAGGTAAACATGGTTCAGAGGAGTCCTGCCCAATAACAATGGGGGATTTTGGGCCAGGTTTTAATTTTTCTACAGATAGTTTTTGCCATTTATTTAAAATCTCTTCATTGTGAGCTATAGCAGTCATAGAGAAAAGTACATAGAACATAATACACAATTTAATTTTTCTGCAAAGTAAGTGCATCAGGTCAAGAAGTAAAACACTGCTATCCCCACCGCCCCCCGATCCCTCCTATATATCCTTTCTCCACTGCAGTTCCCCCTTTCAAGGATCATCGCTGTCCAGACTTTTATGGTCAGTCACGTCTTTGTTTTCCTTTAAAATCTGACTATATAAATAGATGTCCATGGACAATATTGTTTGCATTTTTTCTGTCAAAGTCTTTAAGTGTGCAGAAGTGGATCCATGCAGCGTGTGTTCTTTCTGTCTGGCTGCTTTTTCAACACTGTGTGTGTGGTTCCGGCACATTGTTGCACACAGCTGTAGTTAATTGTCACTCTAGTATAGTATTTGGGCAATCAACAGGTGTTTGCACATCCACCTAGCTTCTTACCTGTTTGGGGATTTTATGACTACATCAGCTCTGAGCATTCTCATCTGTGTCTCCGTGTATTCAAGTACACACATTTAAGAAGGCTGGATACCTTGGAGTAGAATGACCAAGTCATAGGTTATGTTCCTTTAAATTTACTGGATGATGACAAGGTGATTCTGTTGATTTATACTCCCATCAGCTGTGTGTGGGAGGTCTCAGCACCTCACGTTCTCTCCAATACTTGGTAATGCTAGTCTTTGCAAGTTTAGCTTTTATTTTGGTGTGCATTGGTATATAACTGTATGTGGACATGAGATTTTTTTTCTAGCCTAAATTTATTATCAGATTAACTCAATTTTTATTACAAATTTCAAATGTACAGGGAATAATGTACACAGAACACCCACATACCTACCATTAAGTCTGTGATTATTTTGGCATATTTATTCTTTACCTATTTTGTGTATGTGAATCATATAAAAAATTATGATAACACCCACTGTTAAATATGACCCTCTTAAGAAGATGGATATTTTACTGTTTAAACACAATAACCAAGAGAAGTAACAATAATTACATAGTATCATACAATATTTAGTCCATATTGAAATGTCCTCAATTGACCCAAAAATGTTTTTTATATCTCGTTAAAAAGAATAAGGATCCATTCAAATACTTTGCACCTGGTTAGTACATATTTAGTCTCTTTTGTTTTGATGACACTAACCAGGCCAGTTGTCTTGAAGAAACATCACATTCTGCATTTGTCTGATGTTCCCTCTTAGTGTCTCATCTGCTCTTCTCTCATACTTTTTGTAAACTGGAAGTTAGGTGTAAAGGCTTGATTAAACTAGTCTAATTGTGGTTTTAATCCACATCTGTTGCATTTCCAGTAAGACTGAACACCTTTCCATATATTTGTTGGCCACTTAGATTTCTTCCCTGGTGATGTGCCTATTCAATTCTCTGGTCTATTTTTCTACTCTGGTGTTTCCCTTTTTCTTACTGATCTGTGGGAGTGCCTTATTGTTGGTATGAGATGTTATCAACTGAAAAAAAATACACAACCAAAGAGTTGAGAATTATCTTTTATTGGGTGGAAAAACCGAGGACTTCTTTAGCCCAGAAGGCAGCATCTCAGAGAGCTCTGAGGGACTGTTTCAAAGAGGTAAGGGAGGAATCAGGATATTTAGGGGTGTTTGCAAGAAAAACCAGGTAGTCAGAACATCAAAAGATTGCTGTTAATCAAAAATAGACATCTCAAATTAATGAATTTAGTTCTTTTCTGTGTTGGGGAAGATTCAAGAGTCCAGGCTCACTGACACCTTTTTTTTTTAAAATAAGAACCTTATCTAGGGCCGATATCCGTGTTTTTTCCTCCCATCCTGTATCCTCTAAGGGTGCACCGTCTAGGCAGTGGGAGTGGCTGATGGCTTGACAGCCTACTGATATGGCAGGTGACATTCTATGTCAACAGTTGAAAATATCTTCTCCCGCTTGGTGGTTTGCCTTTTCACTTTTATAAGAATGTCTTTTGGTGAGCTTACGTTCTTATCTGTAATGCCCAGTTTATCAATATATCTATGTATCTATGACCTGTTTAAGGAACTTTTCATATAACCCGAGGTCTAAAAGATATCCTAGATTTTCTCCTCAGTTGCCTTTAGTCTTTGGATGTGAAGTCCTCTGGGAAATGTTTTTACATGTGATGTGAGATACAGGAAAGGCTTCATTTCTTCCCCCCAACCTCAGGTTTATTAAAAAATGGTCCTGGGCTTCCCTGGTGGCTCAGTGGGAAAGAGTCCACCTGCCAGTGCAGGAGCCACAGGGTTCAATCTGTGACCCAGGAAGACCCCACATGCCGACGGCAACGAATCTCTGTGCCGCAGATATTGAGCCTGCACCTAGAGCCCAACAGCTGCAACCCCTGAGCCCGCGTGCCACAACTAATGAAGCCTGCATGCCCTAGAGCCTGCGCTCCACAACAAGAGAAGCTACCGCATTGAGAAGCTCCACGACTAGAGAAAACCCTGTACAGCAACAAAGACCCAGCATAGCCACAACTAAACACATAAAATAATAAATGTTAAAACATGGTCCTTCCCTGTGAGCTACCTTCATCCTGAGCCAAGAGTCCCTACATGTGTGGCTTGAGAGATCTCCAGTATACACAGTGTTCTATTTTTCTATTCTTGTACCAATACGTTTTCTTAGTTACTGTACCTTTATACTAAATCTTGACATCCAGCTGTTCAAGTTCTTCCTCTGTATTACTTCAGGAATGCCTTGGCTCAGATTTTGACACTTTATACAAGCTTCACACCTGAACTTCCCTTTTGGAATAAGGATTGTAGGGTTATTAGTCTTTCCTGGGCTATGTGTTCAGAAGTGATTTATCTAAATTCCTAGTTGGTCCTTTCCAAGGAATTTGCTATCCATGGCTTAAATAAAGATCTGGTTTGGCCTCATGCAAGTTCAGTGTTTGGAATCCCCACAGTTGCTAAATTCTACTTCTCAGAGTAGGCTGAAGTATAGAAATTGAATTTGAAATAGCTGGTGAATTTTTAGGGCAAGTCATGACCTCTAGAAACGGATAGCTGACAAAGAGGTCATCCTCCTCTGGGGACTGCACCCTGGAGAGAGAATGAGCTCTGAAGTCAGGTTTCGGGGTTCAGTTCTCGGGTATACCAACTACTAGTCGTGTGATGTTGGCCAAGTTAGTTAATTTCCTCATCTTCAATTTGTATCCATGCTAAGTCACTTCAGTCATGTTCAACTCTTTGCGACCCTATGGATTGTAGCTTGCTAGCCTGCTCTGTCCATGGGATTCTCCAGGCAAGAATACTGGAGTGGATTGCCATGCCCTCCTCTAGGGGATCTTCCCGACCCAGGAATCGAACCCACCTGCTTCTCTTGGCAGGCATGTTCTTTACCTCTAGCATCACCTGAGAAGTCCATCCTCGTCAGTAGAATGGGATAATAGTACTACCTACATCATGGGTGTTCGTGAGGGTCACATGAGATAATATATGAAAAGTTCCGGGCGTAGAATGAGTGCTTGGTAAAGGTTAACCATTCTTCTTCTTTTTTTCCTTTTAATATTTATTTATTTTTAATTGATTGATGATTGGTTTACATCTGTTTGATTTCTGTGATACATCAACATGAATTAACCATAGATGAACATATGTTGCCTCCTTCTCGAGTCTCTCTCTGACCTCCCACCACATCCACCCCTTAGGTTATTACAGAGCCGCAGTTTGAGTTCCTGAGTTGTACGGTGAATTCCCATTGGCTATCTACTTACATCTGATAGTGTGTACACATCCATGCTACTCTCTCCATTCATCTCACCCTCTCCCGCTTCTCCCCCAGCCTTGTCCATAAGTCCGTTCTCTATGTCTTCATCTCCATTGCTGCTCTGCAAACAGATTTGTCAGTACCATCCTTCTAGTGTCCATAAATAGGTGTTAATATATGATATTTGTTTTTATCTTTCTGACTTACTTCACTCTGTATAATGGGCTCTAGGTTCATCCACCTCATTAGAAGTGGCTCAAATGCATTCCTTTTTATGACTGAGTAGTATTCCATTGTATATTTGTACCACGACTTCTTTATCCATTCATCTGTCAGTGGACATCTAGGTTGCTTCCATAAAAATATGGAATGTTTCACGAATCTGTGTGCCATCCTTGCACAAGGAGCATGCTTATCTTCTCTGTATTGTTCCGATGTCAGTATATGTGCTGCTGAAGCGAGCCCACCATTATTCTTGAGAAGAATTCCTCTTCCCTCCCATGGCTTTGAGGCCCACCGGGAAGGTGGCAGATGGACATTCCTCCTGGATTTCTAGATGCAGAGGGCTTTCCTCTGCGCAGTCAGCAGTAGGGTGGTCTAATATCATCTGCCCCTTGGCAGTACAGAGGGGAAAAATGGTTTATATTCTTGGCTGAAAACTAGGGAAGGAAAATGAAAGAGCCCCATGGAGCAGAGCAGTATGATATCTGTAGGAGACTGGATAGCAGTGAGACAGAGACTGAGAGAGAGAGAACCAGGGAGGAGTGAATGACTGAGTGTGTGTGTGTCTGCATGTGTGTATAGATGTGTGTATAATGCCCTGGAGCACACTGGAGGGGGCTGAGGGCCTGGAGGAGAGGAGAGATGTGATCCTGGGCCAGTCCAAAGGCTGGGTCGGGGGATGGTGTGGTGGTGTCACCCAGAACAGCCCACACGCCCGGGGGCAGCCAGCCTGCCCCTCCCCAAGGCTCGCCAGAGGAGTGGCTTTGGCTGTCCTGGCTTCAGGCCCATTCCCCGAAGGCTACCACTACCTTGGAAGCCCTTCTAGAAGCAGGGAGGTAGCTGTATAGGAGGCACAGTCCTAGGTCCAGTACCTGGACAGAGGCGGCTGCACTTGTTGCACTAAAATGGAAATATGTTTGCGATGCGCTGAGCAGGTGTTCGTTACATAATCACACAAGTACAATGGCACAGTTACACCTCTGCTCTGATCCCATCTTACAGTAAATGCATGTGTGGGCAATTGTCTGTCTCAAAAGGTTCAAGAGGTTATTTCCATGGCATAAAAGTTTTCGTCTCTGGTTGGAATTATTTGTGCTTTTTATGTCCCTCTGTTTTCTGCATTTGTATGTTGTATCTGCAGATTTTTCTAGTTGTTCGAGTTTTTATATTACTTTTATAATTAGAATAAAAAGAGAAGGCACATCATTAGGATGTTTCCTTTCACTTGTCAGGAATGGGGGTAGATTCATGGGTTTCTATTAGAATCAGTATTTGGGATCAAGCGTCACTCATATTATACATGTAACAAGTGTCATACTTACACACCTGTTACAGGTTTACCTCCACATGTTGGCCTCTGACCAGCTGCTAAATGTGGGCCTCCTTCCAGTTTTAGGGTGAAACCCTGCCCCCCACCTAAACCTTAAAGGTTGTGGCTAAGGTTGTTTGCATGCAATATGGGAAAATAAAGCCGGAAGATTCTGTCTGGATTGGGGAAACACAAGTGGGCATCTTTTATCTAGTTGTCCTCAGTGTCTGGTTGTGATGTTTGTGTAACATCAGTCAGTGTTGCCTTCTGCAGTTTACAGTGGGGGCTGCCCAAGGAAATTAGGGGTTCATTTTCTCAAGTAACAGATGCAGGGAGGAGCAGGGCTGGTATGGAGGCTCCAGAGGTCCTCCGTGACCAAGCTCTTCTTGTCTCTGCCCCACTACTGGGCTCACAAGACCAGGGCTGGACCTTCAGCCATGGTGTCCCTGTTTAAGCTGGGACTGGATGAGGGGAGGGACAGACATGGCTTCCAAGAGGCCTCACCCCAAAGCTTGTACTTGTCTTTAGTGACATCTAATCTACACAAGAGGCTCAGAGGTAGCAAAGTTGGTAAAGAACCTGCCTGCCAATGCAGGAGATGCTAGAGACTCGGGTTTGGTCCCTGGGCCAGAAGAATCCCCTGGAGGAGGAAATGGAAACCCACTCCAGTATTCTTGCCTAAGAAATCCCATGGACAGAGGAGCCTGATGGGCTACAGCCCATGGGGTCACAAAGAGTCGGACATGACTGGGCACACACTATACTGTAGTCATCCGATCTTCACAAGAGGCTCAGAGTAGTTAGCTAATTTATTTACATATACATAAGTAAATAGTTGTTTTATTTATGTATTTATTTTTATAAACAACCTGGCACATTGCCCTGAGGTCTGTTACTAAAGAGGGGGAGAAGCTAGTTCCATCTCAGATATTCTAAAAGCTCTGCTTTTCACAGCAAAGTCCACACTTCATAGTGTTCCAGAGACTTCAGGATCAAGGTAGACTTTTGAAAAACTGGAAGGTGTTACAAACTAAAGGTGTTACAAACAGTGTCCTGGGAACTCTGCTCAACAACATGGTTCTTTTGCTGCACTTGGTCAGCCAGGGTCCTCCCCGTGTTTACGCTCAGAGCAGAGTGCAGCAGGTCTCAATACAGATGATCAAGGAGAGCCAGCACAGGAGCAGAAGGTTCTTATTTGTCATGCCCCTGTCCCCTCTGTCCACAAATGGTTGGGCCCCTGAAATTCTTTTGACAGTGGCTAAAGTTGCAGATGGCTTCCCTGGTGACTCAGTGGTAAAGAATCCACCTGTAATGAGGGAGACGCGGATTCGATCCCTGGGTCAGGAAGATCCTCTGGAGAAAGAACTGGCAATCTGCTCCAGTATTCTTGCTTGGAAAATCCCATGGACAGAGGAGCCTGGCAGGGCTACAGTCCATGGGGTTGCAAGAGTCAGACACAACTTAGTGACTAAATCACCACCAAAGTTGCAGATATGCTTGGCATTGCAGTTTCTAGAAGGAACCAACTTTTCTGTGGGTAAACCTTGAGCAGTGAGACCCAGAGACCCCCAATGACTAGAGATGGACTTCTTATAAAAAAGCTCATCTTGTACGACAAATGCTTAAGGTAGAACTGTCACAGAATCTCTCTTCTAAATATGTACTCCTTGAGATATGGAAAAATTGTGCTAATACACATTATTTGGGCCTGAAAATAATGGTTTCTTTCAAAGCCTCGATGGGACAGCCTGTAACTGCAGAGAACCTGCTGACCAGAATTAGGTAAGGCAGAGGGCAGTCCACGGAAGGAAACATAAGCCTGCTTTAAGAGCTGGTCCCATTCTTAGAGGGCATGGGGGAAACTGCCCCTGGGAGGAATTCCCAGGCAAAGGCAGCATTTAGAAGGGGGGTGGTTTCCCAGGAGGCAGATTTTGAGTCTGCAAGGGGGTTGCTTCAGGATGTTACATAAGAACCGAGCCCTCTATTCTACCCCACACAGTCTGCATGCCTCTCAGTCTAAACTCTGAAAAAGCACAGATCACATCGGGTCTGTGACTGCTTTGAGATCTCAGAGGCTCGAGGGGGCATTCTAGCGTTGCTTGTTCTCTAACTCTGGAAAACTTCTGCCTTGAAATGGGAGATTCCCCTGGGTCCATGTCCCGGTAGCTTAGTTGGTAAAGAATCTGCTTGCAATGCGGGAGACCAGGGTTTGATCCTTGGGTCCGGAAGATGCCCTGGAGAAGGAAATGGCAACCCAGTGCAGCATTCTTGCCTGGAAAACCCCATGGACAGAGGAGCCTGGTGGGCTACAGTCCATGGGGTAGCAAGAGGTGGACACGACTTAGCAACTAAACCACCTGGGTCCAGTCCCTCACTCAGCTCACAGAGGCAAGCTGGAGCCTCCCAGCAGGTCACTGCCCTTCTCTCAGCCCTCTTCTGCCCTCTGCTGGGAGGTTGCTGCCAGCACCACTGCAGGTCACCGCTTCCTAGAGGTTTTGGTGAATTCCTGATAACTGTTTTGGACTATGAGAAACTGACATACAGGTTACAGACTTTTGTGACTTACTACTGAACACTAAGTAAAATCAATGCTGTGTTAACATAGAATGGGCATCTTTAGTATTAACAAGCTACTGGTGAAGACAGTTGCTTTTTAACTGAACTATCAACCAAGAAAAAAGATAGTAAATTTCTTGTACTAAAAAAAAAAAGCTTATTGATCGTGATACTGTAGAAGATATTGTGCTCATTCTTAAAGGCACACATAGAATGAGTTATACAGTTTCTGTTTGCAGTGAGTTTATAATCACATGGTCTAAGAGGAGGAGAGGCAATTGAAAATAAATTGCATGAGAGAGTACCAGACCGTGATGGGACTCAGATGAGGGAGCACTCAGGCTCAGTTAGAGATCAGAGAGGTCTCGGGTGAGCAGCAAATGCACCTAGGTTGTGAAGAGGGGAGTGTTCCAGTGACAGTGAACTATAGGAACAAGGTCTCCGCAGAGGGGAGAATGGAGGAATGGACTCTTTGGAACTGGAGAGTGGTCAGGTGTGTCCAGAGAATAGAGTACCAGACTGTGATATACTCTATTGTGGGAATGTACTTCTCTTTTCCTTCTTTATTCCATATTCAGGTATTGTTTGATATTCATGGTTGATAAACTGAGTCTACTTATTGTCACTCTTAACTATATAGATACACACATCCAGATATATATACACAAGTATAAAATAGTTTATGTTTATTTATGTACCCATGTGTTTGTAAAATAGTGGAATGAGATTGTTTTAGGTTTCTTAAAGACTAATCCTGAGACCTAGCAAATAGTTCATGTGGGGTTGGATCAATAAAGGCTATGCAATAAGATCATGTTTTAAAATAGGAATCATTCCCCCCTGCCATTTAATCTTTTTATTATGAAATGAAACCTGATGTACAAAACTACAAAAGTCTAGCTTAATGAATTATTCCAAAGTGAATATCCACCTTGTGTGAACAAACATCCAAACACAACTACTTTCTATAGCAATTACTTCCTCACTTATGTCTCCTTTCTTTCTAGTTTGTTGTGTAAGTGTATAAATCTAGACACCGTCATTTAGTAGTATCTGCCCTTTGGAAGTTTATGTGGTATGTCACATCACTTTTAATCTACAGGTCCCCCCTCCATTCTTTTCTTTAAAATGTATTGGTGGAAGAGCCTTGGCCACTTGTCATTTGGTTTGTGGGCTTTGTTTTGGGTATTTTTGGCCATATCGAGTGACATATGGGATCTTATTCATAGTTCCCCAACCAGGGATAGAACCTGTGCCTTCTGCAATGGAATCGTGGAGTCCCAACCACTGGACCACCAGGGTTAGGACTTCAAGACTGGACCTCTCCCAGTCTTGATAGAGTAGTCTTATGTAGGAGGTGAACTTTGTCAAGCGACCTGGCCTATGCCCCTGGTTGTGTCTCAAACCTTTGAGACTGTCCAAATTTCCGTCTTTATTCCTACTGGCTCCTAGTAGGTAAGGGTGTGTCAAGACTTTTAAGTATCCCAAAGGGAAGACTGCAGTCAGTACCTAGATGCAGGTCAATTGGAAGCTGGATCTTCAGGTAACAGCTTGGAAAATAAGTAGTTAGGCCTCTTCCACGGAGAAACTGCAAAACAGGCATTTTTGTCTGTTCTTCTGCCCTGGGCCTGGATGTACAGGCCTGGAAGAGTACTTCTAAGCCCATTGTAAACCTCTAATTTGCTATAGATCTCCAGGACTCCTGAATCAATCCCCATTGCTATGAGAGACTGGCGATCTGGGGAGGTGTTTCTTAGGCAGTGACAGCAAAAACTAGGGCACCAGACATGTATACAAACTCTTTCCAGGGAGCTACTGGTGACCTGAAGTGGGCAAGGGGAAAGGACAGGGGAGGTTTCACATGATCTCTGCTGATAATCACAGATGTGTGCAGAGTTAGAAGTCTGACGGTCAGGCAGCAGCTTTTGAAGTCTGCAAATTAGACGCCTTTCAGGGAAAGATGGGGAGATGGCCCTTTCTGTCAGCTCTTTCTGCCCTAATCCCTGAGGGCATAGCCGTGGTGAGTGCTTGCACCTTTAATAATAGCTGCTTTGCTGGCAGTAGTCTTGTGGGTTTCATGCATGCAAACCTTGTTGGTTGGCTTTCAGAGCTAAGTATTTTGGGGGACCTGTCCCTTAGGTGGGAGACCTTCGATATGGGTTCCAAACTCTTCACTCCTCAGGGAGAAGCTGGGAGTTAGGGGTTCTCTCCAATTGTATGGCACTGCACTGGAGCAGGGTTTATGATGGGAGTGTGTCTCAGCCCTTCCTGCATGTTTTGATGTGGCTATTTTCTTGTTTGCCCAGTGAGGAGGAGTTGCTTATGTGGTGGTTGTTTAGTCAATAAGTCATGTCTGACTCTTTTGTGACCCCATGGACTGTATCCCGCCAGACTCCTCTGTCCATGGGATTTGCCAGGCAAGAATACTGGAGAGGGTTGCCTTCCCAATCCAGGCATCACACTTGTGTCTCCTGAATTGCAGGTGGATTCTTTACTGCTGAGTCACCAGGGAAGCCTGCAGTTGCTTAGGTAGATTCCAAATTTCTTTCAGAGAGAGTTGCTCCATGTGTCCAGGGGGCGGTGGGGTGGGAGGTGGTGCTCAGGATCCTTCCATGTCACCATCTTAAAAGATCGTCCTGATGATATTTACTCCTTCTTTCAATTCATAGGTAGATTCATCCAGTACGAGAACTTAATTCACATTCAGGGAATCTGAACATGAAGTATGGGAGACTGACATATGAAGCTTTATCTGTCCATGCTCTGGAGGGGTGGAAGGCAACTAGAAAGAGGTTTGGCATGGATGATGAGTGCTAGTTTGCCAAACCCACTACAACTCATGGGTCAAAGAAAAAAAATCATAATGTAAATTTAAAATTATTTAGCACTGAAAATTGAAAGCACCATGTATTCAAACTTGTGAGGTACAGTTAAAATTATACTCAGAAATCAATAGCTTATATCAGAAAAGAAAGGATCAACATCAATGAGCTAAGATTCCAGCTTCAAAAATTTAAGAATAAACCTAGCATATCATACCCAGTGAAAAATAGCAGTTTAGAAGTGATAAGAGCTTAATTCAATAATTACACATAGCAAATAAAGAAACAATAGAGATAATAAAAACCAAGAATTGGTTCAGTTCAGGCAAAATTTATCCCATACAAAAAAGAAAAGCTATAGGTCAACAATAATAGGAATGAAAAGAGGAAAGCGACTATAGATATGTACAGATTGTGATAATAAAAGGATATTATGGACAACTTTTTGTCATTATATTTGAAGACAGTCTAAATAACTACATTCATAGAAATGTAGAAATACATTGAATTGGTAGTTAACATCATAATTTTTTCTTCAAAAAAACACCAAGTTCAGAAGGTTTTATAAGTGACTGGCAAACTTTCAAACACGAGACAATTCTGATTATAAGCAAACCCTTTTAGAAAATTTAATTCAACAAGAGCTGGATTTTTAATATGAAGATCCCTATTTTTAAATGTTGGCAACTATTGAAACATCTTTGTCAGTGCAGGCAAAACAAAGTCTGTCTGTAGGCTGGTCTGAGCCCACAGTCTGCCAGTTTGCAACCCTTGATCTAAACTTTATAGAGCTGATCCAAGTCATAGTGCAATTAAATTGAACAGTTTAGGTCTAACAGTAAGGAAACTTGCTGATGGAATTGTGAAACATGGACAGAACTTCCATAGGTGGTTGTAGAAATAGTCTCTGAAGACTAAAAATCACAACTAACTGTAGTGTTCCTGGTAAGAATGACACACAGCCCTGCTTGGAAGCAGGAAGATGGACAGGATGAAACAACCCTTTTTGGGTTGTTGACTGGATTGTCTAGCCTATCTAACAAATTCAGTTTTCTTAACACTTTCCTTCTGTGTTATCAGCTGACCCAGTAATAAATGCAGTGATTTGATGCTTCATGGAGATGCTCTGGCTTCAGAAAAAAAGCATTATAGTTCAGTTCAGTCACTCAGTTGTGTCTGACTCTTTCTCATGATGTACTCTGCATATAAGTTAAATAAGCAGGGTGACAATATACAGCCTTGACGTACTCCTTTTCATATTTGGAACCAGTCTGTTGTTCTGTGTCCAGTTCTAACTGTTGCTTCCTGACCTGCATACAGGTTTCTCAAGAGGCAGGTCAGGTGGTCTGGTATTCCCATCTCTTTCAGAATTTTCCACAGTTTATTGTGCTCCACACAGTCAAACGCTTTTAGTATTTAGGTCTAATTTAGGGCCCAGAATCTTCTATATTGTTAATTATTTGCACCTGTTAGGAGAGATGATATAATGGAGTGGTTAATAGCATGCAGTTTAAGGACAGACTATTTTAGTTCAAATCTTGACTTTACCACTTTATACCTATGTGACTTCTCTGTGTCTCAGTTTCCTCACCAGTAAAATGGGAACAAGATAGATTGGATCCCTATACTTTTCTTTTTAATTTATTTTATTGAACTAGAGTTTACTTACAGTGTTGTACAGTAGTTTACTTATACATATATGTACATTCTTTTTCATATCCTTTTCTGTCATGATTTATCCCAGGATATTGAGTATAGTTCCCTGTGCTATACAGTAGGACCTTGCTGTTTATGCATCCTGTATATAATATTTTGCATCTGTTAGTCCCAAGCTCCCTCCTTACCCCTCTTCCTTAGCAGCCACAAGTCTGTTCTCTACATCTGTGACTCTTTCTCTTTTGTAGATAAGTTCATTTATATCCCATTTTAGATTCCACATATAAAGTGCTATCATAATATAGTATTTGTCTTTCTCTCTCTGACTAATTTCACTTGGTATGATAGTCTCTAGGTTCATTTGTGTTACTGCAAATGGCATGATTTCATTCTTTTTTATGGCTGAGTAGTAGTCCTTTGTATAAGTGTATCACATATTGTTTACTCATTTGTCTGTTGTTGGACATTTAGGGGATCTTGGCATATGCACCTTCTAGTTGTGGGAGACATAAAAAAAAGACATAATATATGTTAGCAGACTATTTCCACATCCTTGAACCTGGACTTGACTGTGTAATTTTGCTTGGCTAATGGAATGAGGCAGGAGTGCTGGAGCTCCGGTTCCACGACTGGGCCTCGCGTCTGTCTATTTTCACTCGTTCTCTTGTGTTCCTGCTACTTCCATGAAAGGGATGTGCCCTGCCTGGCTTGATAATCACCAGAGGAAGCTGAAAAGATAGGGGCATCTCAGTTAAATTTAGCCTAGATTATTTGACCCCTAGCTAACTACTAGATGTGTGAGTGAACCCAGATGAGACCAGTAGAACCTTCCAGGCAAGCCTGGCCTAGATTAGCCAGCTCCCTAGCTGACTGGCAGATACGTGGGAATTAACAAATGGTTTCTGTTTTTACTTACTGAGTTTTGGGTGTTTTTACACTGCAGTAGCCGACATAGAATATTTATCAAATTCTACTCTAGATTCTTTTTGTCCAAGACTCCATTTAATTAGTACTTCAGTTCAGTTCAGTCTCTCAGGTCCGACTCTTTGCGACCCCATGAATCACAGCACTCCAGGCCTCCCTGTCCATCACAAACTCCTGGAGTTTGCTCAAACTCATGCCCATTGAGTCGGTGATGCCATCCAGCCATCTCGTCCTCTGTCGTCCCCTTCTCCTCCTGCCCCCAATCCCTCCCAGCCTCTGAGTCTTTTCCAATGAGTCAACTCTTCTCATGAGGTGGCCAAAGTACTGGAGTTTCAGCTTCAGCATCAGTCCTTCCAATGAACACCCAGGACTGATCTCCTTTAGGATGGACTGGTTGGATCTCTTTGCAGTCAAAGGGACTCTCCAGAGTCTTCTCCAACACCACAGTTCAAAAGCATCAATTTTTCGGCACTCAGCTTTCTTCACAGTCCAACTCTCACATCTATACATGACCACTGGAAAAACCATAGCCTTGACCAGACGGACCTTTGTTGGCAAAGTAATGTCTCTGCTTTTTAATATGCTGTCTAGTTTGGCCATAACTTTCCTTCCAAGCAGGAAGCGTCTTTTAATTTCATGACTGCAGTCACCATCTGCAGTGATTTTGGAGCCCAGAAAAATAAAGTCAGCCACTGTTTCCCCATCTATTTGCCATGAAGTGATGGGACCGGATGCCATCATCTTAGTTTTCTGAATGTTGAGCTTTAAGCCAACTTTTTCACTCTCCTCTTTCACTTTCATCAAGAGGCTCTTTAGTTCTTCACTCTCCGCCATAAGGGTGGTGTCATCTGCATATCTGAGGTTATTGATATTTCTCCCAGCAATCTTGATTCCAGCTTGTGCTTCTTCGGGCCCAGGGTTTCTCATGATGTACTCTGCATATAAGTTAAATAAACAGGTGACAGTATGCAGCCTTGACATACTCCTTTTTTTATTTGGAACCAGTCTGTTAATTTAAAATTTAATGAAAAAATTTATATAGTGTAATAAAAAATAAAAGTCTCAGTTTGTGTGAAAAATTTGAAATAAAGGAAAATCTGTGTCTCCTGTATGACCCAACAACCAAATTTTGTCAAGAACTGTATAAACTTCAAGGCTGACTGGTTGAGTGCATTGTAAACTATGCAGCTTGACAACAGAATTGCTTGATATTCTTTGTCTGGATCAACCTTAAATTACTGTCTTCCATAATATGAAGTCTCTGTTGAATCCTGCTTAGGAAACACAGCTACCTTGGGCTGTTTTGGTGTCCATTTAACAGATGAGGTAACGAAGGTGTAGAGAAAGTTTAAGATTACACAATGACTACTGACTTCCAGGGTGATGAGCAATACAGGACGTTAGAAGAATCCTAACAACCTAAAATCTTTTTCTTTACCAAAGGACACAGTTGAGGAATGTATAGTAACTATAGGAGGTTCAAGTCAGTTCTTCACTCAGACCAGATCCAGAAATGTGCGCTCTGCTTTCTGCATTTGGGGCCTTAAATTCTAGTGGTTTCTGACCTTGTTTTTGCCTATTCTCCATGGCCCTTGATGTTTTCAGTCCTACACTTAACATTTCTGGTAACACTATTGTTTTCTGACCCTTACATTCATACCTTTTAAATGTTTTCTACCCTATAATTTCTCTTTACTGCTTTGGATTTAAAATTTCCCAGCTTAGCCTTCATCAGTTCTTGTGAATAATGTTCTTACCTCTGCCCATTGGCTCACACAAACCCGCTTCAATAGGAAATGGGTTATTCCAGCCCCCTCACTTCCTCCTTCAGTTCAGTTCAGTCACTCAGTCATGTCCAACTCTTTGCAACCCCATGGACTGTATCACACCAGGCCTTCCTGTCCATAACCAGCTCCCAAAGTTTACTCAAACTCATGTCCATTGAGTCTATGATGCCATCCAGCCACTCATCCTCTGTCGTCCTCTTATCCTCCCGCCTTCAATCTTTCCCAGCATCAGGGTCTTTTCAAATGAGTCAGTTCTTCGCATCAGGTGGCCAAAGTATTGGAGTTTCAGCTTCAACATCAGTCCTTCCAATGAATATTCAGGACTGATTTCCTTTAGCATGAACTGGTTGGGTCTCCTTATAGTCAAAGGGACTCTCAAGAGTCTTCTTGAACACCACAGTTCAAAAGCATCAGTTCTTTGGTGCTCAGTTTTCTTTATAGTGCAAATCTCACATCCATACATGCCTACTGGAAAAACCATAGCTTTGTCTAGATGGACTTTTGTTGGCAAAATAATGTCTCTGCTTTTTAATATGCTGTCTAGGTTGGTCATAACTTTTCTTCCAAGGAGTAAGCATCTTTTAACTTCTTGGCTGCATTCACCATCTGCAGTGATTTTGGAGACCCAAGAAATAAAGTTTGATACTGTTTCCACTGTTTTCCCATCTATTTGCCATGAAGTGATGGGACCAGATGCCGTGATCTTAGTTTTCTGAATGTTGAGCTTTAAGCCAACTTTTTCACTCTCCTCTTTCACTTTCATCAAGAAGCTCTTAGTTCTTCAGTTTCTGCCGTAAGGGTGATGTCATCTGTATAACTGAGGTTACTGATATTTCTCCCAGCAGTCTTGATTCTAGCTTGTGTTTCATTCAGCCCAGGATTTCTCATGATGTACCCTGCATATAAGTTAAGTAAGCAGAGTGACAATGTACAGCCTTAATGTACTCCTCTCCTGATTTGGAACCAGTCTGTTGTTCCATGTCCAGTTCTAACTGTTGCTTCCTGACCTGCATACAGATTTCTCAAGAGGCAGGTCAGGTGGTCTTGTATTCTCATCTCTTTCAGAATTTTCCACAGTTTGTTGTGTTTCACACACTCAAAGGCTTTGGCATAGTCAATAAAGCAGAAATAGATGTTTTTCTGGAACTCTCTTGCTTTCTCGATGATCCAACGGATGTTGACAATTTGATCTCTGGTTCCTCTGCCTTTTCTAAATCTGGCTTGAACATCTGGAAGTTCACGGTTCACGTACTGTTGAAGCCTGGCTTGGAGAATTTTGAGCATTGCTTTACTGGCATGTGAGATGAATGTAATTGTGCAGTAGTTTGAGCATTCTTTGGCATTGCCTTTCTTTGGGATTGGAATGAAAACTGACCTTTTCCAGTCCTGTGGCCACTGCTGAGTTTCCAAATTTGCTGGCATATTGAGTGCAGTACTTTCACAGCATCATCTTTTAGGATTTGAAATAGCTCAACTGGAATTCCATCACATCCACTAGCTTTGTTTGTCCTGATGCTTCCTAAGGCCCACTTGACTTCACATTCCAGGATGTCTGTCTCTAGGTGAGTAATCATACCATCATGATTATCTGGGTCATGAAGATCTTTTTTTGTATAGATCTTTTTTGTGCATTCTTGCCTCCTCTTCTTAATATCTTCTGCTTCTTTTAGGTCCATACCATTTCTGTCCTTTTTTTGTGCCCATCTTTGCATGAAATGTTCCCTTGGTATCTCTAATTTTCTTGAAGAGATCTCTAGTCTTTCCTATTCTGTTGTTTTCCTCTATTTCTTTGCATTGATCACTGAGGAAGGCTTTCTTATCTCTCCTTGCTATTCTTTAGAACTCTGCATTCAAATGGGTATATCTTTCCTTTTCTCCTTTGCTTTTCACTTCTATTCTTTTCACAGCTATTTGTAAGGCCTCCTTAGACAACCATTTTGCCTTTTTGTATTTCTTTTTCTTGGGGATGGTCTTGATCCCTGCCTCCTGTACAATGTCACGAACCTCTGTCCCTAGTTCTTCAGGCACTGTGTCTATCAGATCTAATTCCTTGAATCTATTTCTCACTTCCACTGTATAATCGTAAGGGATTTGATTTAGGTCATACCTGAGTGGTCTAGTGGTTTTCCCTAATTTCTTCAATTTAAGTCTGATTTTGGGAATAAGGAGTTCATGATCTGAGCCACAGTCATCTCCTGGTCTTGTTTCTGCTGACTGTAGAGAGCTTCTCCATCTTTGGCTGCAAAAAATATAATCAATCTGATTTTGTTGTTGACCATCTGGTGATGTCTATGTGTAAGTCTTCTTACACATAGAACACAAAGTCTTCTCTGTGTTGTTGGAAGAGGGTGTTTGTTATGACCAGTGTGTTCTCTTGGCAAAACTCTATTAGCCTTTGCCCTGCTTCATTCTGTACTCCAAGGCCAAATTTGCCTGTTACTCCAGGTATTTCTTGACTTCTTACTTTGGCATTCCAGTCCCCTATAATGAAAAGGACACCTTTTTGGGGTGTTAGTTCTAGAAGGTCTTGTAGGTCTTCATAGAACCATTCAGCTTCAGCTTCTTTAGCATTACTGGTCGCGGCATAGACTTGGATTGCTGTGATATAATGGTCACCTGAGTTAAATTCACCCAGTCCAGTCCATTTTAGTTCGCTGATTCCTAAAAATGTTGACATTCACTCTTGCCATCTCCTGTTTGACCACTTCCAATTTGCCTTGATTCATGGACCTAACATTCCAGGCTCCTATGCAATATTGCTCTTTACAGCATCAGACCTTGCTTCTATTATGTCACATCCACAGCTGGGTATTGTTTTTGCTTTGACTCCGTCTCTTCAGTCTTTCTGGAGTTATTTCGCCACTGATCTCCAGTAGCATATTGGGCACCTACCGACATGGGGAGTTCATCTTTCAGTGTCCTATCTTTTTACCTTTTCATACTGTTCATGGGGTTCTCAAGGCAAGAGTACTGAAGTGGTTTGCCATTCCCTTCTCCAGTGAACCATGTTTTTTCAGAACTCTCCACCATGACCCGTCTGTCTTGGGTGGCCCTACATGGCATGGCTCATAGTTTCATTGAGTTAGACAGGGCTGTGGTTCATGTGCACTTCCTTAGTTTTCAATAACTCTCTGGCCGTTTTTGCCCTCTAGTGGCCACCTGAATTACTGCATGTGTATGATAATGATTAACTGCCTGTATGCTGGATGCAGTTGTTGAAACAAGGGTTTTTTCTTTCTTTTTTTTTTTTTTTGGAAACAAGGGTTTTAAAGGATATGTTTCATGGTTGCATCTCATTTCTGACTGGATTCAGCCTCCTTCATAATATTAAATTATGTATTTAAAGAATGTACAGTTATTTAAATGAAATATTTGAAGCAAATTAATAAAAATTACTTCAGAGAACCCAAGGAAAGTCCTCCTCTAATGTCTTGATGTCCAGTTGATACCTCTTCTAACAGATCCTTTTCCTCGGTGTTAATGAGAAGTCAGCAAATAAGTCAGTCGACAAGCACTTACTGAATGCTTACAAGTACTGCACACTCTTCTAGATACTAGGATCCAGCTGGAAGAAAATGTCCTCCACTGTATTCCAACAGCTATTTCATTATCATTATTGAAAACGAAATAAACACACACACACAAAAACTTGCATGACTTACATGGGGGGGCAGAGTTTGTGTTGTCCTTTCTAAGCCCAAGTGAATCTACACCGCTTATAGTGTTACCTTGGTTAATTGTAATGAGATCAGATAAGTCATAGATAATGGGATAAATAAGACAAGATTTATGGTAAACCAAATTGTCCATAACAAATGTACAATGAGTAAATTCAATTTTCTACCCAAAAAGTTGAACAAGTGTCACAGTCTCTAAGTTAAGGGTTCTGTAACAGTAAATCATTGCAGCTACAATAGAATTTCACAAGAATGCTTGTGGCAAACAACCCAATTTTATGATTTGGCTTCAAAGAGCCTTAACTCCATCTTGGCTAGGATTTATGTTTTTTGGTGTCTTCTAGACTCACTCTGGGCTTGTATTCTCAAACATGTGTGATAATAATAGTATCTTCATCTTCTTGAATTTCCTTAACCATTTTTGAAATATGTAGCCTCTGATTTCAACTATAATCTTGATCAAGTTGAATCAAGGTCCCTAAGTTTATAATTTTATGTTTTTATGCAGATATGACACTGATGGCCAAGGTTGCTGACCTAAAGGAGCTTACACTCTTGCAGTAAATAGAACTGATGGGCATGTAGTTAAATCCCTATGTCCACGGGAGCAGTGCCTCCACCACGTCAGGTTTCTCTTTCTCTCTAACCCTAGGTCCTTTTACTTCCAGGGAAAATATTCAAAATACTACTCACCCGCTATACAGGCAACAGCTGTTAACTTCTTACAGGATCTACTGATCCTGGCTGGCTTTGTTAGCACAATTGTGTGAGTCCAGTACACAGTGAGGCCATGCAAACTGAGATGTCAGAGTTTGGAACAGAGAAAGGTTTATTGTAGGGCCATGGAAAGCAATGGTTGGCTTATGTCCTAAAAAGTCCTGAGCTCCCCAAAGGGTTTTGGCAAAGCATTTTTACAAGTCAGATGGAGGTGGGGTGGTTACAGGATATGTGATCAGCTCGTGCACAATTCTCTGGTTGGGTAATCGTGAGTGAACAGGATAGTATCACAGGGGTCAGTCCTTAGGCTCCTGGAGGCCTGGGGCTGTGTCTCAGGTCAAGTAGTTAACATCTTTCATCTGGTGGGGAGTTTTCACTTCTGCAAAACAACTCAGGAAATGTGCATCAAATACTGTTTTCTGGGTATTTCAGAAAGGAGCTGCAGCAGAGATGGCCCCGCAGCATCCTGCTTGGTTACAGCTTCCTCTGGCCCTGGGTCTTGCAGGGACTGGAAATCTGGTGACCAGTGCTCCTGGGAAGCCTGCTTCCTTTTGCTGTGCCCAAGGGCATGCAGCCTCCACCTACATGCTCAGTGCCAGCTTCCCTTCTAGATGGTCAGAACCTTTCAGTGAGCTTCTCTCTGTCCATTTGGGAGTGAGGGGTCGATCCCAGGGCATGCTGGGTACTCAACCTTCAATTCCTTCACTCAAGACCTCTCCCCTGAAGGCTAACGCCATGGGGCAGACCCAGGTTTTGTGAGGTCTGAAGCTTATATAATTGTGTGTGTGTATGCGCACATGTGTGCACATGTGTGTGTGCGCCATGCAAGCACTTCAAAGAAAAGAATGCAAAATTAGGCATAATAATTAGATATGAAGGTATATATTTAGAATGTGAAATAAGTCATAGAAAGTTAAAAAAAATTAAGCTAACAAATAACAGAATGTCACAAAAATTCAGCAAAATAGCAATTATTAACCACCCAATGTATCTCTGTAATACTTCTTTTCTTTATCTGTGACTGCCTATTCTGGCAACCCACTCCAGTATTCTTGCCTGGAGAATCCCATGGACAGAGGAGCCTGGTGGGCTGCAGTCTACAGGGTTGCACAGAGTCGGACACGACTGAAGTGACTTAGCATGCACACACTCTTCGAGCACATCTTCACATATGAAAGATTTTCTAGTATCA
Organism: Odocoileus virginianus; assembly: GCF_023699985.2. NCBI lineage: Eukaryota > Metazoa > Chordata > Mammalia > Artiodactyla > Cervidae > Odocoileus > Odocoileus virginianus. The sequence goes on along the minus strand of NC_069674.1, from coordinate 68,079,549 downwards.
TTTTGTGAGAGACAGCAGAAGGATGGTGCTATGGACTGAATGTTTGTGTGCCCTCCTCCCAAATTCAGATGTTGAAATCTAATCACCAAGGTCTTGGTATTTGGAGGTGGGGCTCTTGGGAGGTAATTGGGTCAGGAGCACAGAGCCATCATCATCGAGGCAAGACCAGCCACAAGATTACCAGCAAGAAGATTACCACTCACTAAAGGCTCAGATGATGGTTAGCATTTTTCAATAAAGTATTTTTTATTAAGATATGTGTGTTGTTTCTTTAGACGTAATGCTATTGTACATTTAATAGACTACTATTTTAATAGTATAAACAACTTTTGTATGCACTAGGAAACCAAAAAAATTCATGTGACTTGCTTTATTTGATACTCATTTTATTGAGGTGGTCTGGAACCAAACCTGTAGTATCTCTCAGGTCTGCCTACCTTAGGGTCCCTCCCAGGGCCTGGTGGGGTGGCGGGTCCATACTGATGAGGGACCTGAAGCTTAAGATTCACTTGTTTGATTCATGGTTAATTCTCCCCTGCCCTTCCCTATTAAAGAGGAACACTTTCTCACACCAGAAAGGCATGCCCTCTCTTCTATATGGGAAGAATTTCCCTGCTTGTCGCCTTTACCTCATTTACATCTGCTCCTCAGTCCCAGCAATGAGCTTCGCCCGTCTGTCTCCTGACACCACCTCTACTAAAGCCATCAGCAAACTTGGAATCCCAGCAAGTCTTTCAGGTCTCTTTCACTGGGTCTCCACACAGCATTTGCGCATTGTCACATTTTTGCATTTTCCCTCCTAGAAACAGCTCCTTTGGCTTCCATGACATAACCCCTGCACCTCACCATACTCTGATTCCCTCTCTCACCCCTCTGTTGTCTCTGTCTTCCTAAATGTTGGCCTTCCTTCAGGTTCCAGCCTTTTCCAGCTTCTTGGCCTACACAGGCTGGGGTGATGGCATGAAATGAAATGGAAAGTGTTAGTCGCTCAGTCGTGTCTGACTCTTTGTGAGTCCCCATGGACTGTAGTCTGCCAGGCTCCTCTGTCCATGGAATACTCTAGGCAAGAATACTGGAGTGGGTAGCCACTTCCTTCTCCAGGGGATCTTCCCAACACTGGGATTGAACCTGGGTCTCCTGCATTGCAGGCAGATTCTTTACCAACTGAGCCACCAGGGCCTCCCATAAACAGTGGCGGATACCCACACGCTCTGCCTCCCGAGTCTAGAGCTTCAGCCTAGACCTTTAGACTGTAGGCTCAAGGCAGGGACCGTATATCATTTAGGTTTGTATCTCCCATTCCTAGCAGGTACCTAGTACGTGTCTGAATGAATGAATAGGGGAGTGTTTACTGATGAGACCGAAGCTATATACCATTAAGTTGGAATGCTTAACCATGTGTGAAGTACTTTATACAGAGTGGAAAATATAGCAGTTCTTATCAGAGTGGCTTTCAGTTGTCCCATTTAACTCTTCATCAGAAAGGAGAAGTCTTAAATGCGAGAAAAGTGAAGACAAAACAATAAACCCAACAGACCAACTCCATTTCACATGGAGGTCAGAATAAATACAGCTCATTTTCATTAGAAACTCTTTGAAACCACTCTCTGGCATCGTCTGTTCTGAGCGGTTCTGGAAAACAATTTGCCTTAGCAGTTTGGTGAATAAAGGCCAAGAAACATAGAATTTCTTTAAACGGTTTTTTCTGTTCTTTCAGTTATAGTCGATGACAGCTTCAAATTTTCTTAGACTGACATATATAAAATTGGATGGCATTTCTTTGTTGTGCAACTCCTAAACTCTTTCATCTGTTTTGAATATATTTCCCCCTTGAAGTCTGAATACATGCCTAGACTCTGTCTAAACACAAATTGTTTGAACAAAGAAGAAAAAGATCTAATTTAAGAAATCATTGTCCCTGAGTGGCACTGAAATATCATTTGTTTGAATTTATTCACTTTTCCCGAACAATTGTTTAGTACTCTAAAAAAAAAAAAAACCCCAAAACAAAACTGGGAACTTAATTGAATTAATGCAGTATCTTTTTGGTAATAACGTCCTCTTAGGCTGTATAATAAATCAGTTAGAATCCTACTCTGTGGCTAATATTTTGAGCTCTATCGATATTCAGCTTCCAGTTTTGTTGCTCTGTAAGCAAGAGATGAGGTGATACCCACTCACAGCCCACACACTTTTTGAAGTGAAACTGGGAAATCTGGAATTCTTGGAGGAAACTGGTAGCGGCATGGGTTGTCTGTCTTGAAGTCTAGGAGAAATGGCAGATGTGAAGAGAGAAGGAGTTGGGTGGGAAAATAGCAATGCCCGAGAGAGAGGGCAGAGTTCTGGAGGCTGCAGGAACCACCCAGAGGAGCTTGCGAGTCCCTGCAGGAGGACCGAGCTCCTTTGCCCCTGGAACACAGTTCTTGGGGTGTGGCCCCCAAGCAGCAGCAGCCATCGCACCTGAGAGCTTGTTAGAAACGCAGATTCTGGGGAATTCCTGGGGAGTCCAGTGGTTAGGACCCCAATGCTGTCACTGCTGAAGGCCTGGGTTTGTTCCCTGGTTGGGGAACTAAAATTCACAAACCATGTGGTGCAGGCAAAAAAAAAAATAAATAAAAAAAAATAAGATTCTAGGCCCTTACCCCAGACCAACACAATCAGAAACTCTATAGAGTCAGGGCCCAGCCATCTGGGTTTTAACAAGCCGCCTGATGAGTCTGAAGCCCATTTGGGTTTGACATCTGACTTGGATGGAGGTGGAACACCACTGTGAAATATTCTATATTGAAAACATCATTACTGATGTTTGTCTTAAAAAAATATTGTATTTTAGGCAATGCTACACAGGCGATATATTTTCTAAAGGAAACCAATTTATCTGTTTTTTTTTTTTTCTCTCATGGTTACTGTCTGGAAGACAAGTGACATCATCTCCCATGATTGGGTGCTAAGCAGGATCCATTTTTAAGGATGGGTGTAGAGGAATGTTCTCAAGTTTCACTATGGTTAATTGGCTAGAGAAACATGATATATTGTCTTCCTGCTAAAATTATACAAGTCTTTATCAAATTTCACATCATTTGTATGTTATTATTTTCATTCAGTTGGTATGGCAAACAAAAAAATTTGAGGTAGTAATTTTATTTATCATTGCCATTAACTGAACTAAACTTTATTTTAACTTTATACTTTTTCTCAAGCTTTTCCTTTTGTGTTCACGTTGGGGTGCTAATAGCATGTCAAACTAATTGCACTCCTCATGGTCTAATTCTATTCACTGTCATTTTTGGCAGTAAAATTCCGAGTCTGGCATGCTCTCACACTGACACGGGCTTGCTAAATTAGCTGAGCAGAATCTCAGAAATGCTAGAATAAATCCAGGCAGAAAAAATCCAAAAATATCATCTAGGATCATACAGGACATTTAAGAATTCTGGTCGGCTTATTTGTCCACTCCAGAAAAAACTTGTTCTGTTGACCTCACCCTTGCCACTCTGGTTTTATTGATGATGGTGTTTGCTTTCAGAGTGTGTATTAATGTATTAGTGAAGGACTCCATGGGTTACACATGACATGACAGAAACCCAACTCAAATTGATTTCAGCAAAGGAAGGTTATATTTGCTCCCATAACTGAAAAGACAAGGAATGATCTGGCTTCCGGCATGGCTGACTCCAAGGGCTCATGTGGTGTATCAGGTAGTGTCTAAAGTGGTTCCCAGTGGTTCTTGCCTCCTAGCATTCTTGCCCTCTGTAATCCCTTTCTCTTGAGTGTAAGGTTGGACCTAGAGACTTGCTTCAAAGAGAACATGGCAAAAGTGACAGGATGTCATTTCCCAGATGAGGGCATGGAAGGACTGACTTCTACCTTGTTTGCAATTGCTCACTCGTTTTTTCCCAGAGTGCTCTGACTGGGTGACTCAAGCTGCCATGTTGTGGGTAGCCCTGTGGGGAGGCCCAGGTGGCAAGAAATGGATATTTCAACCCTAGAACCAGTAAGAACCTGAGGCCTGCCATCAGCCACGTGAGCTAGCTTGTAAGTGGGTCTTCTGAGACTTAGGACAGCTGTGTGAGTGCAGCCTTTCCCCTATGGGGCCTTGAGAAGACTCTGTTCCTGGTCAACATGTTGACTGAAGCCTTGTGTGAGACCCTGAGTCAGAATCACCTAGCAAAGTGCCCCTGTGTTCCTGACCCACAGCTACTATGAGATAAAAATAACTAAACATGTGTTGGGGTAACTGGGAGTAATTGGGGGGGTTCTATAGAAAAATAGATAATAAATACAGATGTCACTCACCCTAGGATTCTCTGTCTAGCCCCACACAATGGCCTTCTCTGTGAGTGAGGCCCCTGTTACCAAGCAGATCTTCTTCATGAGGTGGCAGCTGGTAGCTCCAGGCTCATGGCCCAGCCCCCTCCAAGAGGAAGTGACTTTCCCCCTTGCAGTGGATAAAAGGAAATTCCTGGAATTCAGTCTTATGAAACTGACTTAAGTCACTTCTTGCTGGAGCATATAGCATAAGTGTTTCTGACGCTGCTACCTCTGGTGGTTTGGAAACATCTGAATAGTAATTCTACCTGGAGGATTCAACTCCCCACTTGGAGCCTTTCTGAATTGTAGCTTAGGCCAAAGTGACCTTCGAGTTCTGTTGGCTCATTCCTGGCCACAGGCAAACCTTGACTCAAGTCTAGGTAGTGAAACAGAGGACACAGATGACTTAGATGAGGCAGTGACGGTCAGTGTCTCCACAAGATGTTGGGTTATTTGACTGTGATCTGTGAATAGCCATCATGTGACTATTCAAGTGGTCATAGTTTTCATCTTCTGTCTTCACGACCAGCTGCTGATTAGTTTGTAGCAGCCTCCTCAGCCCAGTGACGGTTCAACTCCAGAAATCTTACCACATAGGCATGTGCCACGTGTTGAGAGTATCTGATAAAATTCTGTTCCCAGTGTCCTCACTGCTGGAACATTCCTCAGCGACTAGACCTGTCTCTGGCCACCTTGAGGCTGAGAGTGGTAGGATGTCATAGGTGAGGGTCAGGGCTTTACATTTAGAGACCTGGGCTTCAGTCTTGGCTTGACTGTGTCCCTGTGGTGCAGACTTGGCCTCTCTGAGCTCTAGTTTCTAAAATGGAAATTTTAGTACCTGCCTCATAATGTAACTATTAAGTGGCACAGAACTTGCAGTATTGTGTGTGTGTGTGTGTGTGTGTGTGTGTGTATGTGTGTGTGTATATGTATGTGTATAGTTAGCCCCTGGGACATAGTAAATAACTGCTACATCATCAACAGGATTACTATTTCCACTGCTCTTCAAATGTAGAAACAAAATCTGAACTTGGCACTTCAGATAATGATTAATCAGCTCACCCTGTTCTGAACACTTCTAATGATATAGTTTAGTCTGCAATACATGTTTTTTTTGGTGGGGGGGAGGGCAAGTGTTGCCACATCATACTATTGATTCAAGTTGATCTTATAATGAACAAAAAGTCTCCCAATTCTGTTTTATGTGAACTGCTGATAATCACATTGTTACTATTCTGAACTCAGCTATTGAACACTGATGCTTATAACATTCTTTGTTGTTTGTGCCCAGTGCTTTTGAATCTTTTCCTTTGTCCAGCAAATCAGCTGGATGTGCACTGTTGTTGGATGGAGAGTTCATCCGTTGGGTGAACATGCCATCCATCCTGTCCCCCAAGGCGTTGAGTGAGCTCATTCTAGACCCACTTTGGCTGATAATCAGCCTGATCTCTTTGTTTGTTTAGTTGGCTATGGATGCTCCTAATTGTTCTAATTGTCAACCCCACATGGCTTCATATAGTCCACAAGGGTGCAATGAAAGCCCCTTTCAAGTACTTTATTAAAATTCATATTCCGTATGTAGTCTGCATTATTACATCTTTATCAAAAAAGAAAAAGATTTTATTATTTCCAAATCATCATCTGTATTTCCGTCACTCAGAAGCCCCAAGAGGCAGGTTTCTTTATAACTTTTGCATTATATTATTGCTAATGTGTAAGAGTTCCTGCTGTTCCATATTTTTGCCAACTCTTGATATTATCAGAAGTAACTTTGTCAGTTTTGTGAGGGTGAAATGGTATTTTATGGTTGTTATAATAAGAGACACCCAATTATTACTGAGATTGAGCATGTTTCCATATTTTTTGACTGGGTTATGGTTTTCTTTGCCACTTTGTATTATTTGATCATTTTTCTGGACTTAGATTTTAAAAATCTAATAATATATCTTAGATATATCTATACACATGAATGTGTAGAGTGTGTCAACGAAAAAATCATATAACAGTCAAGCTAAGAAAAAAGAAAAGAGAATTTTATTTGAGTCAAACTGAGGGTTATAACCCAGGAAATATTCTCAGAAGCTCTGAGAACTGTTTGATTAATCAGGAGTTAGAGATGCAATTTTATACATTTTTGAGACAAAGAATTTGTGTGTCATGTTGACAGGTTAACCATTGTTCACACAGTTCATCAAAGTTTTTTAAGTCAGTTATGTATGTATTGATACAGAACAAGCCTTTGGTCAATGTGACCCCTGTATGAGATGGAAAGGAAATATTGATAATCTTAGGATTACAGTGCTGGCATCTGAAGAAAGGGACCAATTTTTCTCAAAGGTTGATTTCCTCTTCCTGTTTTTTTTTTTTTTTTTTTTTTGTTGTTTGTTTGTTTGGAATGAAATAATTTTTATTCTTCAGCAACTACCAAGATGACCCTTAGAGGTTCCAATAGGACAGTAACAATCCATCCTCAGCTTTGCTTCATGAAGGAGGGTGAGATCAAATCTATCTAATCTGAAGATCAGGCCTCGGTGTGAGCTGGCCTCGGGGAAGAGGAGGGGACCGCTGTGGAGGAGGTGATGCTGTGGAGAACATGGCACAGATGTGGAGCAATGGAGACACAGCCAATCAGGGCTACCTGATCGCCTGCACAGCCCACCAAGTCCCCACAGTTTTGAACTAAGTCGCTTAGAAGGGATTCAGGCCACTGCGTTGTTCTCACAGAGGAGCAGCCAGTGTGCGCCCTCCTGCTCACTAGGGCTGGCTAACCATGCAGCAATTTCAGGACAGTTTCTGCTAGGTATTTCCTGCTATCTTACTTTGTCTCCAAATCCATCTAAAGTATATACTGGCGTCCCCAGTGACTAAGAAAGGCTTTGTGCTCACTTTTAAAAAAAATTTATTTTAATTGGAGGCTAATTAATTTACGATATTGTGGTAGTTTTTGCCATACATTCACATGAATCAGCCATGGGTGTACATGTGTCCCCCATCCTGAACCCCCCTCCCACCTCGCTCCCCATCCCATCCCTTAGGGTCATCCCAGAGCACCAGCCCTGAGCGCCCTGTCTCATGCATCAAACCTGGACTGCCAATCTGTTTCACATATAATAATATACATGTTTCAATGCTATTCTCTCAAATCATCCCACCCTTGCCTTCTCTCAGAGTCCAAAAGTCTGTTCTTTACATCTGTGTCTCTTTTGCTGTGCTCACTTTTAATTGTAGTTTATCCTGTTATGCAAAATAATAATTCAAACAAGATAAGAAAACAACACTGCAGAATCTTAGGAGGGGCTGAGGGCTTTGCCCCAATTCCCCTTTATATGAAAACACTGTTGCCACAAAAAAAAAAAAAAAAAAAAAAAAAAGCCAGCTGAGGCAGCGCAGTCTCTGAGAGCCCTGGATCACTGGTGAGGAAACCGCAGCTCTAATTCAATAGGCACTAGGCCCAACCAAGCCCACAAGGCAAGCATCCCATTAGAAGGCAGAGGTCACGGCCAGAGGGGTTCCACACACCTTTTATACAGCTGCTCCAGTTCTTTGCTTAGTCTGTGCTGGGGCTGAAACTCATACATCATTGCATTTATGATCTTGCAAGACTGAAAACAACATAAAAAAGCCGTGCTTTTTTTTTTTTAAGTTTCCCCCAAAGAGGTTTTGCTATATAACAGAAGTAGCCCCTGGCACCAACTTCAAGAAAAGAAAAAGGAAAAATACAGTTTAAATATTCAAATTTCAAAATGTTGATGTTGTCCTTTCCTAAGGCACAGTTAAGAGGCCCCAGGGAAAAACTGGTCACGCTGAGGGGTGTGCCCCGAAACGACGTGTCTGTGTCTCCGTGTGGCAGGGACGGGGAGGTGTCACTCCAAGGCAGCCAGCTGCTTAGTGGCACGGCGGACTTTCTTTGCAGTTTCTTCAAGCTCTTTCTGTTTATTGTTGGTTTTCCTTTGCGATTTTGGTCTTGATTCTTTCTTTATGCAGTTTCAAAAATTCACCGAGGGTTAATTCTTCAAACTGCTTCTTGACAGAAAGGAAAGTACAGCCAGATGAATGCTTTTTATGTTCTCCTATAGGGTCGTCATCTGGCTCCCAGCCTTCCAGCTCCTTGAAGCAGAAGAAACACGGAGCCAAGTCAGGCTTGTTCTCAGCGGGACGGTGGATGAAGCCTGCCGCGGCCATCTGCTCTGAGATGCAGGCGCAGCCCTCTAAGAAGGGCCAGTTCTTAAGTGTGGAGAAGCAGTGGTTCTTGAGGTAGAGCTCCTAGGCCGGGGGCAACCACCGGGTGCCCATCCCACCACCTCTAATTGGTGCCTCGATTCAAATCCAGCGGTTGACGGCCTCTTTGAGGCATGTCGGGGCATCCTCCTGTTTTGAGGAGGTCTTGTAGATGTACACTGCACATTGGGAAAGGCCTACCACAAAGGGCCCATGTCATTATTTTTTTCTTTTTGTCTTCATTTGATTGTCCTACCATAGAAAAATATTTATGATTTTTCCTCTTCATCTTCCCCCTTTTGATCATAAATCTTTACATAGAAAACATAAGGTGATCAACTATTTGGTCCCTTGTTACCCGGATGGTTCCTTACCTGCCCTGGATCATGTCCCTCAGTGCTTGGCCTTGAAAATGAGTTCTTTCTTTCCTTTTGGAGGATTATGCTAGTAGAGTGCTTGGCAAGGTCTTATAGTCAATCCTAGGGTATCCAAGAGGACTTAGGCCAATTTTATCTTATACGTGCATTGTGCATGTCCAGTATCTTGTATAGAATTATAGATGTGATCAGCAGTTTCAATTCATTTGAATTCATTTAAATTCATGTTAAAATTCAGTTTAATTCATTAAACAATATGTATGTGTATGGTGGTGATTAGTCGCTAAGTCGTATCTAACTCTTGCGACCCTATGGACTGTAGCCCACCAGGCTGCTCTGTCCATGGGGTTCTCCAGGCAAGAATACTGGAGTGGGTTGCCATTTCCTTCTCCAGGGGATCTTCCCGACCCAGAAACTGAACCCGGGTCTCCTGCATTGCAGGCAGATTCTTTACCAGCTGAGCTATGAGCAGGGCTTTGTATGTGTATATATATAATCATAGTAAATTAATTAAATGCAGTAAATAAGCATATAAATATATTGATGGAGAAAAGTTTTATAGATTATGCATTTGTTCAGTCATCTCAATTTGTACAATCATTGTACATGTGCTTTTGACAGTAGATTTAAAGCAAGCAGTGATACATGTCATGAATAATTTGATAGCGAGGAAAAGGATGATAACGCATATTATGAAAATAACAACTGTCTGTGAGGCAGAGGAACAAGTTGCTTAGTCTTAAGGGGAGTCAACTAAATAGGTCATTTAAAAGGGCAGTGTTTCTTACATCTTGTAACTATTTTGCTCTTTGGAAAATTTTCCCCAGGCATCTGTCAACCTCTAGAGGTGCTGACAAAAGTGCAACAAATAGTGTGAGCAATAGCACAAATGTTATGTGTTAGCATAATATTAAACCACAGATCTCTCTCTTGCAGGCTTTCCAAAAGCTGTCTGTATGATATTTGACATGACGGGGATTGCTGGCATCAGTGACTTATGGTTGGTTGTTGTTTTTTTTAATTTAATATGTCTATTAACCAACTAAGGGACAGAGCAAGGGTTCCTAGGGTAAGTTGTGTCTGGTCTCTAAGAATTGAATATAATTCAGAAAAGGGATGGACATATTAATGTGCTGGAAATTTGAACCTGAAAGTTTAGGCCAGAGGGAGATTGATCTGAGTAAGTGGTAACATTCAGTTCAGTTCAGTCACTCGGTTGTGTCTGACTCTTTGCGACCTCATGGACTGCAGGATGCCAGGCTTCCCTGTCTGTCATCAACTCCCAGAGCTTGCTCAAACTCATGTCCATTGAGTTGATGATGACATCCAACCATCTCGTCCTCTTTCGTCCCCTTCTTTTCCTGCCTTCAGTCTTTCCCAGCATCAGGGTCTTTTCCAATGAGTTGGTTCTTTTTTTTTTTTTTTTTTTTAAATTTTTATTAGTTGGAGGCTAATTACTTTACATCATTACAGTAGTTTTTGTTATACATTGATATGAATTAGCCCTGGATTTACATGTATTCCCCATCCCAGTCCCCCCTCCCACCTCCCTCTCCACCCGATCCCTCTGGGTCTTCCCAGTGCACCAGGCCCGAGCACTTGTCTCATGTACCCAACCTGAGCTGGTTATCCGTTTCACCCTAGATAATATACATGTTTCAATGCTGTTCTCCTGAGACATCCCACCCTCTCCTTCTCCCAGAGTCCACAAGTCTATTCCATACATCTGAGTCTCTTTTTCTGTTTTGCATATAGGGTTATCGTTACCATCTTTCTAAAGTCCATATATATGTGTTAGTATATTGTAATGGTCTTTATCTTTCTGGCTTACTTCGCTCTGTATAATGGGTTCCAGTTTCGTCCATCTCAATAGAGCTGATTCGAGTCGGTTCTTTGCATCAGGTGGCCAAAGTTTTGGAGCTTCAGCATCGGTACTTCCAATGAGTATTCAAAACTGACTTCCTTTCGGATTTACTGGCTTGATCTCCTTGCAGTGTAAGGGACTCTCAAGAGTCTTCTCCAACATTAGGAACACTGAGAAGTCAGTGACAGGAATTCCAAGGGATTTAAATTGGCCTTGTATTGACCGAGGAATTTGATGACAAACAGTTAATTGTCCCCAGTAGCTTTGTGGTAGTTTTACTAAAGAGTTTTCATTCCATCTTAAGCATTGGCACAAAATCATAGCCAGAAAAAGAACAATGACTTTCAATTTTGATGGAGACAGACACTTTGACAGAGAGATAATTGGAACTAGTAAGATAAGTATTACAGACCCGGCCTCAACTCTTGGATTAGCTGTCTACCACTGCTGTCATCTTCTTGTTCTGACTTGGTGGGGCCTTTCTTAGTCAAAGCCGGCTATCAGAAATAGGAGTTGCAGTCCATTCAGGAGGGGAGGCCTTTTTGAGGTGAGCAGTGTGAATCCCACAGCCTACTCCTTGAAGTTTTGCAGCACAGGGATTTGCTAACAATACCTGATATGGTCCTTTTCCCAACATGGTTGTAAAGAGTCTTTTATTTTATGTCTTTTCCAATGGACAAAATCTCCAGAGTCCTTAAAATCTAGTTCTCACTGGAGCTCACTATGGAAGGAATCAGTTACTAATTTGTCATTTTAGTCAAGCGCTTTGATGTGTCCTTGACAGTAATGTAGAATATCACATTTAAGAAGCGTTGGTTCATAAGTACCTGCATCTAGATGCATAGGTTGTCTAGTAATTATTTCAAAAGGACACAGTGCTGACCAAAGCAGGTAGAACTAAGGTTGAAGAGTGCCAAGGGAAGGACTTTTGGCCATAGAAGATGAAAAGCCTCTGAAAGTTTAGGCAATTGTGTTTTAATTGTGCTGTTGGATCTTTCTATTAATCCTGAGGCCTGAGGGTGATCGGCACAGTGAAAATGCTGCATTATCAGCCAAATCTCACAAGTAGATTTAATGACTGGTCCAGTAAAATAGGTTTCCTGGCCACTATGCAGCTCAAAGGAACCCCTCAATATGGAACTGCTCTTTTCAATAGTAATTTGCCTACTGTTAAGGCCGTTGCTCTTCTGCAAGGCAACACTTCCATCCAGTGTGAAAAATGTATCTACCATTACTAGGATGTGTTTGTAGACTTGAGAGGAAGGCACCTGTGTAAAATCCAGTTGCCAAACTTGAAAGGGTTCCTTTGGGAGGGGAAAGTGGCCTTGACAGCCATGAAAGGGCTTCAGTTCAATTCAGTGGCTCAGTCGTGTCCGACTCTTTGTGACCTCATGAACCGCAGCACGCCACGCATCCCTGTCCATCACCAACTCCTGGAGTCCACCCAAACCCATGTCCATCGAGTTGATGATGCCATCCAACTATCTCATCCTCTGTTGTCCCCTTCTCCTCCTGCTCTCAATCTTTCCCAACATCAGGGTCTTTTCCAATTAGTCATCTCTTCCCATCAGGTGGCCAAAGTATTGGAGTTTCAGCCTCAGCATCAGTCCTTCCAATGAACACCCAGGACTGATCTCCTTTAGGATGGACTGGTTGGGTCCCCTTGCAGTCAAAGGGACTCTCAAGAGTCTTCTCCAATACCACAGTTCAAAAGCATCAATTTTTCGGCGCTCAGATTTCTTCACAATCCAACTCTCACATCCATACACGACCACTGGAAAAACCATAGCCTTGAATAGGTGGACTTTTGTTGGCAAAGTAATGTCTCTGCTTTTTATTTTTTTTGTCTCTTCTTTTTAATATGCTATTTAGGTTGGTCATAACTTTCCTTCCAAGGAGTAAGCGTCTTTTAATTTCATGGCTGCAGTCACCATCTGCAGTGATTTTGGAGCCCCCCAAAATAAAGTCAGCCACTGTTTCTACTGTTTCTCCATCTATCTGCCATGGAGAGACGGGACTGGATGCCATGATCTTAGTTTTCTGAATGTTGAGCTTTAAGCCAACTTTTTCACTCTCCTCTTTCACTTTCATCAAGAGGCTCTTTAGTTCCTCTTCACTTTCTGCCATGAGGGTGGTGTCATCTGCATATCTGAGGTTATTGATATTTCTCCCGGCAATCTTAATTCCAGCTTGTGCTTCTTCCAGCCCAGAGTTTCTCATGATGTACTCTGCATATAAGTTAAATAAGCAGGATGATAATATACAGCCTTGACCTACTCCTTTTCCTATTTGGAACCAGTCTGTTGTTCCATGTCCAGTTCTAACTGTTGCTTCCTGACCTGCATACAGATTTCTCAAGAGGCAGGTCAGGTGGTCTGGTATTCCCATCTCTTTCAGAATTTTCCACAGTTTATTGTTATCCACACAGTCTAAGGCTTTGGCATAGTCAATAAAGCAGAAATAGATGTTTTTCTGGAACTCTCTTGCTTTTTCGATGATCCAACGGATGTTGGCAATTTGATCCCTGGTTCCTCTGACTTTTTTAAAACCAGCTTGAACATCTGGATGTTCATGGTTCATGTATTGCTGAAGCCTGGCTTGGAGAATTTTGAGCATTACTTGACTAGCGTGTGAGATGAGTGCAATTGTGTGGTAGTTTGAGCATTCTTTGGCATTGCCTTTCTTTGGGATTGGAATGAAAACTGATCTTTTCCAGTCCTGTGGCCACTGCTGAGTTTTCCATATTTGCTGGCATATTGAGTGCAGCACTTTCACAGTCTCATCTTTCAGGATTTGAAATAGCTCAGCTGGAATTCCATCACCTCCACTGAAAGGGCTTACCAGGATTATATTTAGGATAGATAAAGCATTGGTCATAAATCTTACAAGCTATCGTGGGCGAAGGGTTCCAGATGTATTGTTTTCCACATAATATCATTTTTTAAGATGCCCAATGGATCAGGAAATGAACATATTGGAGTAAAGGTAATTAAACACTGTGTTGTTGTTTAGTCACTAAGTCGTGTCCGACTTTTTATGACCCCATGGACTGTAGCCCGTTAGGCTCCTCTGTCCCTGGGATTTCCCAGGCAAGAATACTAGAGCAAATTGCCATTTCCTTCACCAGGGGATCTTCCTGATCTAGGGATCAAACTCATATCTCCTGCACTGCAGGCAGATTCTTCACCACTGAACCACCTGGGCACTTATGGGTACTATAAACCTCTTATCTGATCTGAACCATATTTGTGAGATGGGATCAAAATATACCTTTTTTTCTTACAGGCCTGCTTTTCATTTTCTGAAGCTAATTCTTCAGCCTGCAAAAGAAATTTCTTAACAGTTTCATCAGAGTTATGTTTGAGCAGAGGACATACTCAAAATTAGGAGAGAACAGACTTAAGACAGCTTGTTTGATTTCTGCATCAGCCAGTCGACTCCCTTTGGCTTCTATTGAATCAGATTTGGAATGTCCAGATGTTTTAACAATGGCCAGCTGTTTGGGCAATTGAATGGAGTCTCATGGTTTTGAGACTAGCTGTCTATTCTTTTTTTAAAAAATTAATACATTTAATTGGAGAATAATTGCTTTAAAGTATCATGATGGTTTTTGCCATGCATCAACATGAATCGACCACAGGTGCACATGTGTCCCCCATCCTGAACCCCCCTCCCACCTCCCTCCCCACCCCATCCCTCTGGTTGTCCCAGAGCACCAGCTTTGAGTGCCCTGCTTCATGCATCAAACTTGCACTGGTCATCTGTTTTACATATGGTAATATACATGTTTCAATGCTATTCTCTCAAATCATCCCACCCTGGCCTTCTCCCACAGAGACCAGAAGTCTGTTCTTTACATCTGTGTCTCTTTTGCTGCCTTGCATACAGGATCATTGTTGTCATCTTTCTAAATCCTGTATATATGCGTTAATATGTTATATCGGTGTTTCACTTTCTGACTTACTTCACTCTCTATAATAGGCTGCAGTTTCATCCACCTCTAGCTGTTTATTCTTTATAAGCTGATTAGAAGAGCTAAGAAGTATCTATAGCATTCCAAAATCATGCACTACTCTGAAGCCATAGAGGCTATCAGTATAAATATTGGCTTCTTGATCTTTGGCTAATTGACAAACCCTACTCAATGCAGTCAGTTCAACTTGTTGGGCTGATTTGGTGGCTGGTAGGTAAGAACTTTCAATTATTTCTGCTGTTGAAGTTACTGCATACCCAGTTTGATAATGTCCTTCTTCATTGTTTGAAAAGGATCCATCTTAAACCAAATTAAATCAGCTTTATCAGTGGGAACTTCCTGTGAACCTGTCCTAGGAGTGAGAAGATAGTTAACATTATTTTGAATCAGTCCTAGGAGTAAGAAAATACTCAGTTAGCATGATGCAGGCATGTTGTTGCCATCTTGATGCCCTGGAAGCAAAGTTGTGGGATTAAGACTATATGTCAAGCCAAAGTGTGGTACTATGTGATGACCTTGAGGGATGGGATGGGGCAGGGGGAGAGGAGGGAGGCTCGAGAGGGAGGTGATACATGGGTGATTATGGCTGGTTTGCATTGTTGTATGGCAGAAACCAATACAACTTTGTAAAGCAATTTCCCTCCAGTTGAAAAAAATTAGCCAAAATGTTGTCGGGTGACAAGAGGAACAGTACTTCATAAGAGGACAAGCGACTCACTCACAGAATAGTGTTGAGTATGATGAGAATTTGAGAGTCAACTGAGTGAGGAATATAAATAGAGGAGATCTTTTATGGAGACCATTATAAGTTCTTTAGTAGCTTTGCATAAGAGAGATGTTGCTGAAATAACTCTCATACAGGGTGGGTACCTTCTTGTCATCAAATCTAACTCCTGACAATAATATCCTATGGGTCAATTCTGGTCACCATGGCTCTGAGTTAATATGCCCAGGTGTTTCCAAGAGGAAAAATGGTGATGTATAGTTAGGACGGCCTAATGTTAAAGCCTGAGCTAATGCAGATTTTAAACCATTTATAACTTTTCTCCCTCTGTCATTCAGTTGGGTCTGGCTGGTCAGTCTTTAATAATGTGTATAGAGGTTGGGCAATGTGGGAAAAACTAGGTACTCAATTCCTGTACTGTCTGGTTAGACCTACAAATCCCTCTCAGTTGTTTGCTTAGGGGAGTGATAAAACTGGGGTTCCTTTAATTCTTTCAGAATCAATCAGTATTCCTTCTTTAATATTAAGTGACCTGAATATTTATTTCACAACTGGTTAGCAGAATGGTAGTTTGTCTTTGAAAGTCTTATGCTGCTTAGAAGTTAACAGTTGTAATGGATGGATAGTATCTCTTTGGCAGTCTTGCTGCTCAGTTCTGGAACACAGAAGTAAATCATCTATGTATGGAAATGCATGGAAATAAAGCAGAGCTGCTAGGAAAGTTGTACATCAGCCAAATCAGCTTTAATATTTGTGACAAATAAGTGGGGTTTTTAGTGTAGCCTTGTAGTATAACCGTGACATTGAATGGTTTGCCTTGGAATGAACAGAGATCATTCTGTCGTTTTTGAGATTGCATCTAAGTACTGCATTTCGGACTCTTTTGTTGACCAGGATGGCTACTCCATTTCCTCTAAGGGATTCCTGCCCACAGTAGTAGATATAATGGTCATCTGAGTTAAATTCACCCATTCCAGTCCATTTTAGTTTGCTGATTCCTAGCGTGTCGATGTTCACGCTTGCCATCTCCTGTTTCACCTCTTCCAATTTGCCTTGATTCATGGACCTAACATTCCATGTTCCTATGCAATATTGCTCTTGACAGCATCGGACCTTGCTTCTATCACTAGTCACATCCATTACTGGGTATTGTGTTTGCTTTGGCTCCATTCCTTCATTCTTTCTGGAGTTATTTCTCCACTGATCTCCTGTAGCATACTGGGCACCTACCGACCTGGGGAGTTCCTCTTTCAGTATCCTATCATTTTGCCTTTTCATACTGTTCATGGGGTTCTCAAGGCAAGAATACTGAAGTGGTTTGCCATTCCCTTCTCCAGTGGACCACATTCTGTCAGACCTCTCCACCATGACCCGTCTGTCTTGGGTGGCCCCACACGGCATGGCTTAGTTTCATTGAGTTAGACAAGGCTGTGGTCCATGTGATCAGATTGGCTAGTTTTCTGTGACTTTGGTTTAAGTGTATCTGCCCTCTGATGCCCTCTCGCAATACCTACTGTCAGCAGTGGTCACAGGACTGGAAAAGGTCAGTTTTCATCCCAATCCCAAAGAAAGGCAATGCCAAAGAATACTCAAACTACCACACAATTGCACTCATCTCACATGCTAGTCAAGTAATGCTCAAAATTCTCCAAGCCAGGCTTCAGCAGTACATGAACCATGAGCTTCCAGATGTTCAAGCTGGTTTTAGAAAAGGCAGAGGAACCAGGGATCAAATTGTCAACATCCACTGGATCATTGAAAAAGCAAGAGAGTTCCAGAAAAACATCTATTTCTGCTTTATTGACTATGCCAAAGCCTTAGACTGTGTGGATCACAATAAACTGTAGAAAATTCTGAAAGAGATGGGAATACCAGACCACCTGACCTGCCTCTTGAGAAATCTGTATGCAGGTCAGGAAGCAACAGTTAGAACTGGACATGGAACAACAGACTGGTTCCAAATAGGAAAAGGAGTAGGTCAAGGCTGTATATTATCACCCTGCTTATTTAACTTATATGCAGAGTACATCATGAGAAACTCTGGGCTGGAAGAAGCACAAGCTGGCATCAAGATTGCCAGGAGAAATATCAATAACCTCAGATATGCAGATGACACCACCCTTATGGCAGAAAGTGAAGAGGAACTAAAGAGCTTTTTAGCTCTTTAGCTCTTTAGCTCTTGATGAAAGTGAAAGAGGAGAGTGAAAAAGTTGGCTTAAAGCTCAACATTCAGAAAACTAAGATCATGGCATCTGGTTCCATCACTTCATGGGAAATAGATGGGGAAACAGTGGCTGACTTTATTTTGGGGGGCTCCAAAATCACTGCAGATGGTGACTGCAGCCATGAAATTAAAAGACGCTTACTCCTTGGAAGGAAAGTTATGACCAACCTAGATAGCATATTAAAAAGAAGAGACATTATTTTGCCAACAAAAGTCCATCTATTCAAGGCTATGATTTTTCCAGTGGTCGTGTATGGATGTGAGCGTTGGATTGTGAAGAAATCTGAGTGCCGAAAAATTGATGCTTTTGAACTGTGGTATTGGAGAAGACTCTTGAGAGTCCCTTGGACTGCAAGGAGATCAGTCCTGGGTGTTCATTGGAAGGACTGATGCTGAGGCTGAAACTCCAATACTTTGGCCACTTCATGCAAAGAGTTAACTCATTTGAAAAGACCCTGATGCTGGGAGGGATTGGGGGCAGGAGGAGAAGGGGACGACAGAGGATGAGATGGCTAGATGACATCACCGACCTGATGCACATGAGTCTGGGTGAACTCCGGGAGTTGGTGATGGACAGGGAGGCCTGGCATGCTGAGATTCATGGGGTTGCAAAGAGTCGGACATGACTGAGCGACTAAACTGAACTGAACTGTAGTATAACCAGCCAGGTATATTGAGCATCTTCCCATGTGAAGGTGAAGAGTTGGTGGCTTTCTTTTTCTACTGGAATATTAAAGAATATACTACGTAGAAATATATAGTGTCCGATGAAAATATTGGTGTCTGCTGGAAGGGCTGAGAACAGAGTGTGAGAATAAGCAGTAATCACAGGGTGGAGAGGAGTCAGAAAATTATTTATAGATCTCAGTTCCTGATCAAACCTACAGTTTTTTCCATTTGGCTTTCTTAACAGGAAAATTGATTATT
Source organism: Odocoileus virginianus (assembly GCF_023699985.2). NCBI lineage: Eukaryota > Metazoa > Chordata > Mammalia > Artiodactyla > Cervidae > Odocoileus > Odocoileus virginianus. The sequence goes on along the minus strand of NC_069674.1, from coordinate 68,060,931 downwards.
ACAGCATTGATGCAAGGAATTATAAATCTTTTTTCACAGAATTCCTGAATAATAGGTATTATTCCATTTACTGCCTCTGGTCTGATGGATATTCACTACTACTGGGGCCAGACTTGGAACTGTTAATTTAATACCAGTAGACACTTTAGTTAATTTAATACCAGTTAGTTTAATTTAATACCAGTAGACACTTTAAATTTCCCAGTATCTGAGGAAGAAAATGAAGATTTCTCAAGCACTTATAATAGTAAATGATTAATTTCCCCTTGATTTGTCTGTTTTCATAACCATTTTTTTCAGTAATTATGTTCTGATATGATTCTATGTCTTCTAAATCTAAAACCATTTCACATTTATGTGAAAAACAATATGCACATTATATGCTTCTAAAAGGTCTCATCCTGACAGATGAATTATACCACATTTTAACAAAAGGGAATACATATCTCCCTGTGATAGTATCTAGCAAAAAGTTATAGGCTATCATTAATCAACCGGGATACCATACTTAACTTTCTATGTTTCACTTACATCACTTAGTATGATAATTTCTGGGTGCAGTCATGTAAATGCAAATGACATTACTTATTTCTTTTTTATGACTAGTTGTCTCTTGTATGTATATAACACAGCTTCTTTAACTGTTAATGTGTGTATGGATATTATGATTGCTTCCATCCCTGGACTATGGTGAATGGTGCTGCATAAACTAGGGGTACATGTGACTTTTCCAGTTACAGTTTCCACCAGATACATGCCCAACAGTGAGCTTGCTGGATCATACAGTACCTTTGTTTTTAGGTTTTTAAGGAACCTCCATCCTGTTTTCTGCAGTGCCTATTATGAGACTGCATTCTTAGCAGAGGCAAAGGAGGGTTCCCTTTGCTCCCGGCCCTCTCCTGCATCTATCCATGGCACACAATTAGATGTATACCAAACAAACAGGAGGAAGGTGATATACCCTTGTCATTTTGGTTGTTGTTATTGTTGTTCAGTTGCTCGGTGGTGTGCGACTAATTGGGGCCCCATTTCTGCAGCATGCCAGGCTTCCTATTTCCTGGAGTTTGCTCAAACTCATGTCCACTGAGTCGGTGATGCCATAGAACCATCTCATCCTCTGTCATCTCCTTCTCCTCCCGCTTTCAATCTTTCCCAGAATCAGGGTCTTTTCCAATGAGTCAGCTCTTTGCATCAGGTGGCCAAAGTATTGGAGCTTTAGTTTCAGCATCAGTCCTTGAGTGAATATTCAGGGTTGATTTCCTTTAGGACTGACTGGTTTGATCTCCTTGAAAACCAAGGGACTCTCAAGCGTCTTCTCCAGCACCACAATTTAGAATTCTTCGGCACTCAGCCCTCTTTGTGGTCCAGCTCTCCCGTCAGTACATGACTACTGGAAACCATAGCTTTGCCTGTACAGACCTTTGTCGGAAGGCAGCCCCTTGTAGCTGCCCCCCAGCCTGCTGATCCCTTGACCACTGACTGCTGATTCCATGTCATTACACTAACGTGACGTGGAGAAGCGTTAGGTGCACAGATCTTAGGTGCAGCTAGTTGGAACCACAGTGGGACCTACAGTGGGTTTTCTTTTTCCTCCTAAGTTGGTCACTTTCCAAGTATCAGTGTCCACCCTTTGAAGCACGGCCCTGGCAGGGGTGGACTTTGTATTTGCTGGCATTTTCAGGGGATGTTGCTGTAAAAAGACATTCTAACCTCCCAGATTCCTTTTATGGGTTGCTTTTTCTGTCTGTCTATATGGAAACTGAGGGCTATACAAAGTTCTCAAGAAAATTTTAATCATGACTCACACACGTACAAAGCTGGTTACAGTATAAACATGGCTTGGCTTCCTATGACCCTTGCTTGGTTCTGCTTTGTCATTGCAAACGGCATTCTTTCCTTCTTTTTGGGTGGCTTTGTGCCTTTCGCGTGTAAATATGTACCACGTGACGTTGTCCATGCATGTGTCAGTTTCCCTCTCGGTTGCTTCCATGCTTTGTCTCTTGGAACTAGTGCAGCCGTGAAGGTTGGGGTACACGTGTCTTTTTCAGGTATAGCTTCATCTGGCGACAGGCCCAAAGATAGAGGGCACCAGATCTTAGGCTGTGGGAGTCTTTCGTTTTTTCAAGCACTGCTCTGCTGTTCTTCACAGTGGGTGTTAACCAACTGACATTCCCAGGGGATGCCGAAGAGCGGTCCCTTTTCCCAGACCCTCTGCAGGATTCCTGGTTTGTCCACATGTTAATATGACCCATCCTGTGGGCTTGGAGGTGATAATGAGTTGCTGGGTGTTGTTTCCAATTCTTATTTTGTTTTGGAACTTAGCCAATTGACATTATGGTGGTCTCTCTATGTGGATCGAGAGAGCCTCAGCCTTTCATATATGTGGACCCCTTCTCCCCAAAACAGCCCTCCCCTCCAGGCTGCCATATGACATCAGACAGAGTGCAGTGTGCTCCACAGTAGGACCGAGTTGGTCATTTATTCAGAATAGAGCCATGTGTACAGTCCTACAGACCTTCTAGAACTCACACGAAAAAAAGATGTCCTTTTCCTCATAGGGGACTGAAATGCAAAAGTAGGAAGTCAAGAAACACCTGGAGTAACAGGCAAATTTGGCCTTGGAGCACAGAATGAAACAGGGCAAAGGCTAGTAGAGTTTTGCCAAGAGAACTCACTGGTCATAGCAAACACCCTCTTTCAACAGCACAAGAGAAGACTCCACACATGGACATCACCAGATGGTCAACACTGAAATCAGATTGATTATATTATTTGCGGCCAAAGATGGAGAAGCTCTATACAGCCAGCAAAAACAAGACCGGGAGGTGACTGTGGCTCGGATCATGAACTCCTTATTGCCAAATTCAGACTTAAAGTGAAGAAAGTAGGGAAAACCACTAGACCACTCAGGTATGACCTAAATCAAATCCCTTATGATTATACAGTGGAAGTGAGAAATAGATTCAAGGTATTAGATCTGGTAGACAGAGTGCCGAATGAACTATGGATGAAGGTCCGTGACATTGTACAGGAGGCAGGGATCAAGGCCATCCCCAAGAAAAAGAAATACAAAAAGGCAAAATGGTTGTCTGAGGAGGCCTTACAAATAGCTGTGAAAAGAAAAGAAGCAAAAGGCAAAGGAGAAAAGGAAAGACATACCCATTTGAATGCAGAGTTCCAAAGAATAGTAAGGAGAGATAAGAAAGCCTTCCTCAATGATCAATGCAAAGAAATAGAGGAAAACAATAGAATGGGAAAGACTAGAGATCTCTTCAAGGAAATTAGAGATATCAAGGGAACATTTCATGCAAAGATGGGCACAATAAAGGACAGAAATGGTATGGACCTAATAGAAGCAGAAGATATTAAGAACAGGTGGCAAGAATACACAGAAGAACTATACAAAAAAGATCTTCATGACCCAGATAATCACCATGGTGTGATCACCAACCTAGAGCCAGACATCCTGGAATGTGAAGTCAAGTGGGCCTTAGGAAGCATCACTACGAACAAAACTAGTGAAGGTGATAGAATTCTAGTTGAGCTATTTCAAATCCTGAAAGATGATGCTGTGAAAGTGCTGCACTCAAAAGTGCTGCCAGCAAATTTGGAAAACTCGGCAGTGGCCATAGGACTGGAAAAGTTCAGTTTTCATTCCAATCCCAAAGAAAGGCAATCCCGAAGAATGTTCAAACTACCACACAATTGCACTAATCTCACATGCTAGTAAAGTAATGCTCAAAATTCTCCAAGCCAGGCTTCAGCAATATGTGAACCGTGAACTTCCAGATGTTCAAGCTCGATTTAAAAAGGCAGGGGAACGAGAGATCTAATTGCCAACATCCATTGTATCAAAGAAAAAGCAAGAGAATTCCAGGAAAACATCTATTTCTGCTTTATTGACTACGCCAAAGCCTTTGACTGTGGAAAATTCTGAAAGAGGTGGGAATACCAGACCACCTGAGCTGCCTCTTGAGAAACCTATTACAGGTCAGGAAGCTACAGTTAGAACTGGACATGGTCCATGGCTGATTCATGTCAATGTATGGCAAAAACCACTACAATATTGTAAAGTAATTAGCCTCCAACTAATAAAAATAAATGAAAAAAAAAAAAAAAAAGAACTGGACATGGACCAACAGAATGGTTCCAAATAGGAAAAGGAGTACGTCAAGGCTGTATATTGTCACCCTGCTTATTTAACTTATATGCAGAGTACATCAAGAGAAACTCTGGGCTGGAAGAAGCACAAGCTGGAACTAAGATTGCCATGAGAAATATCAGTAACCTCAGATATGCAGATGACACCACCCTTATGGCAGAAAGTGAACAACTAAAGAGCCTCTTGATGAAAGTGAAAGAGAAGAGTGAAAAAGTTGGCTTAAAGCTCAACATTCAGAAAACTAAGATCATGGCATCTGGTCCCATCACTTCATGGCAAATAGATGGGGAAACAGTGGAAACAGTGACAGACCTTATTTTTGGGGTCTCCAAAATCATTGCAGATGGTGATTGCAGCCATGAAATTAAAAGACACTTGCTTCTTGGAAGAAAAGTTATGACCAACCTAGACAGCATATTAAAAAGCAGAGACATTACTTTGCCAACAAAAGTCTGTCTAGTCAAGGCTATGGTTTTTCCAGTAGTCATGTATGGATGTGAAAATTGGACTATAAAGAAAGCTGAGCACCGAAAAATTGATGCTTTTGAACTGTGGTGTTGGAGGAGACTCTTGAGAGTCCCTTTGACTGTAAGGAGACCCAACCAGTTCATGCTAAAGGAAATCAGTCCTGAATATTCATTGGAAGGACTGATGTTGAAGTGGAAACTCCAATACTTTGGCCACCTGATGCGAAGAACTGACTCATTTGAAAAGACCCTGATGCTGGGAAAGATTGAAGGCAGGAGGAGAAGGGGATGACAGAGATGAGATGGTTGGATGACATCACCAATTCAATGGACATGAGTTTGAGTAAACTTTGGGACTTGGTGATGGACAGGGAGGCCTGGCGTGCTGCAGTCCACAGGTGTGCAAAGAGTAGGACATGACTGAGCAGGTGAACTGAACTGAACTGATATGTACAGTCGATGCCAGCTCCCTAAGGATCCTGCCTCCCCCCATGCCGCGTTATTCCCCTGTGGCAACCATAAGTTCATTCTAGTGAATGAACTTACGTTTGTGTATGTGTACAAGTCTAGTGCCCCCAAAGCACAGTGGTCCCTGTGGCTGGAAGAGCTCTGAAAAGTCATGGAGTCTCCATCTCTCCCGGGGCGGGATTGCCGCCTCCAGCCTCCTTCCTAAAGATTTGCCGCAGAATGGGATGACAGCAGCCTCACCTGGGCAAAATTGTGCATGTATGTGAGTCTGTCTCAGTTTTGTATATATGTTCACTTGTATGATTTCTTTTTGGATGCCACATGTAAGACCTATCATCAGATATCTTGTTTTTTCTTTGTCTGTCTACATTCCCTCAGTATGTCAGTCTCTGGGTCCATCCACGTGGCTGCAAATGGCATATTTTCATTCTTTTTAATGGCTGAGTCGCATTCCCTCGTCTTCGTGTCCTCCGTGTTCCTGTTCCATTCTCTGTCGATGGACATTATGGTTGTTACCATGTTGTGGCTGTTGTAAGTAGGGCTGCAGTGAACTTTGCGGTCCCTGTGTCTTTCTCAAATAGACATCTCTCAGTCAGTAAGCCTCCTCATATATCAAAATAACTGGGGGACTGCTGGATCAGAAGCGCGCTCTGTCTCTGGGATTGGAAGGACCCTCTATGCTCTTCTCCACGGTGGCTGTTACCTATTTCCTGCAGAGGCACAGGAGGGTTCCCTTTCTTCCAGGTCCTCTCTTGCATTCATTGTTTGCAGCCATTCTGATGATGGCCAGTGTGTGGTCTTTGAGGTGATACCTTTGATTTGCAGTTTTCTAGGGATGAGCCATGGAGAGGAGTATTTTATCTGATGGAGTTCTTTTATTTCCTCCCCATGTACGAGGTTTGTGAAATTTACCCTTTGAGAATGGCTTCTGGAAAGCCTGCCCTGCTTCAAATTGTTATTTGATGACCCACCTCAGGCCAGTCATTACGTGCTAGAGTCAGTTCCAGCCCCACAGAATTTGTGTTTGAAGTTTCCAGAGGCAGGGGTTTTGAAGTTGTTACCAGAAATGGCCACACGGTGGCAGCACTGGGTCATTCCCATGTGTGCTCAAGGGGCACCCGGGCCTCCGTGAAACGCTTCTCCCAGTTACCCTTCACCCTCCCCTGCCCCGCTTCCCACCAATCCCAAACCGTGGGATTTTGCCCGGCTGAGGCTGCTGTCATCCCAATCTGCGGTGAATCTTTAGGAAGGAGGTTGGAGGTGACAGCCCCGCCCCGAGAGAGGTGGAGATCCCATGACTTTTCAGAGCTCTTCCAGCCGCAGGGACTACTGTCCCTTGGGTGCACTAGACTTGTTTTAGCTCTGGAGGGCGGACCCTCATCTGGAAACTTTGGTTCCATTCCAGGGGACGAACACGACAGGCCCAGTGAGGGCTCAGCTCCTGGCACAAGCTTCTCAGCTCCCTCAGCCCAATACCATGCAGCCCTGGGTTGCAAGGTTGCTAGGGGTGCAGGCATGGGACCCCAGCCCAGGTCAATGAGCCTCAGCAGAAGGTAGTAGGCTTTCCATTTATGTGCCGAATCAATGTTTCTTTTGTATGGCTTAGGGTAGAGTCTCCATGATGTGTGAGGTCATGGGAACAGCAACTTCAGGTCCACAGAGACGTATATGCAGTCTTTTCGGGTATTTTGCCCGTCTGTCTGGGTTGTACAGGAGGATGAGTAGGGCTCCCTGTCCTTATCTGTAGGTCCTTGTGGAGGCCTGTTTCTATATCTGTGTGTCTGTGATGATCCAAACTCCTGACGGATTCCCCTCTGAGGTTTCTCCAGTTGGAACACCAAGTGGGTTTTCAGGGTGTGGGTCGGTGTCTCTTTTCTCAGTGAGTCGATGTGATTGAATTTTGAGCTTCTTCCCAGAAGGGATACCGTATGGTATTGGTCTTCCTCTGTCTGACTGGCTTGGCTTCCTGGGCTCCTCGCTAGGTCCTTCTTTGTCGCTGCCAGTGGCATTCTTTCCTTTTGTTTGGATGGCTTTGTGCCTTTCCCGTGTATGTCTGTACCACGCATGTTGTCCAGGCCTGTGTCGATTTCCCTGTTGGTTGCTTCTGTGGTCTGGCTCTTGGAAGCAGTGCTGCCGTGAAGGTTGGGGTGCACGTGTCTTTTTGAGTGTATTATCCTCGGTAACGGGCCCAAGGATGTGTGCTCCAGACCTTAGGCCATGGCTGTCTTGAGGCTTCTCAGGTGCCTCTCTGCTTTTCTTTAGAGAGGTTGTTAACTAACTGACTTTGCCAGTGGAGGCAGAAGAGGTTCCCTTTTCCCCGCCCTCTGCAGGGTTCCTGGTTTGCCCACTTGTTGATGGTGCCCATCCTGTCGGCTGGGAGGTGATACCAAGTTGTTGGGTGTTGTTTCCAATTTTTATTTTGTATTGGAGAATAGCCAGTTGACATTGTGGCGGCAGACCCAGGTGGACCGCAGAGGGACTTGGCCGTCCACATATGTGCATCCCTTTTCCCCAAACTGCCTTCCCATCCAGGCTGCCTCATGACATTGAGCAGAGTTCTCTGTGCTCCACAGTAAGAACTTGTTGGTCATTTATTTTAAATAGAGCCATGTATACATGTCGATGCCAAATCCCCAAGGATCCTGCCCACCAAACCTCCCCACTCCCTTCCAGTTTATTCCCATGTGGCAACCTTAAGTTCATTCTGGATATTTGTGAGTCTATCTCGGTTTTGTAAATATGTTAATTTGTATGATTTCTTTTTGGATGCCACATATAAGGGATGTCATCGAATATATTGATTTTTCTCCTTTTCTTAATTCCCTCAGTATGTCAGTCTCTGGGTCCATCCACGTGGCTGCAGATGGCATATTTTCATTCTTTTTAATGGCTGAATAGCATTCCCTCACATATGTGTTCCCCACGATCCTGGTCAATTCATGTATTGATGGACGTTATGGTCTCTTCCTTGTTATGGCTATTGTAAGTAGGGCTGCAGTGAACGTTCTGGTGCCTTTGTTTTTCTCAGTTAGACTTTTCTCCCTGGATAAGCCTCCATATATGAGCCCAGTTGGGTGATTGTAGGATCAGAAGCTATCTATCTTTGTCTCTAGGATTAGACGGACCCTCTATGCTGTTCTCTGATGTGGCTCTTAACTATTTACTGCAGAAGCATAGGACGGTTCCCTTTTTTCCAGGTATTCTCTTGCATTCATTATTGCAGCCATTTTGATGATGGCCACTGTAGGCTTTGAGGTGATACTTCTTTGCCACTTTGATATGCAATTTTCGAATGATGAGCCCTGGAGAGAAACATTTTCTGTGGTGAAGTTTCTTTATTTTTTCATGTATGAGATGTGTGAAATTTACCCTTTGATATTGGCTTCTGGAAAGCTGTTTTTCAAATTGTTATTCAATGACCCACCTCAGGCCAATGTTTGAGGGTTGGAGTCTTTTCCTGCCCCACAGGCCTTGTGAGTTTGAATTTCCAGGAGGCAGGAAGAAATACCAATAACCTCAGAGATGCAGATGACGCCACCCTTATGGCAGAAAGCAAAGAACTAAAGAGCCTCTTGATGAAAGTGAAAGAGGAGAGTGAAAATGTTGGCTTAAAGCTCAACATTCAGAAAACTAAGATCATGACATCTGGTCCCATCACTTCATGGCAAATAGATGGGGAAACAGTGGAAACAGTGGCTGACTTTATTTTTCTGGGCTCCAAGATTGCTGCAGATGGTGACTGCAGCCATGAAATTAAAAGACGCTTGCTCCTTGGAAGAAAAGTTATGCTCAACCTAGACAACATATTAAAAAGCAGAGACATTGCTTTGCCAACAAAGGTCCATCTAGTCAAGGCTATGGTTTTTCCAGTAGTCATGTATGGATGTGAGAGTTGGACTATAAAGAAAGCTGACTGCTGCAGAATTGATGCTTTTGAACTGTGGTGTTGGAGAGTACTCTTGAGAGTCCCTTGGAGATCCAACCGGTCCATCCTAAAAGAAATCAGTCCTGAATATTCATTGGAAGGACTGATATTGAGGCTGAAATGCCAATACTTTGGCCACCTGATGCGAAGAGCTGACTCATTTGGAAAGACCCTGATGCTGGGAAAGATTGAAGGTGGGAGGAGAGGGGACAACAGAGGATGAGATGGCTGGGTAGCATCAACAATTCAGTGGACATGAGTTTGAGTAAACTTCAGGACTTGGTGATGGACAGGAAGGGCTGGCGTGCTGCAATCCATGGGGACGCAGAGTCGGACATGACTGAGTGACTGAACAGAACTGGGGGGTTTTCAAGTTTTTGTTCCCAGAAATGACCAAAAGGCAGCAGAACTGGCCACGTTTGCTCAAGGGGCACCTGGGCCTCCATGAAAGTCGTCTTCTCCCAGTTACCCTTCACCCTCTCCTGCTTCACTTTCCACCAATCCCAAGCCCTGGAATATTGTCCAGCTGAGGGTGCTGTTGTCCCGCTGTGGGGAAGTCTTTAGGAAGGAGGCTGGAGGTGGCAACTCCGTCCTGGGAGAGGTGGAGCCCCCAGGACTTTTCAGAGCTCTTCCACCGCAGGGTCCACCATCCTTTGGGTGCACTAGACTTGGTTTAGCTCCTGAGGTCAGGCCACCATCTGGAGGTTGCGGTTTCATCCCAAGGGGACAAATAGGACAGGTCCAATGGGTGCTCAGTTTCAGGCACCAATTCTCAGCTCCCTCAGCCCCAGGATCATTCAGCCTTGAGTCTTGAGGCTACTAGGGGTGCAAGCATGGGACCCCAGCCTGGGGCCACAGAGGCATCAGCAGAATCCCGTAGACTTTCCATATTCTGTACCAAATGAATGTTTCTTTTGTAGTGGTCTGTAGATGGGTTCGAACCCTGGGTTGGGAAGACCTTCTGGAGAAGGAAATGGCAACCCTCTCCAGTATTCCTGTCTGGAGTATCTGATGGACAGAGAAGCCTGTCAGCCTGCAGTCCATAGGGTAGCAGAGAGTTAGATGCGACTGAAGTGACTTAGCAGGCATTGTGGATACTCCATGTTATGTGTGGTTCTTGGACAACAGCTTGATTCAGGTCCACAGAGATGCACGTGTAGTCTTTTGGGCACTTTGCCCATCTGTCTGGGTTGTCCAGAGGTGTGAGTAGGGTTCCTAGTCCTCTCCTGTGGGTCCTCATGGAGACCTTGTTTTAGATCAGTATGTGAGTGTGTCTGTGATGATCCAGACTCCTGATGGAATCCCCTCTGGGGTTTATCTGTCAGAAATCCCATTGGGTTTTCAGTATGTGAGTCGGTGTCTCTTTTCTCAGTGAGTCGATGTGAAAGAATTTTGAGCTTCTTCCCAGAAGTGATACCGTATGATATTGGTCTTCCTCTGACTGGCTTGGCTTCCTGGGGTCCTCGCTAGGTCCTTCTTTGTCGCTGCCAGCGGTGTTCCTTCCTCCTTTTCGGACGACTTGTGCCTTTCCCGTGTATGTTTGTACCAGGTCACGTTGTCCAGGCCTGTGTCTGTTTCCCTGTTGGTGGCTTCTGTGGTCTGGGTCTTGGAACTAGTACTGCCGTGAGGGTTGGTATGCACGTGTCTTTTTTAAGTGTAGTTTCCTTGGCAACAGGCCCAAGGATGTGTGCTCCAGATCTTAGGCCTTCGCTGTCTGAGGTTTCTTAGGCCCCGCTCTGCTGTTCCCTACAGGTTGTTAACCGACTGACGTTCCCAGTGGAGGCAGAAGGGGCCTCCCTTTTCCCGGCCCTCTGCAGGGCCCTGGTCTGCCCACATGTGGATGGTGCCCATCCTGTGTGCTCAAACGTGATACCGAGTTGTTGGGTGTTGTTTCCAATATTTTTTGTATTGGAGAATAGCCAGTTGACAGTGTTGTGGTCGTTCCAGGTGGACAGCAGAGGTTCTCACCCCTCCATACACGTGCATACCTTTTCGCAAAACTGCCCTCCCATCCAGCTGCCACACGATGTCGAGCAGAGTTCTCTGTGCTTCCCAGTAAGACCTTGTTGGTCATTTATTTTAAATAGAGCCATGTGTACACGTTGAGCCACATCCCTAATGATCCGGTCCCCACCCTGACCACCCCATTCCCCCCCCAAGGCAACCTTAAGTTCCTTCTGGATATCTGTGAGTCGGTCTCGGTTTTGTAAATATGTTCATTTGTATGATTTCTTTTTGGGTGCCACATATGAGGGATGTCATCGGATATATTGCTTTTTCCCTTAGTTCCCTCGGTATGTCAGTCTCTGGGTCCATCCACATGGCTGTAAATGGCATATTTTCACCCTTTTTAATGGCTGAGTAGCATCCCCTCATGTATGTGTCCCCCTTGTTCCTGGTCCATTCGTGTGTCGATGGACATTACAGTTGCCTCCAGGCTGTGGCTGTTGTAAGCAGGACTGCAGTGAACTCTGTGGTGCCTGTTCCTTTTTCAAATAGACTTTTCTCCTTTGATGAGCCTCCATATATGAGCCCAGTCGGGGGATTGCCGGATCAGAAGCTATCTCTGTCTTTAGGATCGGAAGGACCCTCTATGCTTTCTCCACTGTGGCTGTTACCTATTTACTGCAGAGGCACAGGAGGGTTCTGTTTTTTTCCAAGTCCTCTCTTGCATTCATGGTTTACAGCCGTTTTGATTATGGCCATTATGTGGGCTTTCAGGTGATACCTTTTTGCCGCTTTGATTTGCAATTTTTGAATGATGAGCTCTGGAGAAGACCATTTTATGTGATGAAGTGTTTTTTTTTTCATGTATGGGGTGTGTCAAATTACCTTTGCGACTGGCTTCTGGAAAGCCAGTGCTGTTTCAAATTGTTATTGGATGACCCACCTCAGGCTAATCTTTGAAAGCTGGAGTCTTCCTGCCCCACAGGCGGTGAGAATTAGAAGTTCCCAGAGGCAGGGGTTTGCCGGTTGCTGTTACCAGAAATGGCCACACGGTGGCAGCACCGGGCCATCCCCATGTGTGCTCAAGGGGCACCTGGGCCTCGTGAAAGTCGTCTTCTCCCAGTTACCCTTCACCCTCCCCTGCCCCACTTCCCTCCAATCCCAAGCCCTGGAATATTGCCCGGTTCAGGGTGCTATCATCCTGCAGTGGGACAAGTCTTTAGGACGGAGACTGGAGTTGGGATCCCTGCCCCCGAGAGAGGTGGAGACCCCATGACTTTCAGAGCTCTTCCGCCACAGGGTCCACCATCGTTTGGATGCACTAGGCTTGCTTTAGCTTCTAGTGTGTGGCTGCCTGGCGTCCTCCCGAGGTCCTCCTTTGTCATTGCAAATGACATTCTTTCCCCCTTTTTGGATGGCTTGTGCCTTTCCCTTGTACGTATGTGCTACATCATGTTGTCCAGGCCTGGGTCAGTTACCCTGGTGGTGGCTTCCATGTTTTGTCTTTTGAACTTAGTGCTGCCGTGAAGGTTGGGGTGCATGTGTCATTTTGAAGTATAGTTTGAAGACCTGATTAACCCTGGAGGGCAGGGCCCCATCTGGAGACTTTGGTTTCATCCCGAGGGGACAAACACTGAGAGGGCCAGTGCGGGGCTCAGTTTCAGGCACAAGTTTCTCAGCTCCCTAGTCCCAGGACCGGTGCAGCCTTGGGTCTCGAGCCTGCTAGGAGTGCAGGCATGGGACCCCAGCCTAGTCACCGAGGCCTCAGCTGAATCCAGTAGGCTTCTCATTTTATGTGCAAAATCAGTGTTTCTTTTTTAACTGGACCAGAGTGGATTCTCCATGTTGTGTGTGGTTATGGGAATAGCAACTTAGTTCAGGTCCACAGAGTTGTATACGTAGTCATTTCTGGTGCTTTGCCCATCTGTCTGGGTTCTACAGGGCGATGGGTAGGGTTCCCCGTCCTCTCCTGTAGGGCCTCGTGGAGGCCTGTTTTTGTATCCATATGTGAGTGTGTCTATTCAGACTCCTGACAGATTCTCCTCTGAGGTTTCTCCACTTGGAACTCCCAGTGGGTTTCAGTGTGTGAGTTGGTGTCTCTTTTCTCAGTGAGTCGATGTGATTGAGTTTTGAGCTTCCTCCTGGAAGGGATACGGATGATATTGGTCTTCCTCTGTCTGACTGGGCTTGGCTTCCTGGGCTCCTCGCTAGGTCCTTCTTTGTCGCTGCCAGCGGCATTCTTTCCTTTTGTTTGGATGGCTTTGTGCCTTTCCCTTGTATGTCTGTACCACGTCATGTTGTCCAGGTCTGTGTCTGTTTCCCTGTTGGTTGCTTCCGTGGTTTGGCTCTTGGAAGCAGTGCTGCCGTGAAGGTTGGAGTGCACGTGTCTTTTCAAGTGTAGTTTCCTCTGGCAACAGGCCCAAGGATGTGTGCTCCAGATCTTACGCCATCTCTTTCTTGCGGATTCTCAGGCACTGGTCTGCTGTTCTTTACAGTGGGTGTTAACTGATTGACATTCCCAGGGGAGGCAGAAGAGTGTTCCCTTTTCCCAGGCCCTCTGCAGGTTTCCTGGTTTTCCCACGTGTTGATGGTGCCCATCCTGTGGGCTCCAAGGTAATAATAAGTTGTTGGGTGTTGTTTCCAATTTTTTTTTGTTTTGGAAAATAGCCAGTTGACATTGTGGTGTTCTTTCCATGTGGATCGCGAGGTTCTCAGTCTTCCATATATGTGCATCCCTTCTCCCCAGAACAGCCCTCCCCCCATGCGGCCACATGACGTCAATCAGAATTCAGTGTGGTCCACAGTGCGACCGTGCTGGTCATTTATTTTGAATAGAGCCATGTGTACAGTCGATGCCAGCTCCCTAAGGATCCTGCCTCTCCCCACCCCCCATCATTCCCCCGTGGCAATCGTAAGTTCATTCTGTATGTGTGTGAGTCTGTCTCGGGCTTGTAAATATGTTCATTTGTATGATTTCTTTTTGGATGCCACATATAAGGCATGTCATTGGCTATATTGTTTTTTCCATCTGTCTTAGTTCCGTTAGTATGTTAGTCTCGGGGTCCATCCATGTGGCTGCAAATGGCCTATTTTCATTCTTTTTAATGGCTGAGTAGCATTCCATCCTGTGTGTTCCCCATGTTCCTGGTCCACTCACTGTTGATGCACGTTATGGTTGCTTCCTTGTCATGGCTGTTGTAAGTAGGGCTGCAGTGAACTTTGTGGTGCCTGTGTCTTTCTCAGTTAGACTTTTCTCCCTTGATAAGCCTCCGTATATGAGCCTAACTGGGGATTGCAGGATCAGGAGCTCTCTCTGTCTTTAGGATTAGACGGACCCTCTATGCTGTCCTCCCCTGTAGCTCTTACCTATTCATTTCTCCCAGCAGAGGCACAGGAGTGTTCCCTTTTATCCAGGTCCTCTCTTGGTTGCATTGTTTGCAGCCGTTTTGATGATGGCTTTTGTATGAGCTTCGAGCTTATTCTTTGCCGCTTTGATTTGCCGTTTTCTAGGGAATGAACCATGGAGAGGAGTATTTTATCTGATGGAGTCCCCCCCCGCCCCATGTACGAGGTTTGTTAAGTTTACCCTTTGAGATTTGTTTCTGGAAAGCCTGCCCTGTTTCGAATTGTGATTCGGTGGCCCACCCCAGGCCAATCTTTGAGGGCAGGAGTCATTTCTAGCTCCACAGTCCTTAGAGTTTGAAATTCCCAGGGGCAGGGGTTTTCAAGTTGTTGTTACCAGAAATGGCCACAAGGCGACAGCACTGGGTCACTTCCCTGTGTGCTCAAGGGGCACCTGGGCCTCCGTGAATGTCTTCTCCCCACTTACCCTTCACCCTCCCCTGCCCCGCTTCCCACCAGTCCCAAGCCCTGAAATTTTGCCTGGCTTTGGTGCTGTCATCCGGAAGTGGGGCAAGTCTTTAGGAAGGAGGCTGGAGATGGGAACCCCGCCCTGGGAGAGGTTGAGACTCTGTAGAGCTCTTCTAGCCACAGGGTCCCCATCCTTTGGGTGCACTAGACTTGCTTTAGCTCTAGAGGGGTGGACCCCCATCGGGAGATTGTGGCTTCATCCAGTGGGGAGAAGCATGACAGGTCCGGGGGGCTCAGTTTCAGGCAGAAGTTTCTCAGCTCCGTCAGTCCCATGACCAAACAGCCTTGGGTCCCAAGGCTGTTAGGGGTGCAAGCAGGGGACCCCACCCAGGTCATCGAGCCTTCAGCAGAATCCAGTAGGCTTTCCATTTATGTGCCAAATGAATGTCTCTTTTGTATTGGATCATCTCGGAACAGTAATTTGCTGTTATCGGAACAGTAACTTCATTCAGATCGACGGAGATGCCGTGGACCCTGGAAATAATTGCTTTTTCCACTTACCTTATTTCTCTCAGTATGACAATCTGTGGGTCTGTCCTGCTAGCTGCCAATGACATATTTTCCTTCTTTTTAGTGGGTGAATAGCATTCCGTCTTAGACATGTGCCACATTTTCCTGGTCCACTCTCTGTGGATGGATGTTATGGTTGCTTCCAGGTCATGGCTGTTGTGAGCAAGGCTTCAGTCTTTGATCATTCCACACTCCTGATGGATCCCTCTCCCTGGCGGTTCCTCATCCGGAACACCAAGTTGGTTTTCACATTCTCTGTGTCTGAGTTCCTTCCCTTCCTGTGATCTCGGCTGTGTCCTGGCATGTTGGTACAAATGACATTCTTTCCTTCATTTTTACTTCTGAGTAAGTTTGTTTTGTGTATGTGTACCACATCTTTCCATTCATCTTTTGATATACAAGTGTTTCCATGTCTTGACTTTCGGAAGCAGTTCTGTAGTGAACATTGGTTTGCGTGTATTGTTTTGCCTCACCGTTACGTCCGCCGAGTGAAAGTGTGTGGTCATAAGACAGTCTGTTTTTAGTTTTTTGTCAGAAATCTCCATGCTGATCTCCAGCGTGGCTGCACCAGTTTAAACTTTCACCAGCACTGTAGGAGGATTTTCTGCTCTCTACTCCATCTCCAGCATTTATTTTTTGTTGATTTTTTGGTGACAGCCATTTAAGTTGGTGTGATATCCCATGTCATTGTAATTTTGATTTGCATTTGTTTGATAGTGATCTTAAACATCTTTTCATATGCCTCTTGACCATGTGTATGTCTTCTTTTGGGAAAAGAAATCTATTTAGATCTTGTGCCATTTCATGACTGGGTTGCTTGTTTTCATGCTGTTTAGTGCTGTGACTCGCCTATCAGCTTCTGAGACTCATCCCTTGCTGGTCACATCATTTGGGAGTATTTTCTCCCTGTCTGTTAGTTGTCTTTTCATTTTGTTTAATTTTTCCTTTGCTGTTCAAATGCATTTAAGTGGGTCCCATTTATTTATTTTTGTTTACATTTCCTTTATTCTAAGAAACAGATCAAAAAGATATCCTTTGATTTATGTCCCAAATGTCATGCCTGTGTTTTTCTGTAGGAGTTTTATAGTGTCCAATCTCACATTTAGATCTTTAATCCATTTTGAGCTCATTTTTGTGTATCATGTTAAAGAATGATCTAATTGCTTGTTTTACTTGTAACTGTCCCGATTTCCCAGCATCATTTGTCTAAGAGTCTCACTAATTGAGGGTTACTGGAGTTTTTGGTGATGACATGTTTCCTTGATCCTGGTGTTCCTCATTTCTGCTTTTGCATTTGAAGCGAGCAGATACCTCTTTAAGCCTTTACTTGTTGCATTCAGGTGGGGTCTAGAGTTTGTTGGTCGTTTACATCAGAGGTTTACTTCTGCCTGTGTGGGTTTACCTACTCCACACTTCTTGCTCCCTCTTCTGGCAGGATTCTTAAGCCTGTGTAGCTTCTTTGGGATTTGGTTTGTTTAACAACATTATTGCAAAAATAATCAACTTGTGTAAACTCTTAACAATTATATTTTAGGAAAGTGTGTATACATGAAAACATATATGCATATAATTTTACATCAGTAGATAACATAATTATGATCATGTTACACATTTTTTTTAAACTACTCTCTTTATTTTTCTTTTATTAGATTGGCTACCCTTCTTCCCCCATCCCACCAAAGCCCTGTTTTCCTTCCCACATAATTCATGTTAACACCTTAGAATGTTCCTATTTGTATGTTCTCCATATTTCTTATATGTATGCTCAATCACTAAGTCGTGTCTGACTCTGCAACCCCACGGACTGTAGCCCACCAGATACTTCTGTCCATGGGGTTTTCCAAGCAAGAATACTGGAGTGGGTTGCCATTTCCTACTCCAGGGGAACTTCCCAACCCAGGGATTGAATCTGTGTCTCCTGCATTGCAGGCAGTTTCTTTACCACTGAGCCACCTGGGAAGCCCCATATTTCTTGTGTACTTATATGCAATAATATGATCACATACATGTATGAGTGACATTCAAAATATGTAGCATAAATACGCATGGTAGCAACCAATGAGAATAAACACCAGCTGAAATACCAGTGGCTCTATCAGTGTGTGCTGACTATATGCCAACTCTCTACACACATGTAAACACAAACACATGGACACACAGACAGAAGAGTTTCTATCAATGTTTATGCTTTGCAAAAATGGAGCAATATTATAAACATTTTGTCTTACTGTAGTTTATCCAACAACACTCAGTCTCTGCAATCCACCTGTGGTAAGGCTTTTATTCACTCTCCTTGATTGATGTTTAAGGCATATTAAGCTGGCGGGATGTATTAACATTATTCAACAGTACCGTTTGTGGACTTCCTCTTTGTTACCAGTGTTTTTGTTACCATGAGCAATGTAGCAGTGAACGTTCTTGAACATATGTCATTATGTACAGGGGATTTTATCTCTAGGGCATCTAGTCCCAGCAATAGAACAGTTGGACTAAATGATGAGAGGTAAATTTTGTTAGATGGTGTAAGATAGCTTTTCAAAGTTCTTTGACAATTGATATTTTTATCATGCAGATTTAAAGAAATCACTTCTCCTGCATCCTACTTAGCCATAAGTAAGTGGTTTTTTGATTTTTGCCAGCCGCTTGGATATAAAATAACCATCTGCATTTCCCCAACCACTTGTGAACTCCCACATCTTTTCATGACATGGCTATTTGGAGTTTCTCTTTCTGTCTCTATTGTGTTGTTTGTATTCTTGTCAATATGTAAGAGCATTTGCATGTTGCACATATTAATCCTTTGCCTAGATTAAAACATTTTTTTCTTAATCTAGGATTTATTCATTGATTTGGCTTGAATTATCTCTTGCCTTACAAAATGTTGTCATGGTCATGAATATCTGCCTTCCTGTATCTTCCTCCTTTCTCCTTTCTCTTCCTTTCTGCCCCATCTTTGTGCTCTTGTGTGTGTGTGCGTGCATACACACGCACACCAGTTTTACTTCCCCTTGCCCTGCCTTTCTGTATCTTTCCTCGTGCCTCTTATTCTCTCTCCCCATCTCACTGGCTCCTCACCCCTTGCTTTTCCTGCTCCACGAGAATACTAATTTCAGTGCAGAGAACACTGTCTGTTCTTGTGTTACTTACACAGCCAAGACAGACTAGGGAGGTGACTGGATGGAGCACAGTAGGAAATTAAAACAATGCATTTTCAAAACTGACTATGTTTGAGATTCCTCAAGTTTTTTCCATTTTATATGGCTTCTCCAATTCACCCTGAGATTCTGATTCCACTGGAGTAGGGTGGAATGTCCACATCGCTCCCTATTTAAATGTCTCCCCCAGGTGTCCTGATATACTATCAGGGCTGGAAATCTGAGGTTAGTGCTGGATCAGGGAAGCTCAACAAATGCCCCCCAGCCTGGGCAGCTTGCTTGGGAGATTGGACAAGCCTGCTCTTGCAGTCTCAGATAATCACCTTCAGTAGCTAACCACCTCTGAGTAAGACAGCGTGAGGGCCTCAGAGGGAGCAGAGACCAGGGTGAAGCAGGTCTCCAGGCCTGCTCCTCCTCCAGTGGCGGAGGAAAGAGGAGGCACCAGTCAGGTGCTGCTGGGGTGTGGCCAGCGGCCACAGGGGGGCAGTGTGGCCCCACGTGGCGCCGAGGTGGCCTGGACTCTGCCGCAGGCTCGGGAGAGCGCTGGTCTGGAGGGCTGTTCGCTTCCCTTCTCTCCTCCAGCCCTTAGTCTCCGTCCTGCAGAACCTGGCTCTCAGATGGTTAGCGTTCAAACAGCATTTATTGAGTGTGAATGATCTCAGGTCGCACACTGTCCTGGATTTATTTTATTGAGTCTTCATAGTCATCCAGGGTAGGCTTTTTTCTACTTTCCCAAGGAACAAGCTGCAGCTTAGGGAAGTTAATTAACTTCCTAGTGGGTGGCAGAGCCAGGATTTAGACTCAAGCCTGTCTGACTCCAAGCCAAGTGTTCCTTTCATTGCACAACTGCCACCTCATACAAATAACATTTGATTCCGAACATATTAATAAATGTTAATTTATCAAATAATTTACCCATTCATGCTGATTATTTTTTCTTTTCTTCCTTCCTTCTATCTTAAACAAAGAAACCAGTAAGAATAACTGTGTTAGCTAGGAAATCTTAAAGCCTACAGTCTGCATTTCACCCCGAGACTGAAGAAACAAAGAAAGAATGGCTGATGGTGGAATATCCCCGTGGGGTCGCCTCCTCCACACAGCTGGGCTTGGGTGTCATGCTCAACATCTGCAGGCCTGATGCAGGATTTTATTTGGCTGATATGGTATTATTTAAAAATCTGAATTTCGGTTCATCACAGTTCTTGCCGTTCCCTTTTCTTTCCATTGTTATGCTCTGCTCATTCATGCCACCTCCTGGGTGTCTGCTGGTGGCAGCAACGGGCCCTGGGTCCTGGCAGTACCGCTGCCTCTGGGCTGAGAGCCTCACCCGTCTCCATCTCCCTTCCCTGGCTCTCCTTCCCTCCGGATGTTGTCGTTGTCACTGCACTGGCTGTTGTCTGCAGCTGGAGGGTCTCACCTGGGATGGCTGCATCTTTGGGTCCACTCCACTGCTCAGGGCACGCAGACCCCCAGGTTTGCCAGGGCTAAATTTAACTGTTGCTGCCTCATCAAGTGCTTGGGTGTTTATAGCCGTGGAGGCCTAGGGTGGCTGAGCTGGAAGTTGCTGAGGGCTGCAGGCCAGGCTCTTACCCAAGGTTTTAGATTGAAATTAGCATCCAGGATATTCCAAGCACTTGGTCCCTCCCTTTTTTCTTAATTGGAGTTGGGGAGAAGGGAGCAGGCACGAAGTCCTTAGAGAGCACAAGGCAGACCCTGGGCACACCCTGAATTTGCTCGGTGATTTCTCTCTTCTCTGTGATCAGTCACCCTCACGGCACATGAGCACCGGAAGATCACAAGCTGGAGGCTCTGCTCTCCAGCCGAGTCCAGCAAGGCTGATCCACATGGCCGAGGCCGCCCTGACTGGCGGCTGAGACGAGGGCTGCCTGCTGGCCCGTTCCCTCCTGGCCCGCTTGCCCCTGGGTCACTGTCCAGGGAGCCGCTGGCCTTGCTGTGAGCTCTGGCTCTCGTCATTCTTTCTTGACCTGGGTCTTCAGGGACGGGGCTGTGTTCCCAAAAGCCTTGGCCCGAGGCTGTCCGAGAACTTCCAGCCGGCCAGTGCGGTGGCATTGGCAGGCCCTCTGGCCAGGAGAGCAGGTGTGTGTGCACACGAGCAGGTTCTCAGTGGCAGTTACGAAAAGAACAGGAAAACAGGCCCAGAGACGGAGTGGGGGCCCTGAAGGGGTGGGGCGGGGACGGAGGATGTAGCCCCCGGGTTCCGGGCGGCCTGGGAGGAGGAGGGGCCTGCCCGAGCACGGGACCACCACGGCTAGCCTCAGCTGATGCCCTTGACTGTGAGTGAGATCTTGTCAAACATCCCCTGAATCCGAGTGAAGTAGAGAGGACCTTCACCCTTCCCTAACTCCTCCACGTCCAGGGCAGGAGAAATTCCGTTTCTGGATCCAGTGTGCCTACTGGGTGGCCCTCCAGCCCGCCGCTCTCACCTGGAAGGGGCCTTGGGATGCTGTTTGCATCTGCTCGTGTTACAGAGGGCCAGCTGCCACTCTGAGGTGCTGAGTCTTACATCTGGGTCTCCGACCTCTCCTCCCCGCATGTCCTCAGCATCTTTCTCTTTGTTGGGCCACTATTGACAATAGTTAGCAATCAGGATTCTGCACCAGGTAGATTGTTAACACTTAGGATGTATTAGCTCATTTTAAAAAATATTTATTTATTTTATCTATTTGGCTGTGCCGGCTCTTGGTTACAGCATGCAGGATCTTTAGCTGTGGTATGAGGACTCTTAGTTGCAGCATGTGGGATCTATTAATAGTTCCCTAACCAGGAAACAAACCCAGGCCCCTTGTATTGGGAACACAGTGTTAGCCACCGGGTCTCCGGGGAGGTCTCCATGAACTCATTTAGACCTTACACCAGACACACCTATGATGTATTGCCTCATTTTTATGGGTAAGGATGTGGAGACCCAGAGAAGTTAAGTGACTTGCCCAAGGGCACACAGGATTTGGAGTTGGATGTTCTGGCTCTAGAGCTCTTAGCCATGGGTTATACTGCCTCTAAATGTGCTTCACTGGGACACCTTCTTCCCATCCAGCTTCCTATACCATATGGTGAACAACTTGAAGGGGATTGATTATGTTTTAATCCCGTTCAGATATCAAGGTTAACCTAAAGCCCATATAGTAGAAGTTCAAACAAATGTTGGTTGAATGAATGAATGAGTGAAAAAACAAAAGCATTAGTTAAACGGTTGTTCCCTTGCTCTGCATTTCTTAGACCTAATGTGTCTGACGGGTTGTGAGTACAGGATGGAACTTGCTGGCCTCTTGAGGGTAATGCTCTGGGAGATCACAGTGCCCCTCATCAGGATAGGAACCCTGCATGCTCGTTCCCTGTTCCTCCCCAGCCTGGCGCTCTTACCCCGCCTGCCTGCGTGGTTGTGCATGCCTGGAGCACTGCACATTCCTTGGGAGTCTGCCTGCAGGCTGGTGAGCACACCTGGCGTCCATCTGACTCCCCCGGTGGTGGCGGCTGCTTCACCCTTGTGACCAGCTGGAAGCCAGGAGGGCAGCGAAGGCTTCCCTGTTACGTGCCAGACCACCACCTCGGAGGATTATCTGTATGTGTTCGCCCTGTTCTTGACACCCAGGGACACGCGGGAGATCTCCGAGCATCTAGTTTTCTGAGGCTAGTGCAGTCAGACGTGCCTAATACTCCCCGCTGTCAGGGAGTGAGGGGTCAAGTCTTATAAGGGGAACCTGGGGAAGACATGTACTACCCATGCTTGTCCTCAAAAGACGGCGCGAGAAATGCTAGAGGCTGAAGCTGAGAAGGGAGAACAGGTGAAACAGTGTTCCTCATGGGACTTCCCTGGTGGTCCAGAGGTTAAGACTCAGAGCTTCCAAGGCAGGGAGCATGAGTTCAATCCCTCATTGGAGACCTAGGATCCCACACGCTGCATGGCACAAAAAGAAAAAGAATGATCCTCAGATGGTGGTCTCCCAATTAGCAGCACTCGCATACCTGGCAACTTGGTAGAAATCCACATTTTTAGCCCTTCCCCAGACCTCCCGAGTCAGCCACTCTGGCGCAGGGGCCTAGGAATCTGCGTTCTAACAGCTTGGGTGATTCTTTTTTTTAATTTTTTTTTTCCATTTATTTTTATTAGTTGGAGGCTAATTACTTTACATCATTACAGTAGTTTTTGTCATACATTGAAATGAATTAGCCATGGATTTACATGTATTCCCCATCCCGGTCCCCCCTCCCACCTCCCTCTCCACCCGATCCCTCTGGGTCTTCCCAGTGTACCAGGCCCGAGCACTTGTCTCATGCACCCAACCTGGGCTGGTGATCTGTTTCACCCAGCTTGGGTGATTCTGATACAACCAGTGTTCCTTCCAATCCACCCCACTGGTAGGACTGGTTAAAGCATCCGTGAGTACTTACTGAGCTCTGGACCTTTGTAGAGGGCCAGTCAAGGCCCATCATAGATTGGACATGATCCTTATCTTCCTCTTCCCCACCCCGATGGAAACTCTGGACCAAGTAATAAGCAACAAAATGCAGGGCCAGTGATTACACTGGCCCCAAATCCCTTTTCCATAAGAAAGGAGAATCAGGAGAGATGTTTCTAACCCAAGATTTGTCACAGCTGTTGGCCACCAATGATTAAAAATGAATAATATGTTAAACTAGTATCCTCCAGTATTTTTCCAGATGGAAAAATGCTGTTAACTCATTGGTTAAGTCACAGACTATGACTTGCCCCCTCTAAGACTCTCCAATATGTATAGTTATTTAGAAGCAACAACTTGGAAACCTTGGGAATAAAAGATTAAAGACCACTGCAATGTATCAGTTAACAAATGGTGTTATTCCAAGAACCTCCAACAAGGACAACTTTCTTCTGAAAAACTTGTTAATTTAGACTTTAGAGTGTTAATTTAAAAATCAATACCGCCCCCTCTCTTGGATCATGCTTTATGTAAAATCATGTTATTAAGTATCCTAAGTTTTAACTCCTCTATTCAAGAGAACTTGTTAATTTACTAAGATTTCAATTCTTCTGGGTGAGGGAAGTTAACACACGGTAGGTTACATCTGCTTTTTGTGTGTAGTACAGAGTCTAATATCTTTTTAAGCCAGTCTTACTGTCTCTTTTAATGAGTTCAGTTTATTTACAATGACAGTTGATAAGCTCATTGTATTCTGCCAACTTCCATTCTGTTTACTTTCACTGGTTTGATCAAGTTAGCATTTATTATTATTTGTTCATTTTTACCTATTCTGTTGAGGTGTAACTGACATATAATAAAGCGTACATTTTAAGGTATACCATTTGATAAGTTTTGACATATTCATATGTCCATGGAACCATCATGAGAAATAACGTTCCGCACATAGCCATCACACCTACAAGTTTCCTGTGCCTTTTTGTAATCTCTTCCTCTCCTTCTTCTCTCACCCACTTCAATCCTCAGGCAACTACTGATCAACTTTCTGTCACTATAGATTAGTTTGCACTTTAAAGAGTTTTATGGAAATAGAATCATACAGTTTGTATTTTTGTTTGACTCCTTTTATCCAGCATTATTATTTTGAGATTCATCAACATTGTTGAGTGTATCATTAGCTTATTCCTTTTTACTGCTGTGTAGTATTATGTTGTATGGATACCCTACAGTTGATTTATCCATTTGCCTCTTCGTGAATATTTGGATCATTTTTAGTTTTTGCTACTACAAATCAAGCTGCTATGAATACTCATGTGCAGATCTTTGTGTGAATGTCTGCCCTCATTTCTTGGCTAAATGCCTAGGAGTGGAATATGGTTTGGATATGGTCTAAGGATGTTTAACATTTTGAGAGACTTTTGTACTGTTTTCTAAAATAGTTGCTCTATTTTACATTCCCACTTCCAGTTCTCTCACACCTCACTAACCTTACTATGTTCAGTTTTTACGTATTTAGCCTTTTGAACAGGTGTATAATGTTACCTCATTGTTACTTGATGTTGCGTTTCCTGAATGCCTAAATGATGTTAAGCATCTTTTAAAAAGTGTGTTTATTTGCCATCTTTATGTTGTCTTTGGTGAAATGTTTATTCAAATTTATTGCTGAGTATTAATGTTGGTTGTTTTCTTGTTACTGAGTTTTGAGAATTCATTATATATTCTGAATGTAAGTTCTTTTTTGGATATATGATTTTTAAGTATTTTCTTCCAATCTATGACTTGTGTTTTCATTCTTAAGGTCATCTTTCAAAGAGCAGAAGGTTTGTTTTTTTAATGAAGTATGATTTATCAGTTATTTTTCCATTTATTGGAATTGTATACTTACTATTATAGCTAAGAAATCTTTGCCTAACACAAGGTTTTCTCCTAGGTTTCCTTCTAGAAGTTTTATAGTTTTAGGTTTACATTTAGGTATATGATCTGTTCTGAGTTAATTCTTAAAGATGATATGATATATGGATCAAAGTTCATTTTGGGGGCATGTGGATATAGTTGTTTTAGCATCAATTATTGAGAAGATGATCCGTTCTCTTCTGCATTACTTTTGCACCGTTGTTGAAAATTGATTGTCCATAGTGTGGATCTACTTTTGGACTCTGTGTTGTTCCATTGATCTATTTGTCTCCCTCTCCATTAATACCACACTGTCTTGATATCTGTAGCTTTAAGATAACATTAAAGTCAGATGGCGCTGCTCTTTCTTTTCCAGAGTTGTCTATTCTATGCCCTTTGCATTTCCTTATGAATCTAGTCTTTCCCAATTATATATAATGTTATTAATAGGTTTTTCATAGAAATCCTTCATCTAATTAAGAAAGTTCCTTAATATTTTCAGTTTGCTCATCTTATCAGAAAGGTGTTGGATCTTGCCCAACATTTTTTCTGTTATCTATTGAAATGATCATGTGGATTTTCATTTTAGTTTGTTAATATAGTGTACTGTATTTATAAAACATTGGTAGATTCTTAAATGTTAAATTAGCTTTGCATTTTGGGGATTAACTGACCCCCACCCACCCCCCGCCACACACACACTAGTCATGATGTATTATCCATTTTAAATAGCCAGTTGGCTTTTAAAGAGTTAAATAAGAAGAAAAATATTGGACCAACATAGTTATCATTTCCAGTGGTCTTCAATCTTTTGAATGGATCCACATTTTCACTTGACATCATTTCCATTCCTTTCCCTCCTCATTCTTTCTTTTCTGAAGGTAAGGACTTTACCATTTTTTTTAAATAGTGTACAACTGCCAATGAGAAGTTTTTGTCACTATTATAGGCCTCAATGTCTTTATTTCACATATATTTTTGAAAGATATTTTCACAGGGTATAGAGAATTTTTTCTTATAGTTCCTTTAAGGTATTGCTGCATTTTTGGCTCAGTTCAGTTCAGTCGCACAGTCGTGTCCAACTTCCTGTGACCCCATGAACTGCAGGCCCCACGGGCCTGCCTGTCCACCACCAACTCCCGGACACCCAAACCCATGTCCATCGAGTAGATGATGCCATCCAACCATCTCATCCTCTGTCATCCCCTTCTCTTCCTGCCCTCAGTCTTTCCCAGCATCAGAGTCTTTTCCAATGACTCAGCTCTTCCCATCAGGTGGCCAAAGGATTGGAGTTTCAGCTTCAACATCAGTCCCTCCAGTGAACACCCAGGACTGATCTCCTTTAGGATGGACTGGTTGGATCTCCTTGCAGTCCAAGGGACTCTCAAGAGTCTTCTCCAACACCACAGTTCAAAAGCATCAATTCTTTAGCGCTCAACTTTCTTCACAGTCCAACTTTCACATCCATTCATGACCACTGGTAAAACCATAGCCTTGACTAGATGGACCTTTGTTGGCAAAGTAATGTCTCTGCTTTTTAATATGCTGTCTAGGTTGGTCATAACATTCCTTCCAAGGAGTAAGTGTCTTTTAATTTCTTGGCTGCAGTCACCATCTGCAGTGATTTTGGAGCCCAGAAAAATAAAGTCAGTCACTGTTTCCACTGTCTCCCCATCTATCTGCCATGAAGTGATGGGATAAGATGCCATGGATCTTAGTTTTCTGATTGTTGAGCTTTAAGCCAACTTTTTCACTCTCCTCTTTCACTTTCATCAAGAGGCTCTTTAGTTCCTCTTCACTTTCTGCCATAAGGGTGGTGTCATCTGCATATCTGAGGTTATTGATATTTCTCCTGGCAATCTTGATTCCAGCTTGTGCTTCTTCCAGCCCAGCGTTTCTCATGATGTACTCTGCATGTGAGTTAAATAAGCAGGGTGACAATATACAGCTTTGATGTACTCCTTTTTCTATTTGGAACCAGTCTGTTGTTCCATGTCCAGTTCTAACTGTTGCTTCCTGACCTGCATACAGGTTTCTCAAGAGACAGGTCAGGTGGTCTGGTATACCCATCTCTTTCAGAATTTTCTACAGTTTATTGTGATCCACACAGTCAAAGGCTTTGGCATAGTCAATAAAGCAGAAATAGATGTTTTTCTGGAACTCTCTTGCTTTTTCGATGATCCAGCAGATGTTGGCAATTTGATCTCTGGTTCCTCTGCCTTTTCTAAAACCAGCTTGAACATCTGGAAGTTCTCACGTATTGCTGAAGCCTGGCTTGGAGAATTTTGAGCATTACTTTACTAGTGTGTGAGATGAGTGCAATTGTGTGGTAGTTTGAGCATTCTTCAGCATTGCCTTTCTTTGGGATTGGAATGAAAACTGACCTTTTCCAGTCCTGTGGCCACTGCTAAGTTTTCCATAGCTTACATCATTTCTAATATCTTGCTTATTTTTGTTCCTCTGAATGTAAAGTATCTATTTTCTCTGTCTGGTTTTACGATTTTCCCCTTTAACACTGGTTTTCAGAAATTTGATGTATGATATGCTTTGGTATAGTTGTATTCATGTTTCTTAGGCTTGTGCAAGGAGTTTGCTGAACTTCTTGAATGTGTTTATAATTTTTATCAACTTTTATAAAATTGAAGCTATGATTTATGCATGTGTTTTTGTTTCTCTGTCTCTCTTCTCTCCTTTGGAAACTAGCTATGTGTTGGTTAGGCCTCTTGATGTTTTCGCAGTGCTTTGATGCTCTGTTTATATTTTAGTCTTTTTCCTGTGTTTAATTTTGGATAACTTCTATTGCTATGTCTTTAAACTCATTAATCATTTTCTCATAATGTTTAATATGCTTTTAACCTCATTTAGTTTATTTATTTTAATTGAAGGATAATTGCCTTAGGGAATTCTGTGGTTTTCTGTCATATATCAACAAGAATCAGCCACAGGGACACCCATGTCCCCCCACCGCCCCGTCTCCCTCCCATCCCACTGTCACAGAGCCCATGTTTGAGTTCCCCGAGTCGCAGAGCAGATTCCCATTGGCTATCTGTTTTACATATTCACCTCATTTTGTTTATTTTTTTATCACAAATATTGTGAGTTTCATCTCTGGAAGTTGCCTCTTTTAAGAATGACTCCCATGTCACTACTTAACATGTTCAATGTTTTCTCCAGCTTTCTGGATAAAAATATAGTTATAATAACTATTTTAATGCCATTTTATGATTATTCTAGCATCTGTGTCCATTATGTTTTGACTTCAATTGGTTTTTTTTTTCCTCCTTTTCAGAGATTGTAGTTTTCTGCTTCTTTGCATGTCTATTTATTTTTGATTGGATGCTAGATATTATAAATTTTACCTTCTTGGGTACTGGATATTTCTATATCTTTATAAAGATTCTTGAGCTTTGTTCTGGGATGCAGTTAGTGCGTTTAGAACAGTAAAAAAATAAGTTAAAAATTAAACAGTTTAAGCCTTTCAGGGCTTATTTTCAAGATTTGTTAGGCAGAACCGGAATTATCTTTATTTTAGGATTAATTATTCCTTATTACTGATGCATGATGCTTTTTAGTACCACATATTTGAATTAATAGTGTTTTCCAGTCTAGTTAGCAGGGACAGACACTAATCCTAGGTCTGCATGTAATCTAGGTACTGTTTTCTTTAACCCTTTCAGGTAAGTTCTCACACATATGCTCTAATCAGTACTCTGGTAATTATTCAAGGGAATACTGTACACATCTCTGGGGTGTGTGTTCTCTCTCGCTCGCTCCCTTCCCAACTCCTCCCATCCCCCAGCAACTTGTGCAGTTCTCTCCTCCGCAGTGCTCTGCCCTGCATGGGAAATATAGCAGGAAGGTCATGAAGATCATGGAAATTAGGCACGATGTAGGTACTATTATCATGTCCATTACACAGCTGAGGAGCAGGTGGAACATGTTCTCCAGGCTGAGTCATTGTCTACAGGGACAGGCATATTTATAAATAATTATAATGCTATAAATGTATCTGGAACATAAGAATAGTGAGACCGTTTGTTTCTAATGAAGTGGAGACCTCTGATTCCAGATGGAAGACCAAATGAGCATGGAAACCCCAACATAGAAATTTTGTTTTCTTTCCTGATAATTATCATAGAACCACAGAATCTTGAGCCTGCTATGGGCATAGATTGTTTTATTGTGTTTTGCTTCATTACATTTTTCAGATACTGTGTTTTTTCACAGGTTGAAGATTTGTGGCAGGCCTGCATTGAACAAGTTTGTCAATACTATTTTTCCAATAGCATCTGCTCACTTTGTGTTTGTCTGTCACTTTTTGGTAATTTTTTCAATGTTTCAAACTTTATCAGTATTATATTTATTATGATAAGGTGTGATCAGTGATCTTTGATGTAACTGTTGTAAAAAGATGACTCACTGAAGGTTCAGATGATGGTTAGCATTTTTTAGCAGTAAAGTATTTTAAAATTAAGGTATATACATTTTTTTTTTAAAGACATAATGCTGCTGCTGCTGCTGCTAAGTCACTTCAGTCGTGTCTGACTCTGTGTGATCCTATTGACGGCAGCCCACCAGGCTCCCCTGTCCCTGGATTCTCCAGGCAAGAACACTGGAGTGGGTTGCCATTTCCTTCTCCAATGTGTGAAAGTGAAGTCGCTCAGTCGTGTCCCACTCGTAGCGACCCAATGGACTGCAGCCTACCAGGCTCCTCCATTCATGGGATTTTCCAGGCAAGAGTACTGGAGTGAGGTGCCATTGCCTTCTCTGAAGACATAATGCTACTGAACACTTAGTAGACTACAGTATAGTGTAGGCATAACTTTTAAATGCACCAGGAAACTAACAACTCGTGTGACTCACTTTACTGCACTATTTGCCTTATTTGTTTTCCTGGTGGCTCAGACAGTAAAGGATCTGCCTGCAACATGGGAGACCTGGGTTCGATCCCTGGGTTAGGAAAATCCTTTGGAGAAGTGAATGGCTACCCACTTCAGTATGCTTGCCTGGAGAATTCCATGGACAGAGGAGCACTGGGGGACTGCAGTCCATGCGATCGCAAAGAGTCAGACATGACTGACTGAGTAACACTTTCACTTTTGCCCCACACTATCTCTGAGGTCTGCTTGTGTATGACTTTTCACAACATGTGGCCTGGTTTTAACAACTTCATTGCAAAGCACTCCTGACCTCACAAGACTGCCCATTTTGTCTTTGGCCAGCCGAATGGTGAGGAAACCTGATATTTTACGGAAACCAGCCCTTGTTCTATTTCTTAGGACATTGTTTCTTAATGTTCTGTGTATGAGATGTTAATAGACATTATATGGGGAAATAAGAGTAGTGTACACAATAGATGAGGTAAATAAATTCTAACACAGGTTTCTTTCTTAGAGGATTTTCTCAGAACTTTGTATGCTAATGTGCTCTGTGAATCTCAGAGGGGGATCGCCTTTGTGGCGTTTTCCAAATTTATTCACCCACCCAACTTTTTTTTTTTTTTGATAGGCACATATCCACATCCCATTGAAACAGCTGGGGAGGCAAGGCTCTGGCTTCCCTCAGTTAGAATTAGCATGCTCCTCCTCTCCCAGGCCAGCTTTTCAAATGTTTGGGCATGTGCTCCAAGTACAGTCTTCTCTAAACTAAACACCTTTCAGCCTTCTTCATGATTAGGTTTTCAGATCTTTCTCCATCTGGTCACTCTTTAGTTTGCCAAGGTCCCTCCTAAAGTGTGTGGTTCAAAACACACGAAATAGCCCTGTGGTAGACTTTGGGTTGGTTCCATTGGACACAGTTAGAACCCTGGGAACACTGTCATTCTGTCCTTTTATTTCTGACCTGACCAGGGAGGGGGTGGTTAACTGAGTGTCACCACAGAAATGATGGATGTCAGAGCAAGAGGAGATTGTGGAATTGGAAGCTGTTCAAGGAACAACTAGAATGATTTTTTTATTTTTGAAAGTTTGAAGTGTCTTAAATAAACAAAGATTTGAAAGTCTATTATGTGCAACACATTATGGAGGGTAGAAGAGATGTAAACCATTAGTCTTTCATGCAAAGAGCTGATTATTAAGCTAGGGAGATGGTTAACAGAAAATGAATACATGATAACATCAGCAAATGCCCCACTGTGCAGATTAAGTAGGGTGGTAAGGATTTGAGAAAGATTCACTGTTAGCTGTTTTTATGTTTCCTCCACAATACCCTGTGTATCCAGCGAGGATGAGCAAACACTGCTGTGTGCTGTGCTCAGTCGTGTCTGACTCTGTGACCCCGTGGACTGTAGCCCGCCAGGCTCCTCTGTCCATGGCATTCTCCAGGCGAGAATACTGGAGTGGGTGGCATTTCCTTTTCCAGGGGATCTTCCCAACCCAGGGATCGAACCCAGGTCTCCTGCGTTGCAGGCTGGGATGAAAGAGGTATGCCTTGCTTTGAAGAGCCTATAGCTTGATGGTGAAGTGAAACTTTGATCCCTGAATACTTTTTCGCAGTGATGTTTTATAGTATTAGAAATGTGTTTTTTGGAAGAAAGTAATGTTTACTCCAAGTCAAAAATCACGTCCTGAACTGCAGTCAGTTTCTAAAAAAGTACTATGCGTAAATGCCAAAACAGAGAAGAAGTATTTAAGAGTACAAAGTATTACTCAGAGTAAGCTAAGAAGCACAAATATTTTCTTTTCAAGGCAACTCCCACACCCAAGGCAGGACAGTGTGGTGGCTAAGAGCACAGACTTTGGAGCCAGACCGCCTGGTTTCCACCCCTGCTCTTCTACTTCCTGAATGAATAGCCTTGGCTAAGAACTTAACTTCTCAATGCCTGTTTTCTTTTCCTTCCTGCTTTCTTTCTTTCTTTCTTTTAATATGGGGGCTCACTAAAAAGTACTTATTACCTCGTTGCATTCATATGAGTTTTAATGCGTTTCTTTATGGGAAGCTGGGAGAACTGTGTCCCAGAAACTGTATCTGTAAGTATCCCAGAAAGCTGGGATACTTAGGGTATCCCTTTTTATTTACTTATTGCTATAAAACATATCACCCCAGCACTTGGCTTAAAATGAGAATCATCGTTTCCTGCCTTTCATAGTATCTGTGGATCTGGAATTCAGGAGCAGCTTAGGTGGGTGATTCTGGCTCGAGATTTCTCTTGAGTTTGCAGCAGAAATCTGCTGGGGCTGAGGTCGCCTGAAGGCCTCACTGGGACTTGAGGATCCACGTGAACTCACGTGGCTGGCCAAGCAGTGCTGGCTGTCGGTAGGCGGTCTCCCTGTGCCTTCACGTGGGCCTCTCCACAGGGTCGCTTGAGTGTCCTCATAGCATGGCTGCCAGCTTCCCCAGAGTAAGAGCTCTAGGAGACCGGGATGGAGCCACAAGCCTTTTGTGACTCTGTGGTCTAACTTTGGGAGTCACATGCTGTCGCTTGTTTATTCTACTCTTATTCAGTGGGGAGGGGACTGCAACGTGGCATCATCACTAGGAGGTGGCCGTCGGTGGGGACCGTCTTGGAGGCTGGCTGCCACACCCTTCAAGGAAGCATTGTGTCCTATTGTGGGACTGATATTAGGTATAGGATGCTTGGGCTTCCCAGGTGGCACTAGTGGTCAAGAACCCGCCTGCCAGTGCAGGAGACACAAGAGACATGGGTTTGATCCCTGGGTTGGGAAGATCACCTGGAGGAGGGCATGGCAACCCATTCCAGCTTTTTTGCCTGGAGAATCCCCATGAACAGAGGAGCCTGGGGGTGGGGGGGTCAGTCCATAGGGTTGCACAGAGTCTGACACAGCTGAAGCAATTTAGCACACACGTGTAGGATACATCACTGACTCAATGGACATGAGTTTGAACAAGCTTTGGAAGACAGTGAAAGACAGGGAGGCCTGGAGTGCTGCAGTCCATGGGATCGCAAAGAGTTGGATAGGATTGAGTGACTGAACAACAACATAGGATACGTAAATACAGAAAATTTTCACATCGTGTAGTCCATGTCTATAACTCAGCATTGTTTCCTCAGAGGAGAGTTTTGTTAACATGTCTCTGTTGCTATAACTGTGGCATGTGGGATTAGGGTGAATAGCACTTAAGAAAGTGGCACAGCATGAAGGATCGGAGACCATCCTGGGTCCACTTTCCACCTGAGTTCATGGCTCAGCCCTGCTGAGATGGAACTGACCAAAACAACATTCAGACTGCCTATAATGAAGCAGCAAGTGAAATGTGCTTTAAACAAGTGCATTCACTCTTTTTCCAGCACCACTGTCCCCCACCTCCTTAATATTTTGAAAGAGAGCATATTTTTATGAGTCATTGGAGAAATTAAGTAAATATTGTCAGTTGGTTGGAATATCTGATTTGGGAAGAAGGGAAGAGACCCTGAGATTTTTCAGAGGTTGGTCTGTGAGTCAACTCCCTCTGAATCCCTTGAGCTCAGCAATGTACATTCCTTGCTCTCCCTCCCCACCATCGTCCTTGGATCCCAGAATCAATTGAATTAGACTCTCTGGGGATGGGGCCCAAGAATCAGTATTTTATAAGCATTTCTGATGATTTTTGTGAACTCTAGAATTTGAGAACCACAGGTTCAAGACTAATTATGGTGGGGAAAAAACTCTCAAGGCCATAGTTAAGCGGACTGTAATTTCTAACACATCATCTTGGTTGACCCATATCTTCTCTTCCAGTTTCAGACACCAGCTGCCTCTGACTTTCAACTGTGTCCTTCACATCTTTTCTGGGATGTGTCCAGGGCTTCTCAGACTCAACATGTCCACAGCCAAATGCCCGATCACCTACCTGGTCCTCCTAAGAGCCTTCCCTGCCACAGTGAATGGCAACTCCATCCTTTCACTTTGCTCACACCAGATGCTTCCTGCCTCCCCTCTCTCACTTTTTATATCCATCCAACTAGCTCAGCTTCAATATATAGTTGACCCTTAAACAATGTGGAGGTTAGGGGTGCAGGCCCTCTGTGCAGTCAAAAATCTACATTATAACTTTATAGTCAGCTCTCTGTATCTGTGGTTCCATATCCTGGGATCCAACCAACCGTGAATCCTGTAGCACTGTAGTGTTTACCATTGCATATAATGGACCCAAGCAGTTCAAACACATGTTGTTCAAAGGTCAACTGTGTAGCCAGGATTGTTGCACTTTCCACCTCCGCTGCTGCAGCCCTGTTCTGGTTGCCATAATCACTCATTGACTTTATACAATAGCATTCTGGTGGCTCTTCCTGCTTCTGTCTTTACAGTTGGTCCCTCCTTTTCACCTCTAGACTGATGCAGTCAGTGACTCCATATTCAAAACCACACCGTGGATCTCTGTCTTTCAAATCAGAACCAAAGTCTTTATAGTGGCTTACTCCCCCTGACCTTCTCTTCTACAGCTTTCATTGTTTCCCCTGCTCCAGCCACTCTTGACACCCCTGTGAAGCTGGAACACATTAAGGATGACTCTGCCCCAGGACCTTTGCACTGGTTATTTTTCTTGCCTGGACCACTCTTCCCTCAGGTATCTGAAGAGCTCCCTCCCTCACCCACTTTGCTTAAACATCACCTCCTCAGGTAGGTCTACCATGGCCACTCTATTCAAAGTTGCAACCTTTTACATTCTGGATCTTCTTTACCCATCTCCTCACCTCCTCCCCAGTTTTGTTGAGATATAATTGGCATATATCACTGTAGAAGTTTAAGGTATACAGCATAGTGGTTTGACTTACATATATTGTGAAATGATTAACTCAGTAAGTTTGGATGGCATCCATCATCTGATATAGCAAAAAGAGAAAGCAAAAAAAGAAAAAACATTTTTTTTTCCTTGTGATGAGAGCTCTTAGGATTTACTCTCAACACCTTTGCTGTATGTCATGCAGAGTGTTAACTATAGTCATCATGCTGCACATCCCTGCCCCTGCCCACCAGGCACTTATCTACCTTGTAAACTGGAAACTTGTAATTTACCACCTTCTTCTAATTCTCCCTTCCCCTGACTCCAGAGTCTGGTGATGACAGACTCTGTCTTTTTCTATGAGTCTGAGTTTTTGCTTTTGTTTTTTTATTTTTTAGATTCCACATATAAATGAGATCATATGGTATTTGTCTTTCTCTGCCTGATATATTTCATTTAGCATAATGCCCTCAAGGTCCAACCATATTGTAGCAGATGGCAGGGTCTCCTCATTTTTAATGGCTGAATAATGTTCCATTATGTGTGTATATATGTCAGGCTTTCTTGATCCATTCATATGTTGGTAGATGTTTCCATGCCTTGACTCTTAAATATTGCTGCTGTGAACATGGTGGTGCAGATATCTTTTGAGTTAGTGTTTTCATGTCCTTTGGAAATAGTCCCAGAGGTAGAACTGCTGCATCATATGGCACTTCTGTGTTTAACTATTTTTGAGGAACCTCTCCATTGTTTTCCATAATGGCTGCACCAGTTTACATTCCCACCAACAGTGCCCAAGGGTTTCCAGCATTTATCTCTTGTCTTTTTGATGATAGCCACTGTAAACAGCTACCAAATGGCATAACCAAGATTTGAACTAAAGTTGTGAGTTCAAAGGTCTTGTGTTTCACCAGTGCATTGTTGCTTCATAGTAGAGATATCCCTGATGATTCTTAACCTCTGTCCTATGCCCCTTTAAAAATCAGTTTATAAGCTTAAAGCTGTGGCTCATGCACTATTTGTTTTTATAAAGGTTTATTTTGATTTTTACTAATATTACATCACTGTTTATTTAACTAAAGGTTTCTGTTGGCACTTGCAGGAGTGTGTGCCCTTTATCCTTGTGCATTTCTGAGATTTGAGAATCTATTGATTTCTTGGCACTGCAGGTTTTTTTTAAGGCTACTGGAAAGAATCCTTCCTATAACTTCCTCTTCCTCTCTTTTTCCATTGGACTTTCATGACTCTCTAAGGGTCCGTCTGAAGACAGTCAGCATGGACTGCTTTATAGTCTTCTATTTAATTCAAGACCACAGATTTCCTAAGTTTTTCTGCCCTTGGCTCTGAGGGCAGAGAGGATAAAGACATGGCTCTTGCCTCCTCAGGCTCATGGTGGAGCTGGAGAGAATGATGGAAAATGACACATCTCCATCTCCAGGGCTGGTGGGCAGGAGATTCGAGGGGCTGCAGAGGGAGGCAGGTGGGAATAGGGAAAACTTCCTGGGTGGGAGTGGGGTAGGGTGGGGGATGAAGTGCAGGGTGCAGGTGGGAAGTGAAAAGCAGCAGCAGTTCTAGCAGCAAAGAAGAGAGCTGGAGCTAGGGCTGGGCACAGTCACGTGGTTTATTTGGGGGATGCTAGAGAGCTCTGTGGACTGGGCATGCTGCAATGATTGGATTCCAGCTGTGAAGAGCCCAGGATGAATGAAGAGGGAGGACTCTGTAAGCCTTATGGAAGATTGTGAAGGAGGGGATTCACGACCTGCTTCAGATTATGGTCTGCTGGTTGAAGCAGCGGTGGGGGTGTGTGTGTGGGAGTAGGCAGGCTGGGGAGGGGGTGGGGTAGGGAGGGGGGTGGGTATAAGGCCCCATTGTTCGGTCTAATCCACTTTTCTGGAAGGAAACCTTTGCAACAGAGCAGACCATGTCTCAGCCTTGTGTGCCTGGCAGTGCTCTGCTAGAGTAGACAATCAGTAAATACACAGTGAAAAAAGGTCTGTTTACACACACACACACACCCCAATTTATATTTCTCTCACTTTTTTTTTTCCTTTTAAATAGGGCAATTAGGAATAGATGCAGACACCAGGAGGAAGTTCTCTGATCTCACACTGAACTGCAGGTTGGCATGTGACGGGGGCTGTAGGCTTCAGTTTCTTTGTACATTGATACGCTCATTGTGAGATGAAAGCATTTCCTCTTCTTCCTTTTTCATGGGTTTTATCAACATTTTGACTGCTCTGAGCATCTTCCTCATCAGAACAAAATGCATTTGGTATGGAACTAATAGGATATTTGGGGGTGGATTAACACGGAGATCTTAATGGCTAGCTATTTGGGTTACCAGTGCTACTGCCTGCATAAAGGGAAAAGGGAAAAGGTAACAAAGATTCATTTTCTTGCATCTCAAATCTTCTTTTAATTTTCTTAGGCATACATCAGTTCATAAATTCAAATAGAAAAATTGTATTTCCTTTAAAGAAAAATAGAGGGAAAAAAGAAAGATACCTACCACTACCGTTTTGAGGATTGGAAATAAGGATTTTTTTTTCTTGATTTAATTAATATTCATTTTCTAGTAGAAGTGTGAACGCTTACCTACCACATTCTGTTGATGTTTGTGGATTTATTTTTAGAGCATGGGAGTAAAAGAGAGGAAGAGAGACTGAGAGATCGTCAGACAATATTTAGCTCATTGTCTACATTAGAGACTATTGAGATGTAGAATAAAAATTAACTGGAAGCAAACATATCCACAAAATGCCTAAAGACTTGGCCTGGCACTTAGAAGTAAAGTTAAGCTTCTTGATCCATGTGAAAAAAGCATATCTATTTCCTATTCTTGTGGCCTCATTTCCTCATTAACTGATGGTTGTGGTGGAATTCTGTCCTTCTATTCACCTCCTCCTGAGAGATTCTTAACCATTTAAAGCAGATAAAAACTTATTCAGAAATAAAAATCTGCTCTAGTCAATGGAGAAGCTGCTTTATAGATCTATATTATGCTCTATTTATATTTATTCCAGTAAGTCCTCATTCATCCTGGGAAAATGATGAGGTCTTACATTGCTGCATTGTTTAATTGTTTACAAAGCATGTTTTATTTATTACCCTATGGAGATCTTTCTACTTTAAAAGAGAGACACTTTTATCTGGTTTTACTTAAGAAACCCAAGATTCTGATATTTCTTGAGATCACTTGGCTAGCACTTCATGGAGTCATGCCAATACCATTATAATCTGACTCCTGTGTCAGGGTTTGCTCCAAAAAAAAAAAAAAAAAAAAATAGAAGGAATGTAAAGAAAAAAAGGACTAACTAGAAAACTGTTACCTGTGAATCTTAGTAGGGAAAGCAGTAGTGTTCTGATTTTTAAATTCTTGATTGAAGTGGAAATTGAAATAAAAAGTATAAAGTTTAAAATAATCCACTAACATTTATTGACTACTGTGCTAGGCATTGAAAAGTCCATGTGTTATCTCATTTAATTCTCCTGAAAACCCTAAGAAGTGGAGAAATATAATAACTTCTGATTTTCTAGGTGAAGAAAGGGTTGAGAGAAAAATAACGAAAATGAATGTTTATCGAGTGTTTCCTCTGTGTAGTCATAGTGCTATATGTTTTACATGTAACTTCTCATTTGTTCCTTAAAGCTGTGAAGGAGAAACCTATTTCACAGATGGCATGACCGAGGCACAGGGAAGTGAAGTATCTTGTCCAGGTTCACATAGCTGTTAAGAGGCAGAGCCGGGATCTGAACCCAAGTACTATTCTGTTCAGAGTCTGGGCAATTCCCACCTAGCTGATGCTGCAGGCCAGTCTTTTCTCCTTGCGTTTTGGTCAAAGCTCGGGAAGATATGTGATCATTTGTGGTGCTCAGGGCTTGTGAGCACATGGGAGCAGCATCATACCTTCTTGGACAAGCTGGTAACAAGCCACCTTTTCCTACAAGAAAAGGAAGAACTCAATAGGAGCTTTTACAAGGACTTTGATGTGGGGAGAGTCTATCTGAAAATACTGCATCATTGGGGCTTGAGCAGTAAATATGCTTATGAATTTTTTACTGTAAGGCAGGGGTTTGGACAAGTTAGAACTGTGTTTACTCCCCTGAGTCTGAAGAGAGAACATGTTTAGGTTAAGTAGCTATTAATAACAGTTGACGATAAGCAAAAAGCAACTCCAGGACTGTGGTTGTCACAGTCTCTTAATTAGATCATCAGGCTAATACTTACTACTTGCTTATTTTATATTGTTTGTTACTGGTTTGAAGTGTACAGAATTGGATCAATCATAATCCTGTTTTATAACATACGACATTGGTCCTTGCAACTTGTTTATACTGATCACTATTTTAAAAGCAAAGTTAAGTGAGAATGTTTTCTAATACATGCTTCTGGATACTCTGGACCCAGAGCTACAGCTCTGGCATATGGTTTATCTGTGGAATCTTTTCCCACAATCTGGACATAAAACCTGGGAGGTTTAGGAGAATCTGCTCTGAAATCCAGAACTTGGGGGCAATGACCTTGCTATGGATAAGACGCTTCTCTCCTTTCCACCAGGGGTTAAGGTTTCAGGGTAGGGTCAGCCAGGGACTTGATGAGGAAAGAGTATTCATGACATTCTCTCCAAATTCCAAGGAGATAAAACAAACAAGTGGTCATTTTCCAGGAAAATTGAGGCCATGTTTCCAGTGCCCTGATAATCCTTATACTCGCCATTCCTCTGCCAATGAAAAAAGTTGCTCACACCCTCAACCCTTTGCCTTGGGAGGGTCAGCTGGGGTGAGGCCAACACAGCTACTTCTAGAGGGGGAGTGGGGAAATTGCACCTTGCCTGGGGCCCGTTTGGAAGTCCTTGAACCAGGCATTTACAAGGAAAAGTTGAGGTTGCCTGGGAGAGAAAACTCTTTGCATCTAAGAAGACTTTCACGCTTGTCTTTCTTCCTCATTACAACTGCTTTCTGTCTCTATGGAAAATGTATTCCAACTTTCCTACCCCCAAAATGAATTTTAATTGTGATACCAGAGTAGGGCATTTTGTGTTTCTAGGGGTTGGGCTTATTGTAAAGACTGTTGCTCTACCTGGGGCATTGGTGTTTGTTTTCTTTTTTGGTTATTTGTATCTAGTTCGGCAACACATTGCAGTGACCGAGAGCATGAACTCTGTAGTTGTGTTGACCAGTTCCAGGTTCTAACTCCAACATTTACTGGCACATTTTTTAAAAACCTTTGGAGAAATATTTAAATTTTCTAAATATTAGTCTCTCTCTTTTTTTTCCCCGAGATAATGGGAACTGCCTCATAAAGTTGTCATGTGGATTAGTTAAAGCATCCTTTGTAATTCACTTAGCACAGCTGTCAGAACATAGTGGTTCCTTAGTAAATGCTAGTTGCAGAGGCTGCCATGAAACACAGGTCTTAATAGACTTGTACTTTATTTCTCCTGGCTGGATGCCTCTAAGTAAGATTTTTGGGTTCAAGAGTATGCGTATTATACATTTTAAATCACAGTACCTGATTACTATCTAAACAGTTTGCAGCAATTTATAGTCTTATTATAAGTGAACAGAAATGGCTCTCTTTCCCAAACCTTACCAACACCGGGAAATGAGGAATCCTCTCAATTTTGGCTAATTTGATGGTTGGAAACAATTTCTTATTATTTGCATTTTCCTGATCTATAAAGAGACAGTGAATCTATACATAGATCTATTGGCCATGTTCAGATTCTCAGTCTGAAGAGTCTGTCTCATCAGAGCCTTTATCTGTGAGATTTTACAAATATTTGCTACTTTGAACAAATATTACTAATTTATAAGAAGTCCTTGAATTAAGGATATTATCTATGTTGAAAATATTTCTCTCATCCTTTTGTCTTTGTGATCTTTTGCTGCCCTGCTATTTACATATTTTATAGGGAGTGATGTAACTATTTTCCTTTTATGTCTTCTGGGTCTTCTCTTATTTATCCAAGATTTTGTTTTTTTTATTTTTTATTTTTTTTCCATTTATTTTTATTAGTTGGAGGCTAATTACTTTACATCATTACAGTAGTTTTTGTCATACATTGAAATGAATTAGCCATGGTAGACCTGTAGCTGTGAGAAATACATTTCTATTGTTAGTAAGCCACCTAGTCCATGTTCTTCTGTTATAGGAGCACAGGAAAACTAAGATATTAGGTGACAGGCATGACAGGCACATTCATTATCTGTTCTTCTTACTTTTGAATATGTTTGAAAGTTTCTACAAGTGGTAGCTTTAAAAGTTTTGATAGCATGCGAAGCTCATCAAGGTTGCTGTCCTAATCAGTTGGCTGAGCAGCAGAGATGGTAAGTCGGCTTGCAAGTTCAGCTAGGAAGGGATGTGGACTCATCACGGTGGTGTTGAGCAATAGGGCAGTCACCCATGGGGGAGCTGAGCCGGAGCCTGAGCAGCCAGCCAGGGCTGTGCTGGGTCCTTGGACTCTGAACAGCACGGCCTCCTCTTCCCGATTGCTTCATGCCTTTGCCCTCAATTCTGCAGGACTCTGTGAAGAGGTAGGAGTAGATATTTCTGTTGGGGAGGCAAGTGAGAAATTGAAATCAGTCTTTAAATCTCTCTCTGGGAAAACAGCAGTAGGTGGCAGGAGAAGAAGTATTCCCATTTCCCATCAGATTTTTAAAAAAGATTTATTTATTTGGCTGCACTGGGTCTTAGTTGAGGCACGTGGAATCTAGTTCCCTGACCAGGGATTAAACCTAGTCCCCTTGCATTGGGAGTGCAGAGTCTTAACCCCTGGACCACCAGGGAAGTCCCTTCCCATCAGATTGGCCTCTCTCTCCCCTCTGTAAAAAATCTTTTGTCAGTCCTCTTACACTCACTCTAATCTTCCAGTTTCACCTCTCTCTTTTGTATCCCCAGCATGACACACTTTTCCTAGTCATGGTAACTTCTTGGTCTTGACTATGATTTGCTTACTTCTGCAAATCTGCAATCAAGTATTAGGAACAGTATTAAAATAGAGGTCCTACTCCAGTGACCCTCAGAGCCCCATATAGTATCTGTTATTGACAGGATGCACAGTTGAAGAAGGATAAACTTGAAACACTACAGTCAACCTGAGATGCCTCACCCAAACTTTCCCAATTCCTAGTCCTCACCTCTTACAAAATGCTACTACTCAAAATACAGCTCAAGGGAAGCCCAGGGCAAACTGGCTGTCCATCCGTCAACATGTAGGCAAAAAGATAACCAGGTAATTAAACAGGAACTATTGGTGAAAAGGAGGAGTTGCACTGTGAACAAGCAGAACAACTTCCCTCTAGAGGAAAAGGGAGATAGTACTGGGGAGGAGAACTTTTGAAAGGGTCTCAGTAGAGATTGGAGAGATTCAAGAGGACATTATATCCATACATTGAAAACAAGTTGCCATTTAAAGGAATCATCAGAAAACTAGAATTGTTGACATTGAATCTTGACATATATGATTATCAAAATTAATTTCAGGGACTTCCCTGGAGGTCCACTGGTTAAGACTGTGTGCTTCCACTGCAGGGGTTATGGGTTCCATCTAAGACCCCACAGGCTGCATGGTGTGGCCAAAAAAAAAAAAAAAAATTAATATCAAAATTCCACAGAAGTCTGAAAAAAATAGATGCAGCCAAGGACTGAATTAGAAATTTGGAAAATAAATTTGAAAAAAGAAATCTTCTGAAACTTAGAGACATGATGTCAAAAGAGAGGGGGAAAATGGTTGGGGAAAGATCTAAGCAGTTCACTTTTGAGGGAAAGAGAATATGGAGAAGAGGATGTGACTTTTCTCAAAAGAGAGAAATGACTTGGTCTTCAGATTGGAAAGGGCTCATCTCAGTACATATTGGTGACATTTTTGCCCTGTAAGAATAAAAGGAATATTCTTAAAGTTTTCAGAAGAAAACATTAAATTGCCTGACTAAAGTCACACTGGATCAGAAAACTACAAATAGCAACAGTGGATGTTAAAAGATGAAGCACCAAGTTCCAGGTTCTGAAGGAAATGGTTTGAACACATAAATATACACCAGCTAAGCTAAGCCTAAAAATACCTGCAGACACAGATAAGGACTCGGCAAGATCATCTTCTCTGTACTTTTTCTAGAAGAGTTACTCAGAGCTGTGCTAGAGCCAAGCAGAAAAGGAAGCCAGGAAAGAGAAAAACATGGGCTCCAAGAAGCCAGTCTAGGACAGTGACAGTATGTCTTCAGATGAAGACAGTTGCTCTGCAGCCTAGAGTAGTGAGTTCAAATTAGAACAGGAAGTCAGAGGGCTCCATGGAAACCGTTTTCAGGAAGAAAGTGGGTAACATCTTGCAGATCTTGTGATTAGGATCTAGACAAGTCACCCCAGCCTGCTATCAGTGAGATGGTGGCATGAGTCTTTCCCCACCAACCCCCAACAAGATAAAGAATGGCCTCTAGATATTCTAGAAAATACAAGGAAACACTCTACAGGGGAGTCATGGTCTGAATATGAAACAAGTCAGTTTTGAGCTGTTGGTGGTATATGAGAACTAGTGACAGGCCCTCTGAACTAAATACAGCCTTTTTGGACTTGTAATGGGTACTTGGTATATGCATTTGCCTCTGTTGAGTGTGCTTTTTTATTCCTGAACATGGCTTGTCATTTTTATAGCATATTTTCTTTATATATTAGCTTTTCCATAATATATTTTGGAAGAATCACCTAGAGAATAAACTTAGCTATAAATTTTGTTCTCATTCTTTCTCTCTTTCCCTGTCAAAAGAAAAAAGGAAATAGATTTTGTAGTTTTTAACATAGTAATGGTGTCTTTGAATTTTACTTTTTTTCATTCTCATGTCAAACATATTTATTGTCTATCTTTTTAATTTTTATTTTAAATAAATTTTTATTGGTGTATAGTTGATTTATAATGTTAGTTTCTGCTGTACATCAAAGTGAATTAGTTATATGTGTACATATATGTATACACACTCTTTTTCATATTCTATTCCCATATAGGTCACTACATAGTATTGAATAGAGTTCCCTGCACTATATAGTAGGTAATTATTAGTTATCTATTTTATATATAGTAGTAGGTATATGTCAGTCCCAATCTCCCAATTTATCTTCTTCCTGTATTCCCCATTGGTAACTATAACTTTGTTTTCTATATCTGTGACTCTATTTCTTTTTTGTGAATAGATCTACTTGTACCATTTTTTTAGATTCCCACATATAAGGGATACATTTGTCTTTGTCTGTCTGACTTACTTCACTTAGTATGGCAATCTCTAGGTCCAT
Source organism: Odocoileus virginianus (assembly GCF_023699985.2). NCBI lineage: Eukaryota > Metazoa > Chordata > Mammalia > Artiodactyla > Cervidae > Odocoileus > Odocoileus virginianus. Next base: position 68,017,170 of record NC_069674.1, on the reverse strand, counting down.
CCATGGCATGGAAAATGGCATTATTACATTCTTTTTTTTATGACTGAGTAATATTCCAGTGTGGGTGTGGATGTGTGCGTATGTTTATCCCACATCTTTTTTATCCATTCCTACATCGGTGGACTTTTAGGTTGCTTCTGTGTCCTGGCTATTCTAATTAGTGCTGCAGTGACCATCGGGATAAATGTATCTTTTTGAATTATGGTTGTCTCTGGATATATACCCAGGAGTGGGACTGCTGGATCATATGGTAACTCTATATTTTTATTTATTTATTTTTAAAGGCATCTCCATCCTCTTCTCTGTAGTGACTGTTGCCAATTTACATTTTCACCAACAGCGTAGGCATGCCCCCTCAGTAGTGTCCAGCTCTTTGTGACCCCAGGGACTGTAGCCGGCCAGGCTCCTCTGTCCATGGGATTTTTCCAGGCAAGAACACTGGAGTGGGTTGTCATTTCCTTCTCCAGGGGAAATTCCTGACCCAGGGATCGAACCTGTGTCTCCCGCGTTGGCAGGCAGATTCTTTACCACTGTGCTACCTAGGAGGACCAACAGGAGGGTTCCCTTTTCTCCACATCCTCTCTAGCATCTTTGGTTTATAGATTTTTGATGATAACCATTCTGAAGTGTGAGGTGATACATACCTCACTGTAGTTTTGATTTGTATTTCTCTAATAATTAGTGATGTTAAGCATCTTTTCATGGGCCTCTTGGCAATCTGTATGCTTTCTTTAGAGAAATGTCTGGTTAGATCTTGTGCCCATTTTTTGATTGAGTTGTTTATTTTTTGATATTGAACTGAATGAGCTGTTTGTATATTTTGGAGACTAAAGTATAACCTTGTCTGTTGCTTGATTTGCAAATATTTTCTCCCATTCTGAGGGGTGTCTTTTTGTTTTGTTTATGGTTTACTTTGTTGTGCAAAAGCTTTTAAGTTTAATTAAATCACATTGTTTATTTTTGTTTTTATTTTCATTACTCTAGGAGGTGTATCAAAAATGCTGTGTTTATGCCAGAGGGTGTTCTGCCTATGTTTTCCTCTAAGAGTTTTATAGTATCTGCTCTTACTTTTAAGTCTGTAATCCATTTTGAGTTAATTTTTGTGTATAATGTTAGAGAATGTTCTGATTTCATTCCTTTATATGTAGCTGTCCAGTTTTCCCAGCACCACTTATTGAAGAAACTGTCTTCACTGTATATTTGTGCCTCCTTTGTCATATATTAGGTGACCATAGGTGTGTGGGTTTGTTTTTGGATGTTCTATCCTGTTACATTGATTTATATTTCTGTTTTTGTGCCAGTGCCATACTGTTTTGATGACTGTAGCTTAACTTTGATGACTTGTAGTATAGTCTGAAGTCAGGGAGCCTGAAGACTTTGAATGGTGATTAGACAGTCATTTAAGCTCAGCATCTGGAAACTTAAACTTATGGCCATTAAGAAGCATAAGCTTCAAAAAAAATACCCATTAACACCAAAGCCTCATATTTCATAATCATTTTGAAAAGTTCCTTAGTAACTAATAGGTCTTGTTTTGAGGAAATATGTATAGATATGTATAAAGGTCAGTCACTCCTCTAGTTTCCCTTCCCTTTTTTCCTGCTAAATCCAAGTAAAATGAAATGAGATAATTTTTTAGAAATGTTGTTTTTTTAATTGCAGTATAATTGACATACAGCATTTCATTAGTTTCAGGTATACAACAAAATGATTCCACATCAAAGAAAATTTAAAGTGGTTATCTCTCGGTTGTGGGTTTAGAATGATGTGTGTGTATGTGTATAGTTTCTTTCTTGATACTCCACTTTCCACTAGTCATTGCTTTCCTGCTTATAAACTCTTTTTTTTTATGAAGGAGCTCCCCTATTTACTGATAGCAGGTATAAGTTTTCACACTTATACAAGTGTGCCTGCCTACAAGATTTCAGTTTCTCAAGGACCGGGCTTGGCCTCTGGCCTGGCTCACTCAGCCTCAGTTTGCCCCCACTAGGTCCTGGAGGCACCCTGGGCAGATGAGAGCCCTTGGCCCCGTGCCTCGCTGTCTGCACTCTCACAGGCACCCTCCACGCTCTGAGGGAAAAGAGAGGCAGGCGGCCAGTCCAGGTAAGCGTGCTGACCAGAGCCCATGCTGCGAGAGCATGGAGCTCTCTGTACCAATCATTAGACTTTCAAAGTTGCATAAAGTATATATCAGAAGCCCAAATACTAATGTCAAACCAGCACAAAAAACAAAGCAATCAATAAATAGTCTGGGAGGAACAGACTAAACTCAAGAGTTTCTTCTCATGAATAAGTGTTTGTGGGGACAAGACATTTTTGGAGAGGTGAATCGGCTTATTTATTTGTGGAAATTTGAGGAATTGTCACGAGGGCCTGAAAGGATAATGAATTTAGGAAACTCTCAAATGTTGGTATCATCATGGAAAAGCCTTTCATGGAAAGGAGAGAAAAAGCACAAAATTTGTTTCCTCCCCTTAAACTATAGATTCTTCTCCTTGCCATGCTTTCCTGCAGACAAGGAAGGTCTTTAGGAGAGAGAGTGAGCATAGAACGAGGGAAAAATGCAGAGAGGACATGGGAGCTTGTCATGAGGATGAAACCCCAAGAGGCAATGAGTACGTCACCCTGGACCATGAGTCACAGAGTGATGCATCAGTCTGTGGGTCAATTTCTTTTCTTTTCTCCTAGATCTTGGCATATCTTGACTTTCATCTCTATGTTCTGCTTGTTGCATTTATGCTTCAAAGAGGAAAGGCCATTTTTAACATCTTCATAGCACCTACATGCTTCTTTTTGGAAGGCAAAGTCATTAGGATGCATCTACATCCCAAATCAAATATAATTTTTTTGTAACTGGGCTTCCCTGGTGGCTCAGATGGTAAAGAATCTGCCTGCAATGCAGGAGATCCTAGTTCCGTCCCTGGATTGGGAAGATCCTCTGGAGAAAGGAATGGCTACCCACTCCAGTATTCTTGCCTGGAGAATTCCATGGTCAGAGGAGCCTGGTGAGCTATGGTCCATGGAGTTGCAGAGTTGGACATGGCTAAGCGACCAACACTTCCACCTTCTTGGTAAATATTTTTGAGAGAATACTATGTTGAATCATATGAAATTTCCATTTTTAAAGTCCCCCCCCAACAAAAGTCATGCATTAGCAGTTTTATGCTGTTTAATAATTTTGCCTTAGAAATTATTTGGCTGTAAGTGCTACATTTAATTTACCATTAATTGGAATTCCCTGGTGGTCCAGGGGCTAGGACTTGGCGCTTTCACTGCAGTGGCCTGGGTTCGATCCCTGGTTTGGGAACTAGGATCCTCCAAGCTAAAAAAATAAAAAAACCCATAATTTATCATTATTGACAATTTCTCTGCAATGACTACATATAGGCTGGGGATTTATATAAAGTGAGAAATTTTTACCTATGGATTATTACTAGGGTACTGACACTTGAGATGCTCATGAATATGAAAGGGAATAATTAATGGAGTTGACTTAATGTGGCATTGGTAAACCATTCTTTAAGTATTTATTAACCAAAACCTCCTCGTTGTTGTTTTTATTTTGGTTGGCTCTTGGGGGCAGGCTCTGATGGGTGGTTTGTGTGCAGGAGGTTTATTAGAGGGACTATTGGGGAAGGAACCACACTGGATAGAGGGAGGGCCGGGCTGTAGGTAGTCACAACTGGCCTCAGCAGCTGCACAGAGAGCTTAGAGCAAGGATGGCCTTCACACTGGCCAGTTTGGGGCCCCAGTCTCTGGATGCAGGCTGCCATCTGTCCTGGGAAGGGACCGTCCAGAGTGCTGGCAGCTGAGAGCTGTCAGCCAACACGCCCCGCTGTCCTAACATGGGGATCTGGGAAGAACAGTCTAGCATTTACGAGACTGCCAATATTTTTAAGGTCTTCTTGTAGTACCCTAGCACTGGGCTTGGGGTGGGCAGAGGGATCCATGGCCTGTGTAAGGAGCTGATGGGATTGAGGCTTTTAAATAGACTTTTGGCTTTTAGGGAGAGAAAGGCTTAAACAGACTTAGGAGGGAAAGGAAGGGCATTCGGCGAGACTTACCAGCAGATGTCAAGGTGGAGAGAGCTCTGGGCAGAGTCAGGAGTCCTGCCTGTCAGAGCCTCAGTGGTTTCACCAGTGAAGCAAGGGGGCTAGACTTAACGACCCCTGTATCTTCTTCCAGCTCTGGCACTGGACGGTGCTCTGAGTCTCACCCCAGTGGCCCCAAAGCAGAGCAAATCAGTGTCACTAATTGGTTCAGATTTGAACTGGGCAGCTTGTGAGTTTTCTGCTTTCTTGCTCAGCCTCCTGGGGATTGGTGAGGCAGAGATGAAGACAGGACCCAAGCCAGGCCATTTTATAGAAGATCATGTTCATTTCTCCCTGTGTTATCTTGGGACTCTGAACAGGCACATCTGTGAATAGGACAGTTCATTTCATTACTGGCAGATCATACAGCAGTCACAGAAAGAAAAAAGAAAGAAAAGCAGGAAAGGAACCAACAACTAGAAAACCAGTTACTCAGTCATACGCCTGCTGTGTTCACTCGGGCAGCACGTGAAACAAAGCAGAGATGATTCATGTGGTCCCTGTGAGCACACAAACTTGTGACACATCCCATATTTTTTCAGGGGTGATGAAAAAGTTTTGGAGGTGGATATTGGTGAATGGTTGTATAACAGTATAAATTCACTTAAAGCCACAGAACTGTGCACTTAAAATGGGTAAATGGTAAGTTTTAGGTTCTGAGTATTTCCCCACAATTTATAAAAAATAGAACAGACATGGCCCTAAGGGTTTGCGGGTTGCATAGAGATGTGACAAAGTAAAAGTCATGCAGTTACACTGATGAAATCAATTACAGCCAGATGAAAAGCAATCTCACAACCTGAATGCCGCCCATGATGTACTCACCGCAGTATAAATATAGAGTGGTGGAAGGAACCAACCTGGACATCAGCTGGCTTCAAAGCCAAACCCTGCCACTACCTAGCTGTGTCACCTTGGACAAGACCCCTAACTGCTCTGAGCCTGCCTCTTATTTATAAAATAAAAATGACGATATTGGACTCACACATCTGTTAAATTGAACAAGACATTGCAGGTCAGGCATTTAGCATATTAACTGGCTCCTAGCAGACCTTCTCTAAAGTGTTTCCTCTCTGCAAGTGAAAGGTTGCAAATACAGTATGTAGTGGGACACAGAAATTAACTTGAAAAACAGTAAGGATAAAATAAAAAACCAAAAAATATGGAGAAGTTATTTGGGTAGTAGTCCCTGGCAGAGGCAGACCAAGTGCTGAGCAAGAATGCTCTAAATTGCTAAAAAAGCCTTTAAAACTTGTTATTAGTCAGAGTAATGGCCTAGCTGTTGAAACTAAGACCCCTCCCCCAATTATAATAGCTTAAACAAGATGGAAGCTTATTTTTCTCAGTGTAATAGTCTGGAGGTGAGCTGTCCATGCTGGCAAGGCAGTTCTATTTCTCAACACAAGATTTCCATTTCTGAGTCCAAAGTGTTTGCTTTAGCTTGTGACATCATTTAGGTAGCGGGAAGGGGAAAGGCCAGGGGCAGAATGCATGTTTCTTTTAGGGGCATAACTCAGAAATGACACACCTCATTTTTCTACCCACACCCTACTGACCAAACGCAAGCTCTGAAGGATGCTGAGAGAGTAAACTCCAGCTGGAGTTGCGTTAAGAGGGAAGCTTGGATGTTCCTGACACTTGGCCATCTCAACCACAGAACTCATGTTATATTTTCTCTATTTTATCACCACAGGTTTTAACATAGACACACAAAAGAAAGAAACAAAGCTAACACATTTCCCAAAATGGAGGCACAGTTTCTTGCTCATTAATTCCTTGATGAACGAATGCAAGAAGGACGAAGATCTGAGGCTGTTGGCGGCCAGCCTCAAACGCGCAGCTCTCCTCTCCTCACTGTGCACACTCTCAGGTCCTGTCTCCAATCTCAGAGCCTCTTTCTCCCTGCAGTCGCTTCCAGTGTCTTCGGTAGCCCGATGTCCTCTTATGAAAAATGGAATTGGGGAAGGAATTTGGGAGGGAGACAGGTAGCTGAGGAGAATGGACACATCTCTTCGGCTTTCGTTGCCCTTTGCTCTAGTTCTCTTAATTGTTCTCCATGTGGTTTTCCAGGTCTGGGACCAGCCTGATACCCTCATGCAGTGTCCAGTTGGAGAAACAGTATAACAGTGGGGTGCCAGGATGTGGGGGGAGTTAAGGCTGTAGGCTTTGGAGCCAGACAGCTTCGTTTTGAATTCCCATTTGGTCCACTGTTATCTGGGTCACCCTGAGTGAAGTATCAATACTGTCCCTCTCTAGTCATCAGTTTTTTATCTGTTAATATTAAATAGGGGTTAGTAATAGTCTGTGACCACAACATAGAAAGCTCTGAAACTACGGTTTTTAGTAACTCACTAGAGGGCAAAACCTGGCCTGATCTGATCTGCTTGGCAGGAAACTAACATTGATGTGAAACTGTTATTTTGATTTAACCCACTTAAAAAAATCATTGTGCATTTTGCTACAGAAATGTTCATGTGTTTGATTAGGGGACAGTCCCAGACACACACAGGAGTCATGTGTGTGGGTCATGTTTTTTATAACCTGAAAAATTTTGAATTTGTAAAACTCTGGACCCCAAGAATTTCCAATAAGGGGACTGTTCCCCAAGGGCTTCCCCAGTGGCTCAGATGGTAAAGAATCTACCTGCAATGCAGGAAACCTGGGTTCCATCCCTGGGTCAGGAAGATCCCCTGGAAAGGAAATGGCAACCCACTCCAGTATTCTTGCCTGGAGAATTCCATGAACAGAGGAGCCTGGTGAGCTACAGTCCCTGCGGTTGCAAAGAGTCAGACATGACTGAGCAACTAACACACACACTGTGACCCATTACTGTCCTCCTTAGAGCGTGTCATCTAGAAGGAACACAAGACTTTGGTTGTGTTAGTTTGCCAGCTTAAAGTATAATATGAGGTGAGGGGAGTGTCTGGATAATATCAGGTCAGTGTCAAAACTCAAATTCATCTTCATCCATGAGGTGGCAAAATATGGCTTCAAAGGTACGGTTAGGTGGATTTGCACGGCTCCTGGGAGGTGCTCAGGAGAGTCCCACAGTGCTCTGGCCTCAGCCATTCCCCAGCCAGTGGTTTCATAGATGATTTCTGATAAATGAGTTCTCGAGGCTGTCAGCAACAGAAGGCTACATGCGCTAGTTCAAAACAAAATATTCTCAAGGAACACGAGGTCATGAGACAGCTGGACCTTAGGGATGTTCTGGAACTAGGAGTCAAAGCCCCATGGAAACTTAGGGATCCCCTTCTGTCTCTTTTTCCTGCTGGCCTGCAAGTCTGCTCTATCCATCTATCTATTTGTAGGGGAGTTTTCTCTACTTTCTAATCCGCTTGATAGAGATGGCCATTACCAACAGCTTCCGCATCATATTTCCTCCATTTACGAGCACAACCTGTTTGGGGTTGAATTCGAGTCCACATTCCCAGGAGGGCGACACTGGCGGGTCCAATGGCTGAGGAGGCGTGGTGGGGAAGAGTGACAGGGCCACCTCCTCAGGCCCCGAGTGCCCACGCTGGGCCTGGGTTCCTTCCACAGGCCTGCATCTGAGCGTCTGAACACAGGACTTCCCCAGTGCCCTGTGAGGATCCATGACCCTTTCTTGGCCATCCACTCCTTGGAGCTGCAAGCTGCTTTCATCATAGCTCTTCCTCATTCCTTCTGCTGGGAGATAAAATCTAGAGAAGCCCAGTCCCAGAAAGTCAATAGCAGCAGAAATCCCTCACCTTCTCTTGACTTGGGAGACAAATCCATGCCTTACCAGGGTTTCACTTAATTGCCCCCCCTTTATACCTGTCATTACCTAGTACTTGGCAGGTTTGCTAAGTGGGACAGAAAGCAAAGGTCTACTCTAGCCCACTCCATGAAGTATTTACTTCTTGCACTTTTGGAGGGCTTTTGGGGAGGGTAGCAAGCCTTCTGACTTGGGAAGACAAGACACTTAAAAACTCCAGGCTGCCGCTGTCAGTCTGCATGATTGAAGGTAATTAGCCTAGGATGAGTTTTTTCATATAAAGATAGAGGAGAAGAAAGAAATGCTTCTGTCCTTGAGCATTTACTTGCGGATCAGAAAGTTTATTCTGAGCTGAATTCCCTAAGATCTTGTGCAAACGTGTGTTGCAGTCGCTGGTTCTTTCTTGGCATCTGAGCTAACGCAGAATTCTTTCCAGCCTCCCAGTTCTGTGGATTGACCATCTGGGGAAGGACTAGTGATGCCGTGTACCTGCAGAGAGCAGATGCTTCTAGGCCTCCCAGCAGTGGCCTCTCTGGTCAGTTTGGTCAGTTTCCCCAGGGAGTAAAATGGGCCCTCTCTCCCAATTGCCATGCCAGCAAAACATAGCTATCTTCAGCTTAAGGTGTCATACTTCAGGTGCTTGCAACCAGTATTCAACAACTGTCTTTGTGGTTTTGGTACAACCAGGTCTTGGTAGAAAGAGGTGTGGTCTTGAAGTCAGGGTGCCTGGGCTTCTGTCACGGCTCTGCCACTATGAAAACACGGGCAAGCTGCTCACTCTTCCTGGATTTTGGTTTTCTTGTTGTGAAGCAAGAGTTGTACTCATTGAGTTCCTGCTCTAACTTGCTTTCGAGTGTCACAATTGAGAGCATTCCACACCTTTACCAAAAAGTGTGTATTCTGGGAAGGTGAAACTGAGAAGAGCCAGTTCTGTTAGTTTGCTAGGGAGACTGTAACAAAGTGCCATGGACCGGGCGGCTTAGACGATGGAAATTTATTGCTTCATAGTTCCAGAGGCTAGACATCACAGATCAAAGTGTCAGCGGGGTTGGCTCCTCCCGAGGGCTTTGGAGGAGAACCTGTCCAACACCCCTCTCCACGCGACTGCTGGCCTCAGTTCTTGGTGTTCCTCGTCTTCCCTGCTTTTGTGCTCACGTCGCATTCTCCCTGTGTCTGTCTGTCTCTGTGTCCACATTTCCCTTTTTATAAAGACACTAGTCATATTTGATTAGGCCCACCCCAATGATCTCATTTTAACTTGATTACTGTAAAGACCCATTTCCAAGTAAGGTCACACCCTGACTGTTCTAGGAGTTAGGATTTCAATGTATCTTTTTTGGAGAACACAATTCAGCCAGCCCATAACAGCAGTCGCAATGCATGGTTAAATATTTCTGTATGGAAGGGATGAAGAAATGGACTAAAAATAGATTTTTAAATTTTTTCAATTAGATGATACCTTTCTCTTCCATGGAATACTTGAAGTTGAGTTTATCAGCTGATATTGGGTTTGAGATGCAGTGTCCTTTCAAAGGGTTCCCTCTGAGGGAATACTGCATGTTCCTTTTTTTCGTTGTCCTCCCTGCTTGCTTGCTTATCCCTTTCTTTTGTGTCTCCAGTTCCAGTTGTATTAATTCCCACTCTGTTCTCTATTCTCCTTCATCTTCATCTTCCTCATCTTCAGAAAATAAAGGGAAATCTGTTCTTTATTCTGTGGTTCACTACTCAGAGTAAAAATGCAGCCATCGTCCTCACTGAATCATGACTTCTGCTTTCAGAGCCTCTTCTTCCTCCCCACTTTTCCAGGGACTTATAGAAACCTTGGGACTGGAGGAGTCCTGACATGTTTTCAAGTCCACAGGTGGCTTGGGTCTCCTTGAACGGCCTACATTTTTAGGCTCTGCATAAGCATCTCTCCTCCTGAGGCATATTAGATACTGTTTTCTTATGTCAACTGAAAATCCACTTCTCCATTCTGTCAGCAGTAAGCTGGCTAGAGTGTGACAGAGCAAAGCCGTTGCATCTCCCATGGGAAGCCCTTGGAAGCAACACCAGCCCCTCAGGTTCAGATTCCTCTTCTCATTTGAGAGGCATTTTCTCTGGTTCTCCTAGTTATTTAACCAATCAGTTTCAGGATCTATGTCTAATTAGTTGAGATAACTTGAGTAGGTGATATAACTTCTTTGAACATGAGGATTCACACCCTTGACCTGAGTTATAGCTAAAAAACTGTAATTTCAAGGCTCTGCTCTCTTTCTGTCTAGCTTCATTTTTCCAAATCTATCTTTTAATCCACAGAGTGAAGATCATAGTACTTGCCTCCCCTCACAGGACTGTTTTGAAATCGAAGGTGATAGTATTTGTCTTTTTTTTTTTTTGCTAGTAACTACTGCTGCTACTACTAAGGGCCTAGCAGGAGTTCTTTTTCTAGACAGAATCAACACTGGAAGTAAATGAAAAACTCTTAATTGCAAGTCACCCTGAGCTTCTAGGAAGTGGCTGGGGACAGGATGTGTGGGAAAGAATTATTCAAAGAATTACTACCAACCTGTGGCCCAAGATCTGACTGTTGGGCAGCTTGTTGAGATGCCTGGGAAATGGCCAAGTTGAGTTCTTAGAAGGTCAAACCAGGGAGAAGTGCATTCACTGTTTTGGAACAGATGAAGCACAACACAGGATGATTGACAACCTTTTGATCCACCCCTCCATCCATATCAAGAACTAGCTCTCTTTGATTTCAGAGACTTGAAGAGAAAAGGTACAGAAAAGAGTTATTTTACGTATTAAAAAAAAATCACAAAAAATTATAGCAGTTTGTTTCTTCCTGGCTGGCCCTCACATGTCTCTCTTCTGGCATGGAGAACAAAAGAGCTCTGTGGACAGATTATAGTGCACTTACCAGTAGAACAGAAGGGGTCCTCCGTTGTGGACTTGACCCAGAGGCCCCCACTTGGTAGCACTGATGGTTCCATGCAACTGCTAAGTGTTGTTTCATCCTTGGGGTTTGCAGGTGAGTTTGTAGTCATACTGGGCTTCTTGTTGCCACTCGCGTGTGTAAGAGTGCATATAGTGGTCTTCTCAGCCACTCTAATGAAGGCTGAAGAGCGGTTGCTTTCAAGAGCCCAAGGGCTTGGCATCTGTCATGCTTACACATAAATGATTTTAGAATCCAGAGAATCGCATCAGAAGCTAATTAAAGTCAAGCCTAAATTATTTATCTGGGTCAGATTTTTGTTCACTCTCTTATTCAAGAAAAAGAGACTATTGCTCTGCTAGTATCATAAATCTCTTCTGTGATCGTAAGAAAGCTCTATGGCTTTCTGATACCCTAGTGATTGTTAATTTTTGTTTGGGATCTGACCTTGGTATTAAAAAAATCTAACAAATTTACCCAAATCTTTATTACTACTATGTGTGATCAACTGAAAACTTGTTATGTAGCATTGGTGAAACTACCTGGTAGTGATATGACTGCATGTTTAGAGATGACAGAAATAAGTTTGAACCTTTATCATTTAGAAAAGCCCTAAGGTCAGCAAAATATAAAGTACACATAATTTTTAAACATTAAGGTGACTATATTAGAGCAGTCATTCTCAAACTTTTATGTATATCAGGGTTACCACAGTAGGTCTTTGCTATAGCCTTTCAAATGTTTTTTTTTTTTTTCTTTACAAAAAAAAAAAAACACCCCAAAACTCCACTGATGATTCTGATAAGCTCCATTTCACAAAATAGTCTTTTACATTTTTAAACTCTGTCAGCACTGGCCCTTGTGATGTTAGTTGTTCTCACTAACCCAATTACTTCCCTTCGTTTTAGTTATAAACCATAAGCATACTTTTAAAGCATTGAGGCTAATTTACAAACTCTTAACTAAGGAATTCTACTGTTCCCAAAGTAATTTATTTCTCTTTCATCCATTGTTCAGCTCTTATGACTTTTGTCTTTAATCCTTTTCTTAGCTAAAAACAACAAACAAAAACCTCAAGAAAAACAGAGTAGGGAGTAATTTCAGAAAAATCCTTTAAATAGCCATGTATTAATACATGTGTCTTCATGTATGCAACTGTGTTAGTCTGCAGCTTTTCAGGTTGCAATATCAGAATCAACCTCAAATGAGCTCGAGCAGAAAAGTGAATTTATTGGCTCGTGAAACTGGAAAGTCCAGACATGCAGCTGTGTCAGCTTGATTTAGAGGGTCTGTTAGCCACCCCGGCTTCCTTCACAATCTGAGCCTCCTTTTCTCTCATTGGACGCAGGCTCCCTCCATGTGGCTAACAGCAATGTCCACAAGCAGCCTGAGAGTCACGAACCTATAAGCAAATACCCTAATAGCTAAGCACCCATAGCTAAGCACCCTGATAGAAAGATCTCTCTTCTAATGTCTGCATTTACCTCTAGGAAAGAGCCCATCTATCACCACCTGCTCGGGTCCCATCTCGTTGCTGTGATGGTACACTATGATTGACAGCATCACCTGGACTATATAGAATGTGAAGGAACCCTCCAGAGAAAAAGCTGCCCTAGAGAAGAGGTTGGCAACTTGTTTTCTAAAGTAAATATATTAGGCTTTACGGGCTACATAAATCACTGCTGCATGTTTGTTTTCTTCTGCTAAGCCTTCTTAGTACTGCCATGAGGAAAAGGTACTGGAAGTAGGATCAAAACTGAGCATAAAAAGGGAAACAGGGACAAAGGAAAGAGAATGCATAAAAACGAGTGAGGGAAATTGGAACATATTTTAGGAAGTATTAAGGCCATATATTTGTTATTATAAAACAAAATGAACTTTAGAGATATGAAGTTAAAAAATTATTGGCATCTACCCTTTGAAAAATAAAAGGAAAATTCATTTTACTTACGTAGAGCAACAGGAAAAGACTGTGGTTCATGTTCGTACAAAGTTCTTATAAGAAAAAATAGAGAAGAATAACATTCCTTCTGATGAGGAAAGCACATAAGAAGGACATGCTCACAAAGAAGATGAAAGCCATAACCTAAATTTAAAACAAGCTAAAATGAAATAAGAAAATGATAGAAGCTATGGAAGAACAATATAAATCAAAAGTGGAAATAAAAGGTAGAGAAACTCACAAATGAAGTATTTAGAAAAATACTGCAGAATGCTGTTATATTTTGCATAGTACTCTGAAAAACAGAGAAAGGCTGAGAAACTAGTTCTTTTTAGTCTACCTAAATCAAGAGGAAACCACCAGTTCAAATGATTCAAAAAGGCCTGATATGTTGTTTTGGGCTGGAGTTCTTTGAGCAAATGTGTCTATTCATAAGGAACCGAAAGGTAGTTTTTCTCTAAAGTGCTTATTATCATTCCTAATGTGGGTCTCTTAGAGTAAAAGTGTCAAGTATAATCTCTCTCCTTCTGAATATTCTACATGTTCACATATATATTCCACATATCTCTGTATACCTATACTCTCTGTGTATTCTTAAAGCAGTAGATCTAGAAAGTTTTTCAAAGTGACATTGGATAAGGATATGTGCTGAATTGTCACCTGGGCAGGTAGATGGCTTTGAGTATTCCAGTCTGAAGAAGGACACGTTCCAACCAAAGGAGTCAGTCTGTGTCTAGCAGACCGAGTCCCCTTTACTGAGTGTGAGTGCAGGGTATTTCTCCAAGTGCGTAGTCCAGGCAGGTTGTTCCCAGTATCCCACGGTACCGCGTACGCTGGCAAACCTTTGAGTAAAGCTCAAGGAGGTGGTCAGGGTAGAGAGCCCACCTCTGGCTCTCTTCATGGTTTTTTGCTCTTGGGGGTTGGCTGGTTGTAGATTTGTTAGGGTGCCCCCACCTCCTCCTTTCTGGTCTTTGGTCTCTTGTTGCCCACAGCCTGAGCTGGCTCAGTGGCGGTCTGGACTGCTGATGGACATCCTGGATTGCCTGCTCTTTCCTTCCCCACTTGGAAAGCTCTGCACGTAGGATTTATTTTCACCCCTTGTCCCAGCGCTGCAGGTAGCCAGCTGCCTGAGAAGTTGTTTTGATGAGGCTGATACCGCCCTTTCCAGCTCCTGCCGGCTCCTCAGTGAATAGCCTAGGTCAGCGTCAGAAGGAACTAAAAATAGCTGGAAATGCTCTAGCTCATCATTCTCAAGTAGCTGGGTCAGATGAGGCACCAGAAAGAGAGAATCGTGGAGCCTGATGTACAGCTCTGAGGCCTGCAGGCGCCTCTCTACAGGAAGCCTGTGTGTAGTTTTGACAGCAGAAGAGCAATAGGCACACACACACATTTACACACACCCATGCTCCACACACACTGCGCACACAATGACCAGGTACTGTAGAACCTTGTGGAAAATAAAATGCCTGTTGAATGTCTAGAGTTTGGCAAACAGTGGCTTCCTTGGAGGAAGTGACAGAAGGCCGGATCTGGAGTGAGATGGTGCATTGTGGACAGGCACGGGGTGAGGAAAAGAAGGAAAGACTTTCTTATGGCTGTTGCAGTGCAGCCAGGAAGATGAGCCTGGTGGCCTGTGGAGTCACACGGCCCTGGCTGGAAGTCTGACTCTCTTCCTCACGAGCTTGTTACTTTCTGTTTGTTTTCATCCGATGTTTTTGGCTCCCAAGTGGGGATGATGCCTGCCACAGAGAGCTGTTGAGGGGATTAAGGAAGGCCAGTCATGCAAAGTACCTAGCATGCCTAGCATAGAGTTAGCAAGCATAATTGTTCATTTTTTGATTTATGTGGGAAGTAGCACAGTCAGAAAGTCTGTTTACTCACTGCATTCCTGAAGCTTATCTGGTTATGGTTTGAGTGTGAACCCTAGGCTATTCCTGAGTGTGGCTCGGGAGTGGCATGATGTGGGGCTTCCTGGAGAGCTATGGTCTTGTGAGTATAAGACCAGGGTGGGTGCTGCTGTACTGGGTCAATTTAGGCCACTGGTTTCTAACTGCAGATCATGACCACTAGTGGTTCAAGACATCCAATTTTGTGGCCTAGAACCAGCATTCCCAAAACAGTAGACTAGAATAGACCCAAACAACAGATGCAGCAGTGTAAGAAGACTGCACCAGGTAAGGGTTTCGGTAACACATGTACGTAGTGTGTGAAATGTGTTTCTTACTAAAGATTATGGTCAAAATGTAGAAACAAACAAGTAAAAATTATGATCTGGAGAATCAGATATTTTGTTTAGGGAGTTCTGATTACACTGGGAGTTCAGGCCTTCTGACCTGTGAATTCCTGAGGTCTTTGTACCACTTGTAGTACTTTGGAGTTCTGTTGGAGAACAGTCTAATTTGACCATTTTTTGCCTAAAGCAGATGGAAGTTCTAGTCTGGAGTTCCCCACAAGAAGCAGGTGAATAAGGGCTACTTGAATGGTTGACCAGTTGAAAAGCACCGGTATTTGGCTGTAGATAATAAGGACCTGGAGGTAGGGAAAGAAGAGTCAGGTGGAGGATGAGATAAGGCAGGATGGTAGGGGTGGTGGAAGGGAGAAGTGAGCATTGTAAATAGGATTAGGAAGTGACATTTGCTCAGCAGTTACCTGGGGAATGTCTTCCAGGGGCGAGGCTCCAGCTTAGGCCTGAGGCCTGTGCAGCTAAAAGGTCAGGCCTTGTTCCAGCCCTCACAGAACATAGCATTTGGTGCAGAAACAGATGAAGGCCAGCCAAAGTAGTAGTTTTATCCAATGACTTCTATTTTTTACCTATTAAAATTTAATGTGTCCCTGAATATGACATGGGATTGAGATAGCTTTTCAACTGTTCAGTTCAGTTCAGTCACTCAGTCATGTCCGATTCTTTGCGACGCCATGAACTGCATGCAGCACGCCAGGCCTCCCTGTCCATCACCAACTCCCAGAGTTTACCCAAACTCATGTCCATTGAGTCGGTGATGCCATCTAACCATCTCATCCTCTGTTGCCCCGTTTTCCTCCTGCCCTCAATCTTTCCCAGCATCAGGGTCTTTTCAAATGAGTCAGCTCTTTGCATCAGGTGGCCAACGTATTGGAGTTTCAGCTTTAGCATCAGTCCTTCCAATGAATATTCAGGACTGATTTCCTTTAGGATGGACTGGTTGGATCTCCTTGCAGTCCAAGGGACTCTCAAGAGTCTTCTCCAACACCACAGTTCAAAAGCATCAATTCTTTGGCGCTCAACTTTCTTTATAGTCCAACTCTCACATCCATACATGACCACTGGAAAAACCATAGCCTTGACTAGACAGACCTTTGTTGACAAAGTAATGTCTCTGCTTTTCAATATGCTACCTAGGTTGGTGGTATATATATTATTTTGTTTTCTGTTCCTAGTTTCAAAACTAGCTGAGAGGGAGAGGAATGACGTGTTTCTCCCTCTCTGTGTACACACACACACACACATGGACACATGTGTGTATACATGTGTACAGAGTGCTAAATTAATTTGCTTTTGAGTTTTGTGATCCTCAGTTTTTTCAATGGGCTAGTGACTCATGATAGCAGAAAGCTCATCTCACCCTCCTCCAGCATTTGGGAAAATTCATTTCCAGAAGAGTCCTGGGCACCCCATGGTCTTGGCTGATGAGGTCAGCACTTGTAATTCTGTTTATTAAAAATGCTTGTTATTTCTTGATCACAACTTGCCCCTGATGGTGATCATAGATAACACAGAAACATATAGACTCAGAACTCTCTTTGGACATGGAAATTGTTGCTAGAAGGCTCCTTCAAGGTTTATTTATTTTTTTTCCAGGTTATCACATGTGAAGAGAAGAGGAAAGGAAATTTTTTAAAAATTTGAAGTATAGCTAATTTACACTGTTGTTAGTTTCAGGTGTATAGCAAAGTGATTGTTTTATATATATGTATCTATTCTTTTTCAGATTCTCTTCTGTTATGGTTTATTACAAGATACTGAGTATAGTTCCTGGTGCTATACAGCGGGATCTTGTTTATCTGTTTTATATATAGTAGTTCATATCTGCTAATCCCAAGCTCCTAATTTTTCCCTCCCTGACCCTCTTAACCCTTTGGTAACAATACATTTGTTTTCTATGTGAGTGAGTCTGGTTCTGTTCTGTAAATTAGTTCATTTCTATCATATTTTTAGGTTCCACATATAAGTGATATCATATGGTATTTCTCTTTCTTGGTCTGATTTATTTCACTTGGTATGTTCATCTCTAGGTCTATTCATGTTACTACAAATGGCATTCTTTCAGTCTTTTTTATAACTGAGTAATATCCACTATGTGTACATATGTATGTATTTATATATATACACACAGAAACATCATCTTCTTTGTCCATTCATCTGTTGATGGACATTTAGGTTGTTTTCATGTCTTGGCTGTTGTAAATAGTGTGGCTGTGAACACTGATTGCTGGATCATATGGTAACTCTCTTTTTACTTTCTTAAAGAAACTCCATACTGTTTTGCCTTGTAGCTTCACCAACTTACCTTGTCACTGACAGTGTAGTGGGTTCCCTTTTCTCCACATCCTCTCCAGCATTTTATTATTTGTAGCCTTTTTAATGATGGCTATTCTGACTGGTATGAAGGGGGTACCTCATTGTCTTTTTTATTTGACAACATGCAATATGAAGGATCTTTGTTCCCCAACCAGGGATCAAACCTGTGGTCCCTGCAGTGGGACCTCGGAGTCCTAACCACGGGACCACCAGGGAAGTCCTCATTGTTGTTTTGATATTCACTTCTCTAATAATTAACAACTTTGAGCATATTTTCATGTGTCCATTGGCCATCTGTACGTCTTATTTGGAGAAATGTCTACTTAGGTCTTCTGTCCATTGTTTGATTGGGTTGTTTGGTTTTTTTGTTGTTGAGTTGTGTGAGCTGTTTGTATATTTTTGGAAATAAAGCCCTTTTCGGTCACATCATGTGAAAATATTTTCTCCCTTTCCATAGGTTGTCTTTTTGTTTTGTTTATCGTTTCCATTGCTGTGCAAAGGCTTCTAAGTTTGATTAGGTCCCATTTGTTTGTGAAAGGACATGTTTTGACATGTTACTAGATTTGCAGAGCCTGGAAATAGTTTGAAATGTGTCTTTTTCCCAGAGCTAAGTCATTCCCCTCGTTCTTCCCTGTAGGAAAAATACTGTGACCTTTCTTTCCTCAGGCAGGCTAGGGTGGTGACAAGTTGTGTAAACCTAATGGAACCATTCTTGGCCATCTTTCACGGTGCCTTGTTCTCTAAGCAGAAGGGAGGGTGCTGCTGGTGAAGTTTTAGGATGGAGGTGATAAGGTTTATAAAGCACAAATCCTACATCAGGATCTGAGTAGTGATTTATACAGAACAGTGATTCTCTACCAGAGATGATGGGTATTTATGAATTCTCTAGTGGTCTATCCCAACTGCACAGACCCCTTTTGCTGTCATATCAAAGAACATATCGTATGTTCAGGAATAAATGTATCAATATGTTTTAGAAAAGCCCCACAGGTAATTCTCAGTCTATCCCTTTCCTACTCCACCTACTGATACAAAAGGGAATGCATGTAAACCCTGCTTAAAGATATAGAGAGTGGAGGTAAAAAATACAAGAACTGGAAGCTAAAAGCTTCAGGAAAAAAAAGGAACAGGAGGCACTATTTCTCAGATACATCTTTTCCTGCAGTTAAGTGTCCCCTGACAATCCTAAATGTGGCTTCTTGGGCATCACCATTATCTGAAGGGAGATGGCTGTTTGCCAGAGGCACATACTATCCCCAAAGCCTGGTAAATAAAGCTCTGAGCCCAGAGCTGGAAGTTCTGTTCCTTGTGAGTGCCACACTTTGTTGGCACCCCCTGGGAACCAGTGATGCAATGTGTAGTTTCAGCCTGCCTGGTTCAGAAATCCCCAGCAAACAAGTCCTCTGATTTAAAGGAAAATAGCAGCAATTATTTTCAGTAAATTTTTCATTTCAAAAATATTTTCATCCTTTTGGCATATTTTAGACATGTCTCTTCTAAGTAGCAAATAGTTGTATTAAAAAAATTCTTTTCACTGTATGTGTGTGTAGGGTATTTATGTACCATTGACGTACATGTTACATATATTGAATGTATGGAGCATACACCCCATTATTTTTATGTTTGCCCTACTTATTTTTGTTTTCTTTCCTGTCATTTTTGGCCAACTTTTGAAAAATTTTGATCTTTTCCTGTTTGAAAGTAACATACTTTGTTCCTGTTCCTATTAATTCAACATATTTAACCAAAGTCTAAAAACTGTCAATAAGTTTAATCTCATTCTGACAATTCGAGTGCCTTAGAACACTTTGAATTCCATTTACCTAGCTCCTGAGTTAGGCTATACCTGTAGACTTTAAATATTGTTCAATTTAAATTTGTTAGGCATTATCATTTTTTTTTCATATAATCAGTTTTGTTTAGTTGTCCTATATGTATTTACTACTTCTATTGCTCTTCATTCTTTTATCGCGTAGAATTTTCTTTATGAGGGTATGCTAGTGGCAATATTTCAGTGGTAGGTGACCTGAAAATGTCTTTATTTTTATTCTCAAAAAAATATTTTTTTATGGGAGTAGGGTTCCAGGTTGGCAGTTATTTCCTTTTAGGTCAGTGTGTTGTGTCTTGGCTTCCACTGCTCAGAGTCCAGTTGTTGGTCTCTGTCCTTAGAATGCATTTTTTTTTTGGTTTGTTTTTGGCCACGTAGCTTGCTTTGCTGGGATCTTAGTTCCCTGACCAGGGAGTCAACCTGGGCCCTTGGCAGAGGGAGCACAGAGTTGTAACCACTGGATCGCCAGGGAATTCCCACAATCTTTTTTTCTCTGGCTGCTTTTTTTTTTTTTTTTTTTTTGCTTTTTAAGATACTTTCTGTGCTATTTGCAGTTTCACTATAGCATGTCTCTGTGGTTTTTTAAAAAATTTGTCTTGCCTGGGATTCATTGAGCTTCTTTAACTTTTCACTTGTTGCTTCTTATCAGTTCAGGTAAATCCTGAACCCTAATTTCTTGACATATAGCTTCTACCCCATTTTTTTTTTCTTGTTTTATAGCTCTGATTAGACATGTTAGGCTCTTTCCCTCATTCATGTTGCTTCTTTCTGATTTTGTCCATTTGTTTTGTGCTGCATTCTGAATAATTCTGTTTTCTTTCTTCTGTCTTCCCTTTGGTTCTCTCTGCGGCTGTCTAATCTGATAATTTTAGGTTCTGTGTTTTTTATTTAAACAAATTCTGTTAATCTCTTTTTCACGTTTGTCATTCAAAAACTTTACTATTTCATGCAGGTATTTTCAAGCAATTTCATTAAAGAAAACATGCATGTTTTATAATAGCCCGTAATTTCCATGTCTGAAACTTCTGGATTCTTTTTCTGTCACTGTCATTCATGGTGTCCTGTTTCCTTGTGTGATTTCTTTGTGCGTAGCTCATTTTCCTTAGAACATTATTTTGGGAATTCTTTGAGGCTTAGGATGAAATTGGATCCTTTCAGAAGAGAATTTGCATTGTCAGGCATTTAGAGAATTCTACCAGTCCAATTTAATCTAAATTTGCAGCTTGAAGTTTCTGTAACACGTAGGGGTATGAATTTGGATTGCAACTAGGTGCATGGGCTAGCTTGCAGTGACACCTTCTTAGAGGTTTTTTTAAACTCAGTCTGCCTAGAGCTAAAGCAGTTTTTCTTGCAGGGCCCTCTTGGTGTGGGGGTTGGTTTACTGCTAGTTCATCATCCTGAAGTAGCTCTTTGCTTTGTAGAGTGTCTTTGATTTCTATTCACATTTCCTGTCAGGCCCTACAAACTGAAGCTCACAGTCCACAGGCTTGATAGATGCCCAAGGACAAAGGTACCTTCAGGGCTTGACTCTATTCTGGGTCTCCTTTTCACTTGGATTTTGACCTAGTAATTTCTTATTGTCCTGTTAGTTTAATACCAAAAAAAAAAAAGTTACCTGTTCATTTTTGTTGTTTTCAGTGGGACAGTGGTCAGAATTACCTAGTCTGTTTACATTTCTGGAAACAGAATCGTCTAGTTATAAAAATACCGAGAGCATTTGTCAAAATTTTGGTGTCGTTGGTTTACACAGAAGATTCTGTTTCTCCATCTGTAAAAAAGGCATTTAAAATAGCCACCAATTTTGGGATCTGCATCAATGAAGTCTGTAGAACCATTGAGAGCTGAATTAAAATTGTATTTAATTACTCTGCCTTGTTCTAAGAACAATTTACGGTGATTAAAATCTTAAAAAATTTTTAAGAGTACCACTAGAAGCTCAAATAAAGAAGGAAAGGCATTTGGTAGAGTGCACCCTTAATCTCTGCCCTGCAGTTACAGGCAGCCTCATTTTATTGCACTTGCTTTATTATTATTATTTTTTACAAATTAAAGGTTTGTGGCAACCCTGCATGGTTGATGATGCTTAGAATTTATTAAAAATAAAATATTTTAAAACTAAGGTATGTACACTGTCTTTTTAGACATGCTATTGCATACTTAATTGATGATAGTATAGTGTGAACCTAACTTTTATAGATACTGGGAAAGCCAAAACTTCATGTGACTCACTTTATCGTAATGTTTATTTTGAGGTGGTCTAGGATGGAGAAGGCAATGGCACCCCACTCTAGTACTCTTGCCTGGAAAATCTCATGGATGGAGGAGCCTGGTGGGCTGCAGGTCCATGGCGTTGCTAAGAGTCGGACATGACTGAGCGACTTCACTTTCACTTTCATGCACTGGAGAAGGAAATGGCAACCCACTGCAGTGTTCTTGTCTGGTGAATCCCAGGGAGGGGGGAGCCTGGTGGGCTGCCGTCTGTGGGGTCGCACAGAGTCAGACACGACTGAAGCAACTTAGCAGCAGCAGCAGGATGGAACCTGCAGTGTCTTTGAGGTCTGCTTGTAACTAGGAGTCAGTGTGGAGTGTGTGCAGCAACCCCCTTTTAAGTTATATGTAGATAGTTTTATTTGCAAATAAGAGTTTTTCTCTGAAGAAGGTCCATAGCTCAGAGTACATTCTCAGGGGTCCAAGATCAAGGAAGTTTATGAACTACTTAAGTACATACAAGGAAATCTTAGGCCAATAATTTATCCTTTTTACATGTTAAGTTTTTTTTTTTCCATTTATTTTTATTAGTTGGAGGCTAATTACTTTACAATATTATAGTGGTTTTTGCCATACATTGACATGAATCAGCCATGGATTTACATGTGTTCCCCATCCCGATTCCCCCTCCCACTTCCCTCCCCACCCCATCCCTCTGGGTCTTCCCAGTGCACCAGCCCCAAGCACTTGTCTCATGCATCCAACCTGGGCTGGTGATCTGCTTCACACATGATAGTATACTTGTTTCAATGCTATTCTCTCAGAACATCTCACCGTCTCCTTCTCTCAGAGTCCAAAAGTCTGTTCTATACATCTGTGTCTCTTTTTCTGTTTTGCATATAGGGTTATCGTTACCATATTTCTAAATTCCATATATATGCGTTAGTATACTGTATTGGTCTTTATCTTTCTGACTGACTTCACTCTGTATAATGGGCTCCAGTTTCATCCATCTCATTAAAACTGATTCAAATGAATTCTTTTTAATGGCTGAGTAATATTCCATGGTGTATATGTACCACAGCTTCCTTATCCATTCCTCTGCTGATGGGCATCTAGGTTGCTTCCATGTCCTGGCTATTATAAACAGTGCTGCGATGAACATTGGGGTGCATGTGTCTCTTTCAGATCTGGTTTCCTTGGTGTGTATGCCCAGAAGTGGGATTGCTGGGTCAAATGGCAGTTCTATTTCCAGTTTTTTAAGGAATCTCCACACTGTTCTCCATAACGGCTGTACTAGTTTGCATTCCCACCAACAGTGTAAGAGGGTTCCCTTTTCTCCACACCCTCTCCAGCATTTATTGCTTGTAGACTTTTGGATAGCAGCCATCCTGACTGGCGTGTAATGGTACCTCATTGTGGTTTTGATTTGCATTTCTCTGACAATGAGTGATGTTGAGCATCTTTTCATGTGTTTGTTAGCCATCTGTATGTCTTCTTTGGAGAAATGTCTTTGGCCCATTTTTTGATTGGGTCATTTATTTTTCTGGAATTGAGCTGCAGGAGTTGCTTGTATATTTTTGAGATTAATCCTTTGTCTGTTGCCTCGTTTGCTAGTATTTTCTCCCAATCTGAGGGCTGTCTTTTCACCTTGCTTATAGTTTCCTTTGTTGTGCAAAAGCTTTTAAGTTTCATTAGGTCCCATTTATTTTTGCTTTTATTTCCAATATTCTGGGAGGTGGGTCATAGAGGATCCTGCTGCGATTTATGTTGGAGAGTGTTTTGCCTATGTTCTTCTCTAGGAGTTTTATAGTTTCTGGTCTTATATTTAGATCTTTAATCCATTTTGAGTTTATTTTTGTGTATGGTGTTAGAAAGTGTTCTAGTTTCATTCTTTTACAAGTGGTTGACCAGTTTTCCCAGCACCACTTGTTAAAGAGGTTGTCTTTTTCCCATTGTATATTCTTGCCTCCTTTGTCAAAGATAAGGTGTCCATAGGTTCATGGATTTATCTCTGGGCTTTCTGTTCTGTTCCACTGATCTATATTTCTGTCTTTGTGCCAGTACCATACTGTCTTGATGATTGTGGCTTTGTAGTATAGTCTGTAGTCAGGCAGGTTGATTCCTCCAGTTCCCTTCCTCTTTCTCAAGATTACTTTGGTTATTCGAGGTTTTTTGTATTTCCATACAAATTGTGAAATTATTTGTTCTAGTTCTGTGAAAAATACCATTGGTAGCTTGATAGGGATTGCACTGAATCTATAGATTGCTTTGGGTAGTATAGTCAATTTATCATGTTTACATATTTAGTTTTTTAACCTATACTTTGATGAAACATTTTACTTCATGAATTTACTGTTAAGGATTTTCCAAAAAAGACATTAATATATGAGCATACTTTGAAAAACTTATCCATCTTAAGAGCTGTTTTAGAAATACACTCAGTACCTATGGAAGCCAGAGGGAGGGCACACGGCATGGGGTGAGAATGGCAGATGACAGAATCGTTACCTGATTTTTGGGGGGCATTATCACCTAGCACCTAAAATGAGTAAGCCAGAGGCAGCATAAGCAAGGAGAGAAGTAGGGAAACAGTGTGATATGTGGCAACACTGAAAAGGTAAATGTGTCAAGAGCCCCAGAGAGAGAAGGAACCCAAGGTGTTATAACATATAAGATGAAGCAGTTTCAAGGAATGAATTATTAACAGTGGCAAATATGAGAGAGATCCCCTGATAAGATAACTAAACATATTTGTTTGACAATCAAGAGGCCTCTGTTTTATTTAATGAGGGATAGGAACCAGATGGGAGATGAACAGGAAGTGAGGCGGTAAATGGAGAGGAAATGTACACACAGTCTGGATGTGAATGGGAGAGGGAGACAGGTGCTGCTGTTATTAAGGGAGTTCCTTTTTTTCTGAAAGGATGGGAGAAACGGGAACATGTTTCTTTACTGGCTGAGGAGAAAGGAATAGAAAGGGAGAGGTTGAAGATATGCGTTGTTTTTTTCCGCAGGCTCAGTGATCTGGTAGAAATCTTCAGGCTATTCAGGAAGACCTAAATGAATTAAACTTGAAGTCAGTCCCTCGGGACAGCACTTCAGTACAATAGCTGATCCATGTGGGTAAAAACTACAGAACATCTTCTCTAGTTTAACTCAAAGAAGTAACAGCTCAGAAGGCAATTACAGAATTTAAAAAAAAAAAAAAGTAAGGATAACGTTGGTGGGTGGTGGTTTAGTCGCTAAGTCGTGTCTGACTCTTGCGACCCTATGGACTGTAGCCTGCCAGGCTCCTCTGTTCATGGGATCCCCCAGGCAAGAATACTGGAGTGGGTTGCCATTTCCTTCTCCAGGGGATCTTCCCAACCCAGGAATCGAACCCCGGTCTCTTGCATTGCAGATTTCTTTACCAACTGAGCTATGAGGGAAGCCCTCACGATAACAGTATGTTTAATTATATTTTGTTGTCAACTAAAGATGCTTCTTTTTCCTGGGGTGAACATGTATCAGTGTAAACCAAAATTATATTTTTCTGCAGAGATTATGCTATAAACTGGTAGAAAAGTCAATTGGCAGCTTACTCTACTCACCAAGAGAGCATGAGCCCTGAAGAGTGGTAAAAGCCTCAGGTCCCTTGTTAATACACCCATTAAGTCACCAAAAATTCTATATACCAGTGAGGTGAGGGGTCAACCAGTCCATGTGAGAGGATGCAAGGAAAATTCCTAATTACCAAGGACTCATTTTCATGTTAGTTTAAAATTTAAAATTTTGGTAAAGTTGTTAATTCAAATGATTCTAAAATTCCATTCAAGAATGTATTTCTCATTGCTGAAGAATAAGAATTTTAATACAGTTTAATGGAATGAAGAACTGTGAACCAATTCAGATAGAGTTGTCTCTGGGGGGAACAAATTAGAGAAACTTCTGAATAAAATAAAAAATGAGGTGGGAAGAACCTGAATAAGAGGTGACTGATTTTAACTGGTGTGGAAAGCTTCAGATGGTTTCTTTAAAAATGTAAATCTTAAAACGTTAAAAACAACAAAAATTCAAGAACTGTATTTAAAGGTTGGAACACTTGGGACTAGTGGCAGTGAAAGGGATGTTGTGGCAAGCTACTAAAACCAAATTAAAAATCTAGATTATTTCTTCCTTCTGTCCATTCACTAACTCAAATATTGCGTGAGCACCTGGTAAGCGACATTGACTCTGGCAACACACAGAGCACTTGTTAATCAGTTTTTCACGTGTCCACACCTGTCTGAGCCCTTCCAAGAGGCCGAGCTCCTCCTCTTGCAGGCTTGCCTGGGTCAGTGGTCTCTACTGCCTGATCCTTTGAGGTTCACACCCCTCCTTATTGCTGCTTCCTGCTGACCTCCTGGCCCCTTCCCTTCGTTCTGTGAGCAAGTTGGCACCTGACTTAAGTTTTCCTCTCCACTACAACTCTGGATAATTATAATGTCCACCCATCGAACCCACTTATCTCTAGGTTTTGTGACCTTGCTTTTGTCTCCAGTAATCTTTCTCTCACTGAGCCACTGCAAGGCCATTCCTTAGACTGTACACACCATAAACTTGCTCCTCAGATCAGGCGAGGGTTTTTTGTCCTTCCCGACTTAACAACTCCCAGTAGATCAGAGCTGCCATCAGACTCTGCCGTCTTCACGACACTGTATGTTGCCTTCACATCCTTAACCTATTCCATTTAGATACCACAGGCCCATTTTTCAACAACTCAATTTTAGTAATTATTCAATTATTGTCCTTTGTTCTATTAGACTTACCCGGAAAAATCCCACATCTCTCTATTTTCTCTCTCTTTACCTAGGCATCAGTGTGTTACTAGGGAGAGGAACAAAAGTAAAACCACAAGAGGCAGATTTCACTGTAAGTTGTCACCATTCTATAGTTCTCCAATACCTCTGGCCACTTGACTCTCCATAAGAATTGTTTTAAAACATCCATTTTAATCTGCTCTGGTCTCAAATTTCAGAGAAAACCAAAGCCTGCATACAGCCTGGCTTCGTCTCCTTTATCTTCTAGATTACAAACACTCGTAGACATCTCGTCAATCTTTTCACCTGTGCTTTGGACTCCATGGTCCTCCACTTTTTTGGAACCCAATACCATGCTGATCTCTTTAACTCTCTGGTCTTCAACTTTTCCCGCTTTCCCACATCCTTCTGAGATACAGTAGTAGCTCCAAAAGGAAAGGAAGACATGCTGCTGCCTCATTTGCTCCTCCTCTATACATCCAGCACTCGAGTTGTGTAAGGTAGCTTCCTTCTGACCTCGGCCTCCTCTACTACTGGGAGAGAATGTCTCTCAGCTGCCTATTGCTACCAGGAGGTCAAATCCAATAGCTGCTTTCACATCCCTCACTGAACGTGATCTCAGTAGTACAGAGCACCTGTGCAGGAAAATGCCCGTCCCCTGGGCTTTCATGACTTTCTCCTCCTGGCTTTAACCTCTTTAGCTACTGCTTGTCAGTCTCCTTTGCTGGCTCATCTGCCACTTAACTATTGAGAATACTTATGCTTTTGCCCTAAGCCCTCTTTTCTTTATAGCAGAGATTCATGCATTTTTGTTTTAAGGGCCATATAATAAATTATTTTAGGTTTTGCAGGGCATAGTCTGTCACAACTAATCAACTCTGCCATTGTGGCATGAAAACAGCCATGAACAATAATTAATTGATGTAGTTGTGTTCCAATAAAACTTTATTTAGAAAACAGATGGTGGACTGGGTTTGGCCTATAGCCTGTGGTTTGTTTATGCCATACTCTACACTCTGCCTAGAGACATATCCTCTTATGTCTCCACTGACCATCTATACATCACATTCATGTCCAAATCTGTCTCTCCAGCTACCTAAAACCCACATTTAAATGTCTGAGCGGGCATCTCAAATCTTATCTGATGAATTGTGCTCTTTGCCCCCCAATCTGATCTCCCTCCAGTGTCTTTACTAAAAGGCACTGTCATATGCTACACAAGGTAGAAAGTAAGAGTCATCCTAGAAATCTCTCCCTCTTTCATTCTCTTAATTCTTTGAACTGGAAGAATAACTAAAAAAGATAACTCTGGAAATGCCATTATTTGAAGCACACAGTCAAATTTAACATTTCACTAATAGAGCTAAACTTTATTTCCATGTTTATTACATGTTTATCTTTGATGCTGAATACATATTAGATTGATTTAACATACAACTTGGGAGAAAAGCTGACATTCTCCACTGAATGGGTTAAAAAGGAATGTAAAACTACAAAATACTTGTTTAAGTTTGAATTCTAAATTATGGCAAACAGAACAATAATTACCTTGCCGTTTTCTCTTTCTAGTTTTCCAAGATGGATTTCCTTATAAAATTTTCATAACAATTTATTTCAAGAAAAGAAATAAGGGATAATCATTAAAACCATTTTAAGTATAGAGTACAAATAAAGAGTCTTAATACAGAACTCCTATCTTCTATTTAAAATACAAATACTTCATGATATTATGAATTGAGGGGGATTAATTGCTAACTGCAAATCTAATGATTTAGAGCAAACTCATACATGCCATTTGCTTTTGTCTGAAAGATTAGGCTGATTTATGGGTGACACAATAGAGCTCTACTTGGTATCCATGTTAGCCAGTTGCTTCTCAGAATGGAGATGGTCAAAATACTAAGTGCTTACGTGATGGAGATTCGGGATTAATCAATTCCAAGTGGTTGAAAACTAACACAATTAATCATTCCACCCCCCCCAATCACTGACCAAGTATTTTAGCATTCAGTGAAAAGCACTAAAATAAAACCCCTCGAGATACTCTGCAATTGCTGAAATTCAGTGTACAAAGACTGTTGTCTATAGTGTAATTCCAATGTTTAATAAAATAAAAATTATGAGTGGTTATCAAAGTTGTTATTGCTAAGTTTCCTTCCCTTTGCTATAAGCCCCTTAGCACAATTTATCAAGAATGATGTGTTTTTCTTACTATTACTCTTCACTTGGATACATTTAAAAAAACAGTAATCACTTTAAAATTATTTCCTACCAGGGATGGGATTACAGGGTGAAAACTTTTCCTAGGAGTATGGCTGATGCCTACTGTTCTCATTAGACAAGTGGTTAGAATCATCTCTAAAACCCATCTTCTTTTTAATAATGCTTATAAAAGATGCTTAATAAAGATAACTCATCTCTAATTAGATTACTCGTGATAAAATACCTTCTCATGTAACTATTTAGGACAAATAATATATGGCTTTTCAATTTGTAAAATTTTACTTTAACGTCGTATTGTTAAAGCTTTTCTAAATAGTCTTCTAATATCAGACTCTTAAATGAAAAAAAGAGAAGACAAAAGAGAAAAACTCTACATATCAAGGCACACTCTTTTTCTTACAACAGGGGTTAACATACTTTTCTATAAAGGGCTGGATAATAAACATTTCAGGCTTTGTGGGTTGTAGGATCACTATTGCAATGATTCAACTTCTACTGTTGTTGAGAGAAAGCAGTCATAGACAGTATGTATTCACAAAAAAATAGTCTGAATTTGGCCTGCTTGTCACAGCCTTAGAACAGAAAGGAATCTACAAAACCCTGGTCTCTAGTCAGGTGTGATGACTGACTCAGAATCGAGCAGTTTAATCACTCTAGAACATGTCAATGTTGAACACTTTG
This sequence comes from Odocoileus virginianus, assembly GCF_023699985.2. Lineage (NCBI taxonomy): Eukaryota > Metazoa > Chordata > Mammalia > Artiodactyla > Cervidae > Odocoileus > Odocoileus virginianus. The sequence goes on along the minus strand of NC_069674.1, from coordinate 67,988,205 downwards.
AATTCAGCCAAATTACCACTGAGGGTTCAGATTCTTCTTTTCAAACTCATGTCATCTTATTTTTCCTTTGGGATAATTTATCTTCATTTAAGTAAGTACTTGCTTGAACATTATTTATTGAGGGATTCAGTTTAAAATTAGTAAGTGATGTCCATAAAATTGAATATCTGACTTAATTTTTGAAAAACTTAATGAAAAATATAACAATCAAAACATCTAAAATAAGTACACTCACTACCCATTCCACTAATTCATTTCAGTCATAGCAACTATAGAATAGGAAAAATAAATTCAGAAGTGTAATTACTTTAAAATAACTACTTCCGTATTTGTCAATATTTTACATTTATGTATATATTCTCTAGTGTAAGCAGAAATTCTCTCTAAAAATCGCCTTAAAATCTTGAGGTGCAGAGCCACAGGCAATATCTGACATATAAAACTGCAGTACAGGCCTGTCAATTTGGCATTTCACTGGTACAATACAATGACCAACTTGTATAATCACTGTACAGTGCCTAGACATTCCAGTAAGAACCATTATTTTCTTTAATGTAGAATGATTAATACATAGTCTACAAGGGGCAGGGAGGTTTAGTAATTTTGTTGGGTATGTCCTGACATAATTTCAAATTGTACAATAACACAAACAACTTTGTTAAGGCCATGTTTTATTTGCTGATTAATGGACAAAAGGCAATGTATTTTCAAGTATTTTCTTGAAAGTCTGTGCTCATAAAAATCATGAAAAGTTGGAAAGACTGTTAAATCACTGAAACTTTAAATATATCTTACACAATCTGTTTGTACAAAAATACAAGTTAAATATAAACATAAAGCAATCATGATAATTTTATGCAAATCTGTTTTTATGTGATCTTCAGTTATATATAAAAGTTTCGTGGTTGGTTGTGAAAAGATCAATACCAGATTGAATTACTATCTATTGGCAAAGGGCCCTAAAAAGCTTACTTTAGCAATTATCTTTTACATGGTTAAGAGCATTTCCTAATTTAAGATCACCTAAACACTGGAAAAAAGAAAAAATGAAAAGGGCAGTATGTCCATAAACCAACAAATAATTTGGCTGTAATGTATCATAAAACACAAAGACCCCCCACACATCTGTACAATAAACATTATGTATTACATACTCACACACACAGGGGTACACGTGTGTGCATGCACGTAAACACACACACACGCATACGCAGGCGCACACACACACACCCAGTCATAAAACAAATCCTAATGAGGTGCTGCTTCCAGTTCGATATTCAGCTGTGCATTTTTTCTTACTTCATCAAAAGAATAGCTTTTTGTCACCTTCCCATTCTTGAAGACAGTGTGAAGAAGATCCTGCACAAATATAACAATATTGAAATTTAATGGTTATATTAGGCTATCAAAATTTTTCAGTAATGATTAGATGAATTAGACTGAATAGTCAAATACAGAGATGCTGATAATGTTCAAATTATGAAATGATTTTATATACAAAGGATGCTGACGGAGCAGGCAGAGGCAAGACCTGGATCTAAAATGGGATGTAGACATGTTTAACTTTCTGAAAAGGAATGATTCAAGTATTACATTCTTAAAACAGTCTTCCTTAACAGCAAAACAAATCTAGTAGATGCTTACTGCTTTGGCTGCCCAGAAGCACTATGGCTGTCGCTGATAATCATGATGGACAGATCAGCAAGGAAAGCCTGCCAGACGGTCCCTGTTCCTAGCCAAGAGACTCAACACCGATTAAACTTATCAACCTGGAATTTACTAAACTTACTAATCAGAAGTTTTTGCCTTAAACAAACAAAAGTCAACCCTAAAAACAAGAAACCAAACCCAAACAGAAATATTAGTAGATATTGATTTCTTGACCAATACATAGTCACTGATTTTAAAGACTGTGTGTATTCCAGAAGTCACTGATACGTGTAATCCATTTGATTTATGCAAGAGTAACAAAGACAAATTAAGAGAATTAGGACTAAATTCCCTTTGGGTCTGGCAAATTCCTGTCGTAGTAAGGAATTATCTGCCTCTAGTTTTTTCTTGAAAAATCCATAGAAGTAATCTACTGCGCCAGAGTTTTTCATCTCATCTGAAGGTGAGCATATAACAGTATTTTTGTCACTATGTTGTTTCCTTTTTACCCTTTTTCTATTGAAATATAGTTGATTTACAATATTAGTTTCAGGTACACAATGTAATGATTTACTATTTTAGATTATAAACATTTAAAATTGTTATGAAATACTGGCTATATTCCCTGTGCTGTACAGTATGTCTTTGCACCTCATTTATTTTGTACATGTAAGTTTGTACCTCCTACCCCCTGCCTCACCCCTCCTTGCTTCCCTTTCCCCACAAACACTAATTTGTTGTCTGTATCTGTGACACTGCTTCTGTTTCATTATATTCATTTATTTTTTAGATTCCATATACAAGTAATAACATTCAGTATGTGTCTTTCTCTGACTTGTTTCACATAGCATAATACCCTCCAGGTTCATCGATGTTGTTTCAAGTGACAAAATTTCACTTTTAACTGCTGAGTAATATTTCATTGTGTGTGTGCATACGCCACATTTTCTTTACTCATTCATTTGTTGATGGACAGTTAGGTTGCTTCCATATCTTGTATTATTGTAAATAGTGGTGCGATTATTTCATGTGTGGGTTTATTATTTCATGCACGTTTCAAATAAGTGTTTTCATTTTCTTTGGATATATACCCAGAAATGGAATTGCTAAATCATATCATAGTTCTATTTTTAGTTTTTGGAGGAATCTCCATAGTGGCTGTATCTGTTAACATTCCCACCAACAGTGTATGAGGGTTCTCTTTTCTCCAAATCCTTTCCAACAGTTGTTATTTGCAGACTTTTGGATGACAGCTGTTATTCTGACAGGTGTGAGGTGATACCTTTTTGTGGTTCTGGTGTGCATTTCTCTAACAGTCAGGGATGTTGAGCATCTTTTCACATGGTTATTAGCCATCTGTATAACTTCTTTAGAAAAAATGTCTACTCAGTTCTTCTGCCCATTTTTTGACTGGACTGTTTTTTGATATTAAGTTATATGAGCTCCTTGGGTATTTTGGATGTTGTTGGTCATATTTGCAAATACTTTCCCATTCTGTAGGCTGTCTTTTTGTTTTGGTAGGTTTCCTTTGCTGTATAAAAGCTTTTGATTAGATTGCATTTGTATATTTTTGCTTTTATTGATTTTGCCTTGGGAGACTGATCTAAGAAAACATTTCTATGATTTACATTGAGGAGTGTTTTACATGTTCTTTTCTAGGAGTTTCATGGAATCATGTCTTACATTTAGGTTCATTACTGCTTTTGACATATTTTACATCTCATTTTGTGTATCACTGAACTGCTTATTGCAGATGTAGATGATTTTACTGTCTTTTAAACTTCCTCAGTAAACACAGTTGATTTGCTACCTTTAATATACATTTGCCTTTACTGACAAGGTTTTTCCTTTTGTAATTATTATGTTTCTAGTTGTAGCATTTTTCTCCCCTGCTTAGAAGTTCAGCTCACCTTTTGATCTCTTCATCAAATCTAAATGAAAGTCTTATCAGGTAGAATATTCTTGGTTGAAGGTTTTACTCTGTCATCACTTTAAATATATTGTACCATCCCTCTCACCAGCAGAATTTCTGCTGAAATGTCAGATTACAACCTTATGACAGTTCCCATGTATGTAAGTTGTTCCTTTTCCGCACTGCTTTTAATATTCTAACTTTTGCCATTTTAATTACCGTGTGTCTTGGTGTGGTCCTCTTTGAATGTGATTCTTTTGGGGCTCTCTGGAATGCAAGGCCCCCAAGGTTGGAGAGGCTGAGGTGGGGCTCAGACCCCTTGTTTCTTTGGAAGAACCTCTGTAATTATTCTCCTATGGGTTGCCCTCTTGGGGATATGGGTCTTGACTATATGGTGATTCTGCCCCTCTTATCTTGTCATAGTTCCTTCTTTAGGCTTTAGTTGTAGATCTTTCCTGGTAGATTCTGCTCTTTCTCATCAATATTTGTTCTGTAAATAGTTATAATTTTGGCATGCCCATAAGAGGAGTTGAGTTCATGGTCTTCCTACTCCACCATCTTGAAACAATCTTACCTATCCCTGTGTTGTTTCCAATCACACTGCTCTTGCTGTGGCATTTTCTTTATATTTAAATTTTCAAAGTTAAATTCATAATCTATTGAGGAAGGGTGGTTCCTATTAAAATGTCTAGATGATTATAAATGGCTTACTGACTCAAACGTTCTAGAGTATCATCCACATACTATTAAAACCAATGCCTTGTTTTAGTTACAGTTATGACCACGTCTAAAGCAATTTTTGTCCGTCTGGGGTAAACTAATAAAGCAAAGTCTCGGTAGTAGAAGAGTTCAATGAAGGCTGTGTAATAGGCTCTATATAAACAAATCTAATTCTAAAAGTTTTAGGAACTTGTACATATTTCTCATTAAAGATAACAGAAAACTCTTACTGTAATAATTATGGCTTAAAATCTTAAAAGAATATAGAAGTAGCATAAGCAGAATATATGTAGTATAATATTCAAAAGTTAAAAAATACAATTTTATTATATAATCAATAAAATTAAATTTTTATCAATTATGAGTAGTTCCCTTCTAAAAAGTAGTATTTTCTTGTTCAATCCAGTGGCTTATTAATAAAAACTAGAAGTTGAATATAAGTGTAATTTTCTAAGTCAATGAGCATACAGACTAAGCATACTATGAATATTTCTAGCTTGGTTGACTTAAATCAGAAAACTTGGTTCATTTACTAGTTATAATCTGAGTCAAGCCTTACTGTTTTTATATCTTACACTATTAAGATGATATAATTTGCATTTTTAACCCATAGATGTTGCGGTGAGAATTAAATGAGGCTAAAGAAAACCATCTGAACTGGATTCTATTGTTTTGAAAAAATGGAATCATCTTTAACAACATCTTGGAATTTGGAAAGCTCTTCTTTTATCCACTAAAATTACCACGGGTTTACTGTAACATAAACAGCTATGAATAGTCTAAGAAGACCAGCATCCTTTAAGTATTCCTAACCATTCCTGTTCAGAAATGATTCACTGCTAACTGGCAATAGGAGTAAGATCAAGTACACACACTTATTGAAGCTCATCAATCACTCTCTTCTGGTAACTATATGGAACACCATTTTTTTTCTTATAAAATATTTCACTCAATGTAAAGGTCTCATATTTATTATCTAGCCATTTCTTATTTTTCATCTTATTTTGGTAGGCTAGGTCAGCAATTGTAAACATTTTACAATAAAACTCTTGTCCTCCAAGAAAAGAACTTTTCTGAAAATAATTTTAAACACAAAAGCCTCCTTTCTTAATTTGAAAAGTGAACTTATTACTGTTTAAAAAACAAAACAAACCCCAATCAGCATAGATACATACATGACCATATTCTTCAAGGTCTCCTTTTCCTTCCTCAAGTGTAACAAAATTTCCTGCTGGTGTCCTATGTAAAGATAATCGGCCCTTTTTGGACCTTTTGTTGGGATCAGCAACTGGATCCTTGAAGACGTTAATCTGGAATCCAAATTAAAGTTAGAGAAATAGAAGACTAATCATCAGAAATGTTCACTCAACTCACATTAAAAAAAGTATATATCAAATTTATATAAATTTTAAGGTACTTTGCAGGTATAACTAAGCCAATCTGCATCTAGCTCTTAAGAAATAAAACTCTAGCCTGTTGTGGAGGAGAGAGTCCTCTATCAGGAAAAAGGTATGAACCAAATCCAAGTCTTTGAAATCTTTTCTTACTAGTGCAGAATACTAATAACTCCATCTGTAGTAAGTCTCTGAGGTCAACAATGTGACCCTTAAAGTATCCCCTTTTCTATTATGCATTGCCCTTAAACTGATCTAAGTATAGCACATGCATGTTACTGAAAAATAAATCCATGTCAACTCTATAATCTGTGGCAAGGGTAGTAGGATTTTACTACAGTAAAGGCTTGCCCACTTCATAACTTTTTCCCTTTTGTTACTTTTTATTCTATTATGATATCTTGTTACCACAAGAAGCAAAGACAACCTTGAGAACCTAGAGACCTAGAGCACAGTGCTTTAGGATCAGAAAGGTAGAAGGCAGCTGGAGAAGTGGAAGAAGCAAACCTAGAACTCGCCAAAGAATGATGGAGGTGAACTAAGGTAGGGAACCAACCCATGTGTCTTTAGGATCCACTACACACATCATCGAACAAGCGAGAGTTCCAGAAAAATATCTACTTCTGCTTTACTGACTATGCCAAAGCCTTTGTGTGGATCACAACAAACTGTGGAAAATTCTTCAAGAGATGGGAATACCAGACCACCTGACCTGCCTCCTGAGAAACCTGTATGCAGGTCAAGAAGCAACAGTTAGAACTGGACATGGAACAACAGACTGCTTCCAAATTGGGAAAGGAGTAGGTCAAGGCTGTATATTGTCACCCTGCTTATTTAACTTATATGCACAGTACATCATGAGAAATACTGGGCTGGATGAAGCACATGCTGGAATCAAGACTGCTGGGAGAAATATCAATAACCTCAGATATGCAGATGACACCACCCTTATGGCAGAAAGTGAAGAAGAACTAAAGAGCCTCTTGATCAAAGTGAAAGAAGAGAGTGAAAAAGTTGGCTTAAAGCTCAACATTCAGAAAACTAAAATCATGGCATCTGGTCCCATCACTTCGTGGCAAATAGATGGGGAAACAATGCAAACAGTGACAGACTTTATTACGTTGCCAATAAAGGTCTGTCTAGTCAAAGCTATGGTTTTTCCAGTAGTCATGTATGGATGTGAGAGTTGAACTATAAAGAAAGCTGAACACTGAAGAATTGATGCTTTTGAACTGTGGTGTTGGAGGAGACTCTTGAGAGTCCCTTGGACAGCACAGAGATCCAACCAGTCCATCCTAGAGGAAATCAGTCCTGTATATCATTGGAAGGACTGATGTTGAAGCTGAAACTCCAAAACTTTGGCCACCTGATTCGAAGAACTGATTCACTGGAAAAGACCCTGATGCTGGAAAGACTGAAGGCGTGGGAGAAGGGGACAACAGAGGACGAGATGGCATCACCGACTCGATGGACATGAGTTTAAGTAAGCTCTGGGAGTTCGTGATGGACAGGGAAGCCTGGTGTACTGAAGTCCATGGGGTCACAAAGAGTCAAACACGACTTAGCAACTGAACTGAACACACCCTTTGATACAGAGACTCCCAAGAGTTTGTGAAGAGCTACTAGGGAGTTGGTTGTTCAGCTGCCTGCATCTTGGGTTCCCCCTTTGAAGACTACCAGAAAATGATTCTAGTGTAACAACTGGAACCTCATAGTTCACCTTCCTAAAACACTGACATATTTACATATTTGCTTATCTTTAATGTATGATGGCTAGGTGAGCTGATGTGATTGTGTGTGCATGCCAAGTTGCTTCAGTCATGTCTGACTCTTTGTGACCCCATGGACTGTAGTCTGCCAGGCTCCTCTGTCCATGGGGATTCTCCAGGCAAGAATACTGGAGTGGGTTGCCATGCCCTCCTCCAGGGGATCTCCCCGACCAGGGATCAAACCCGAGTCTCTTGTATCTTCTGTATTGGCAGGCAGGTTCTTTACCACTAGCACCACCTGGGAAGCCCAGGTGAGCTGACATTCTCACTCAAATGTGCTCAACTTCTTGATTCAAAGGTATATACTAAAGTAGTAGAAATGAATTGACCTGCATCATCTCTCTTAAATTATCTCTCATTTTCCCTCTTTTTTCTAAGTCTTTCCTCTTTTCTGAAGTCATCACCTATTATCTCTTATTTTTCCCCTGTTTCTGAGTATTGTCAGGGGTACAATACAGTAACAGTTTAGGACCATATTATCCTTCGACTACTGCATTCAATACATACATTCTAGGCATATTCTAGGCCTACACATAAAGAAGATAGCAACAACACAAGAGCAGAAGTTGTGGGACATACCCCAAGGCCATTGGTTACAACATAACTACATTTGAAGGAACAATTCAAAAGATCTCTTGTTAACTTCTGTAGCAAGGCTCCACCAGAACCGAAGGAAACATTTTCAATACTCCATTTTTTCTGCTTCATGCCTTCCACAATCTAGATTAAAGAAGAAAATAGAAAAAAGCCAGGTAATTTGGAAGTGGAAAGAAGTTATTTTTCCATGGGCCACACTGATGAATAAACCATCTAAAGCTGTTTATAACACAGTAAAGAATGGGTTAAGAATAAGGCCTACATGAAGTTACATCCCATTTTTTTTTTTCTCTTAAAAGACCCACCCACCTCAAAGAGGGAAGCCCAAGGAATAAGTGTAGAAAAAGGGGATTTCATTCCAAGTTCCTGAATTTGTACTGTTATCAGTGATTGTGGTTTAGGTTGGGGGAATAAAGGGAATGAGAGGTAGAAAAAAATGGCTATCAATACACAAGGTTACTTGAGTAAACTTTCATCTATATCTTTAATTTATTGCCCAGATGCCAGTAGCACAAGCAATGAGGCCCAGACATTTGTCCCAAATTACTAGATTCTATGACTCTACTTATCATTAATAAATTTCATACATGTTGTCACATGTCAGAGTGCAAGTCATATAATGGGGCACTTAAAATCAACAGATATTAGTGATTTAAAAAAAAGTGTAAAACACTCCTGCTAATTTAAGAGTTAAGGCACTGGCAGTCGTCTGACCCTGGCTGGTACTCTAGTGCCATAAGCAAAACTATGAACTGATTGGGAGCTAAGAGTTATCAGTGGATCATTTTTTGGCAGAATGATTATCTAAAAAGCCAGAAAGAGAGACCAATGTAAACACAGACTTCTAACAACTAGACTATTTCTTTCAAGGGACACATAATTTAAAATTTACATTAATTTATTACTCTATTATCAATCTCATTTGCATTTCTTTTTCCCAGGCAGGACTTAGTTAACTAGTGTCTGTCTTCTTATGTAACATACTCAATCACTTTTATGGTAGAAGGTAGCAGATAAAGTTTAATAACCATTATTTTAATTTCATACTAGTCAAAAGGAAGTAATTAGAAAGTATGGGGTTTTTAAATTTAAACATAATTTTCAGAAGTGATTAGAAAATCAAAATCAAGTTTAAAAGGTTTATGTGAATTATTCATACAGATTTGTTATATACTCCCAATACCAAGAGTCTCAAACTAACCTCTTATCTAAATGAGGAATAGTTGCTGTTGTTAATTCACTAAGTCATGCCTGACTTTTGCAACCCCCATCAAGAGTAGCCCAACAGGTTTCTCTGTCCATGGGATTTCCCAGGCAAGAATACTGGAGTAGGTTGCCATTTCCTTCTCCAGGGGATCTTCCTGATCCAGGGCTTGAACCCACGTCTCCTGCATTGGCAGGCAGATTCTTTACCACTAAGCCGCCACGGAAGCCCCATTTTCAACATTTTAAGATACAAAAATAAACTTCAAGGACCTACATCTTTTAACAAATCCACATTTAGAAATGCAACTTTCTTTTTAAATCTCAGTTTAACTCTCCTGCTGTATGTCAGTAATCAAGATGGAGACATATGCATTTTAAAGTAATTCTCATGTCTTTTTATTATTACACTTGAACTCAAAACACTCAAGGGCTCTGAAATTTTTTCACTGAACTAACTGTAAACCAAGTATAACTAAAACAATAACGAAAACCTTATAAAACAATGTGAAATTAAAGTTCTAATAAGTGAATTTCAACATAGAAGAAACACAAGTAGAAGAGAAAAAGGGAGTAAAAGACACGGAGACAGACAGACAGAGAGTAAGGAGATCTGGGTAAAATACAGAGAAAATAGTTTCAGACCTGTCACCTGATTTTAGGTACACCTCAGAAACACAAGAATGAGGAATTCACAAAAAAACAGTACCACCTAATGTCATATTCTGTCATTTAGGACCAATTTCTTTAAGGTGTTCTTCCCATATAGCTTCACCATCACAAGTTGTGAAATTTATACAATTTAAAGTTTATGTGAATTTTTCTATTAATGTTACTGGATGTTACAGAATTAGAGGAAATATTACTTTAGAAAAATTTTACACAAGGAAACCTGACTAGACAAAAAGTCTATATAAATTCCTTTCCTTGCTTCTAAAAACTTATTTTGACCCACCTCCAATATGAAGAGAGAGCAGGTATTATCCTTTAGGTAATGAGTGCATGTATTAACACAAACTACTCATTCTCTGACCATTCTGTTTAAGGTTTTACCAATGCCAAAGAATATGTATCTTGGGATTTAACTTTTTGTTAATGGAGTTATTTTTTTAAAAAAGGTTCAAGTTCTGAACTGATTCTCAACTTTAAAAATGCATGTACATTTTCAAACTTTATTTAGAAAAATGAAAAAAAAAAAAAAAAAGAAAATAAAAGCCAAAGAGCTTCAGTTTTTAAAGAGAAGTTCAAATACCCAATGGAGCAACCGAACTTAAAAGAGCTGCCCCTAAGAACAAGGAAGGACAGGGATAAGCAATGGGAAGAGCACTGAGCTAGTAGACATTCTGTCATACAGTACCTTGCCCAGGTTTCTTCATCTGAAAGGGACCTGCTAAAACGGAGGTTTGGGTACTAGTTCTTAACTGACCCCAAGTCAGAAACTTTCAATTCAGCTGAGCTAGAAGACAACAGCAATTAAATATGCCACCTGAGATTTCTATATTCAGGTCCTCCTCTTTGCTGCAGACTTTCCTTCTGTTTCTTCCTTTGTACATCAAAGCCCCTAATGCCCCAACAGCAAATGTCTTAAAAGAGCTGGGGAAGTTTCTGCTTATCTTAGGCAAGGTGGTTTGGAAGAGCTGGTGGAAGAAACCTCATTTCTGTTATTTTAAGAGATCTATTTCAGACATCATTTGGAACTCTAAATACATATCACCACAGGAGTACTGAGAGTTATATGCAATAGTTATTTCTTTTAAATGAATCTTTAGAAAACAAACTGTTCATAACTGGAGTACTGACCTTCCTCTAACCCTTCACACCAACCCTTTCAAACAGAAAATTCTTTTGGTAACTTGCGTTATACAAGTGGATATCATCTGAAACTAGTATACATTAAAACGTCAGTGCTTTACAATAGTTGACAATCTACATCATGGTATCAGTGATAGTCTTAATTGTTATGGAGTACTTTAAGTATTAAAATTATAGTTCTTTAGAAACTTATTTGAGAAACAAAAGAGGAAAAAGGTTTAAGATAATATAAAATTTACACTGATTGGCTAACTCTAACAATAATAGTAATAACAGTCAATGCTAAATTTAGAGGAGGTAACAAACCATTCTATAAATCTGAAAAAGCACACTATCAAAAAGACTAGTATCATGCAGGTTTCACTTTATTAGAGTATGTGAAGTTCCATTCTATTGAAACTGAGACCTATTTGTGCAGTGTTAAGACTTTTTGTTTTACATATAAAGAGTACTCTTCGGCATTTTCTTGTTTCCTAGTGACACTTCTTTGGGCTCATCATCCATGGTGGCCAATGAGGACTGGGAGTGTGGTTTGGCTGGTATGTCTGTATTTTAAGTTACTATTATCCATAAATTTTAAGCATTTAACAGAAAAGACATACACTATCTTACTAAAAGAATAACAATTGTACTTAAATTATTAATGTTATTGTTATCAAATTAGTAAACAGTCTAATTATAAGAATTACCTTATTGAAACTCTTTAATGTAAAATACATACCTCTTGTAAGGTATTAATATCTACTCCATCTCCTTGAATAACTCTAAGATAAGGTGGTAACAACTTGTAGCCCTTCGAGTTCTCGGTAACAGGGAACTTCTTACCTAAAATATCCAAAACCTGTTTGGAAAAATACACATCCAACATAAAATAACTAAGACTGAAAAAAAGTGTAAAAATGTATTTTTCCCTCACATTTTTCAAATTAGATTCAGGAAAAAAATCCTTTAACATTAGAAACTTACAATGGTAAATATAATATTTTTAAAAGGTATATAAAACATCATTTAAAAAATTCACGATAATACTTTTGACTTGGATTTTTTTTTCTGCTTGTGCCAATAATTTAATTTGATGTAACTCAAACATGAATCCAGCTGAATTTTCTGAAGTCCTTCTCACTTAACAATGACATCAATTTTTTTTTAAGCCAAATTGTTTAATATGCAAGTTGTGCAACTCATTCACTAACTATTGAAAGTTTGGTAGCAGCTGAAATACTTCAACACTGACTGAAGATTTATCACAAAGCTTCCTCAGAGATTTGAAGGTTTTACCGAACAAACACTCCCTTTTCTTAAATAAGCTGGTTTAATATTCTAACAATGACAAAATTCCATATGATAACTCAGTTGATTCTTGAAACCAGGTTTGTATATTTTTATTAGGTAAGAGAAAAAACATGAAACCTGTTCAGTTTGCTAAAACCAAATTAGTTCACATTTCAGGCTAAGATAAAACCATCAGACTGGTCTATTACTTAGGATAGGAAAAGATCTCCTTGATTCTACACCCCACTGTTTTAAAGAGTAATTCATCACCTAATCATCAGCTGGGAAATTGTGGTAAAGAGAGACAGTGATAGTCATAAAGACCTATGTTGGCTACTTGGCTCATTTTATTACATGCTGTCTGAACTTGAGCAAGTAAATTTTAATCTAAGCTGGTTTCTTTGTCTATAAAAAAGAGTTTTAATATGGATCATAAGGTTTTTGGAGATTCAGTGACACAATTAAACAAAGCATGTAACACACTATTTTTCTAGTAGTAAGCATCAATAACCTGTTTCTATTAGTGCTTTTCAAAGAAGGTAAACCAAGTCCTAAAGATTTAAAAAAAGAAGAAAAAAAAGACAGCAAGGCTACATTGAGGACTGGTAGTATCACTAAAGAATCTCTACTTGAAAAGTATTTTCGAATTACTTTTGTTCCACATTACCTTGCACATACTTCTTTTGCACTAAAACCTTCAAAGGTACAGCAATAACTTGTGATAAAGGCAGAGAAAGACACAAACTTGGTAACCAAATCATAGGACTGGTTAAAATGGTAATGGTATTTATTAATCTTGAAGGTAAGTAGAAAAGAAAATATCTATTCAATAGTCAACAGTACTTGTCTATTTGATAGTTACATATTAATAAATGACCCTTCCCTCTGGAAATAGTTCCTCTGTTATTAATGTGTGACCTTGGGCAAATCTATTACTCTCTCTGGGCTGCACCTCTAAAATAAGGGGACTGGTCCAGACAGTTCTGAAATGGTGTGTATATGAATGAAGTTAAAAGCAGTGTTGATGCAGCTGGTCTACTGGCACTTTTAATAATCAAGTTATGTATTAAAATTTACCTTTAATACAGTGTCAAGAGGATTTCCAGAATCAGGTCTGATTATTAGTGGTGCCTCTGTACTTCTTGATACTATTAAATGTCTTAGATCTTCACCCCATGTTTTCTCACACGCATTATAAATGTCATAGCTATCGCTGACCACAGATACAGGCACTGATGAAAATTGTGTTACTATATGTTCAAAAGCATCTTTTTCATGGTCCTTCCCCCAAGCTGTTATGGTACTAGAAAACAAAATGAGAATACAGATTTACTTAGGTAGACACATCATCTGTTCCTGAATTATATCTCATGTTTACTATACTACACCATCAACACTGCAGAGAAGTTGAGTGATTTAGTTTAATGAATGCACATCAAGAGGTTAGTTGAATATTTGAGCCAAACCAAACCACCCTTTGGCCAATTTTTAAGACTACAAATAATCTCTCCAATAGTTATTCAAACTCTTAAGTCATATTCAACCAAAGGATAAACTATGTTTTCTTTTTTAGTATTTCTGAACCTAAAATGAGTGAGCTAAAAAAGCATCTGTTAAATACACTCTATACATTATGCTGAGATGTTAGAAAGAATGAACACATACTGCCATTATTTCACTAAGCAATGCAGTTCCCTTTTGTGAATTTTCAAAACCATATACCAATAATAATAAGGACATATATTTTATCTTTCTTACTCTCCAAACCTTACACCTAAAAGACAATTACTTAGGCAATTACTTATATTGTATCATGCATAGATACACTCAACATAATCTACTAACTAACATATGCCCAGGAAGTAAGAATTACAATATTTAGTTTGAGCTAAACATCATTAAGATGGGAAATAGTGTGAGAGTTTCTATTAGGCAAGAATGATTACAGTGATTTTTATACTGTCCTCAATAATGGTGGTTCTTTTTGAACAGATTAACAGCATTTAACTAAAGTACCTGCTGGTTAACTAATATATAATATAAATAACAAATTCTTAATGAGAACCTAATAATGAATTTTAGAATTGTTACAATTTTCTCATGCCCAGTAATTTTACTTTCTCCCTAATTTATTAATTTTTGCTTCTACTTCATTTTCCAAAGTAAAATAATGGAAAGTGTACAACCCATTCATCTCCAAGCTATTTAAAGAGTCATACTCTCTTTGAAACTGTTTTCTTTTTTCCTCTAAAGGACTAAAGTAAACGACTTCTCTCAAGCTGTCAAGGATATGCTGGGGGCAGCAGAGGATGCACCTCAGGGATACGGACTTCGCCATCCAGAGCTACTGAAGCGGAGAGAGCGCATATTTACATAAAATTTATTTTATAGTGGACAAAGTAGCTATGATGCCTATTCTCCACTTCATGCAAGCATCTGCAGGTTGAAAGGAAAATTAAGACATGGATAAAGAAAGCACTTTCTTCAAATCAAGAATTGCTATGGTCTTCTCTGTAAGGGAGAGAATTAAGCTCAAAGAATACTAGCAGTGGAGAGCTTTGCGTTTTCTTATTTTAAAGTTATCTTAGATGTTAGTTCATTTTTCCTCAATGACCTTCTGATGTTGGAAATGCAAAAATTTTTGTTCCTCCTTTTGTTGGCTTGGATGGAGGAAATGAAGAACAGAGAGATAAATGACTTGCCCAAGGCCACCCAGTATGTCAGCTGTAAGGTCACTCATATTTCCCAACTTTCAGTCTAGAGCTCTTTTCACTATACTATGCTGTTGTTTAAAAAGACTTGTCTACTTAAGAACAGCTGATATATTAAGGAGTCAAATTTGTAGATGTAATAAATATTATGAGGCTATAAAAATACAGTAGATTTTCACCTTGTATTAACATGAAAGTCCTGAAGAAAATATCTTTATTCTCAGATTTATAGTATCACACTCATGATGTTATTACTTTGAAACAAAACCATTAATAAACAGTCTCATCTAGGTGTACTGTATTAGTAAGTTTTTAAAAGGTGTACATGTATCTAAGACCAAAAATTAAAATACTGCAACCCTTAAATCTTGAGCTGTTAATGTCACTCTTATTTTCCTAATTTCACTAGTTTTGAAACTTATGTGTGAAAATATTCAAGTCCCTACTAAGAGAGCAATGCTACTAAGTGTTAGCTCAATCCACTTTCTACTGAGCCCCAGTTCAAATCATCATTTCAGCAATTTCATCTCCCAAGCCACTGCTCATGTTTATCCCCTGCTTTTCATTTATTTAGCCACTTGGTTCTGAACCTCATCATCTCTCAAAAGTATTGCAACAGTTTCCTATAAATCCTAACTTCTCATTTTTCTCTATTTTTAAATTCATAAGATAGCCCACTATCAAAGTGATCGTTCTACAACATTTCTCTGACACCACTACTTCGCTCAAAAACTTCAATGCCCAACCTCATTTGAAAATGGAATTAGAATAACCCAGCACATTCAATGTGAAAATACATTTGAGGGCTTTTACTTATTAACCTGTCTTTCCAGCCCACCTGACATTCCTTACAAAATCTCCGTACAAAATACATTTCAGTCCTTATGCCTTAAGCACATCCATATTTGCCTCTTTCATGACAATGCTTAACACACGGTATGTAATAAATATTTATTCAGAGAATAAAGAATCCCCTAATGTCTGCCATTAAATTTTACCAATCATTCAAGAAGTCAATATTTACATACCATCTCTATAAAGCCTTTCTTGATCCTACCAGTGGAATATGACCCTACTTCTCCTTCCTTTGCACTGCTGCAGTACTTTAACTGTATCATTTTAAGAGCACTTTAACAGAGCAGAATGTTGCCAGTGTACTATTTTTTTTATCCAAAAGATAGGTTTAATTCTTTATATCTTTTCATCCTTTGCAGCATCTAGTAGATTGCTAGGATCAAAGCTCAGCTTTACTCATTGCTGGTTTTAGCACTGTGCAATATTCAAGTAAGCAGAATTTAATAAGCCTCCTCCCCCAAACTAATTACATTATTTTTGTTGTATGAATCAGCAATAAGGATTGGCAAACATTTTAAAAACTCCTAACTTTCAGTAAAACTAACTCTAGAACCAGAGCAGCTGTAGCCTGGATTATAATGTCTTCTAGTTTAACTTAAATGGTTTAGTAAAATCAGACAAGGAAACATAAGAAGAATGTGAATACTCTTCCTTTCATCAAAAGGGATAACTTGCTCATCTACAACTGAGGGTACTGGGTTCAGAACATAATTTCCAGAGCAAAGATAAGTGAAGTTATGTAGAAAAGCAGGGAGAGCGAGAACACTGACCAGGTTTCACAATGAGTGCTTCTAGACTTCAAGTAAACGACCTATCTGCATATGGCAATAGAGAAGCTAAAATTTTTTAAACAATAAAACTTATACAGCAATATAAAAGTTAGAAAAAGAACTCCTAAACTGTTTCTATTAGGACAGTTAAAAGTTTTGTCTACCTCCCAGATACCAGTTTTTATACAGAGTATAAAGATTTACTGTAGTACCTAGCTGTGTAGTTAAACAGAACATGACTGAGTTACAAAAATGAAGAAGCTTATTTATGGAAAACCAATGTGAGATAATAGAAGGATGAAAACAGAAATTTTACCTGTGTTCTGCCGCTGGAACAGAATAGCCTGGAACAGGATCTTTTGTTCCATAGTATTTTTTTATTAAAGCAATTCCTGCTACTGTATCTGTTCCTTTGAAGTTAACCAAATGAGCAGATGCTCCTATGCCAGCAGTCTGCAAAATAAACCATAAACCAAAATCCAAAAAAAGAAAAAAGACCTATACTTGAAGTACAGAGCATAGCCCCCAAAGGACTTACTGTCTTCAATTATTTTTAAAGAGAAGTCAACTGTTACCTCCTCAAAGAGACCTACTTAATTAATAGTGATCTACCCGTACTTCCCATCATCCTCTTTCCCACTACTGTCTTGTGCTTCTCTGTAGTATTATCTGACATCTGCCATGTTTATTACATATATTTAGTCATCTGTACACCCATCCATCAAATATATAAAGGACAGAGATGTTTACTGAAGACTATTATTTCAGGTATCTTTAACAGAGGCTGACAAATATTAGGTATTTAATATCCTTGACTGAATTTCTGGAATTACAAAATGTGACCTACTTCCAAAATAACTTCCTAGTAACTTCCTAAAACTATACACTGGTAACCTAACCAACAATATATATTTTATTAATTGAGGTTCCCTTCAGTTTCTTACCTCTTGGGAAGAGACTCCTCTGTAGCCAAAATCATGTAACTTGTATTCCAGACCATCTAAGTTACCAGACGTTTCTAACAAGTATTTGGCCAGTATTTTCTTCTGCTCTCTAGAATTTGTGGCCACTGTGATTGGATACCAGGACTGAACAAGAATAGTCTGTAGTAATAAAATTAACCACAAACATTAATACATAAAAAATTGGATTCTTTCTGAGGAAAATCCTAGCTTTCTCTGGAGGTATGTCCTGGATTTCCATACTAGTAGAAATACCAATTGGACATTTCAGCTGTATGGTGGGAAGCCTACCACATGTATTTCAGATACAGTGCTGAGCTCAGCTCTCAAAGCTGCAAAACAAGCGATAAGCAAACTAGGCCCTAAACAGTAGAGAATGTTGAATTATCTATTTTTCCACCCTAAGCTCCAAAGAAGCAAATATTTATGAAAACTATCTGTGATGAAGGACCGATGTATTTCTTTATTTTCAATCTATCATGGATCAATAGTTTTACAAACTATATTCACACTTGGATGCTAAGGCAATTGCCATAAAAGTTTCTAAATGCTTATCCTTGATTTATTTCATGCAGACTTGCATCGAAGAGTTCATGGACCAGCACTGGTCCACGGACTGCACCTTGAATAGTGTACATCTAGAGGAGTTATTTTTTCACTCCTCTAGTACTGGATCTAATTTTTCCTTGGATCTAATATGACTACTGGTAGGTTATATATGTGAGATACTTTAGTACTAGATAATTCTATTCACTGAGTTATGTTTTATATCCTTGGCATTTATCAAAAGTCATTATAAAAGAGGCACATGAAACATTTCTGCATACGCTGTTTACTTCTGAGGTCCCTATTTTGTAATTCAGTTCCTATTATATAGTTTTCCAAATGAGGAAATGAAAGAATTGCTACGTTCTAATACTAAGACTTGCTACTTCTTGATAAGAACTGTCTCTTGGTTTTCTCCCCTTTTCCTTAGCTTCCAGGCAACTACAAAAAACAGCTAATCACAGCAACTACATTAATTATTATGACTTAGGAATTCACTCCTCCATCCTAGGATCATAATTTCCTATTCTTTTTGTAAACCAGATAGCCTGCTATTACAGCAGCTTCAAGTTTTAGAAAAAGCTGCTAAGATGACAACATGTCTATGCTCAATCAAAAAGCTACTTACTTTCTAAAGTTTACAAAAACAAGCTTTTATTGAATACCTGATAAGTGACCAATAAATAAAATAAGTAAAAATAAAAATATTTATTCTTGGACTTCCCAACTCAGTCCCCTAAAAACAAAAACTGCAGCGTTAAAGACTCTTGTGATTAACTTCTTTGCGGCTTCTTCCATCAAGAGGTGTAATCTATTTCTTCATCCCTGATTCTGGGATGTTCCTATGATTTGCTTTTGACCAACAGAATGTAGCAGAAGCCATATTTATAACTTCCAAGCTTCTGTTTCAAGAGGTTTTATAGCTTCTACTCTCATTTTCTTAGAACCTTGAGACTGCCCTGTTGTAAAGAAGCCTAAGTTAAGAGAAGAGGTCCAGCAGTCCCAGCTGCCTAAGCTGAGGTCCAGACATGGGAGTGAGGCCATTTTAGACTGTCCCTCATCTGAGCTGAACCCCTCCCTGAATGCAGACATGTAAGTACAAGCAGGACCAGCAGAGAACCATTCAGTCAACTGCAGAATCATGAGAAATAACAGCCTTTTTTTGAGGGGGTGGGGGGGTAGTTTGTTATGTAACAGTAGAAAACTGATGCAACTCCTAACTTGAACTCTATGACAAATCACCTCTTACCTAGGCATTCTGCTTCTGAAATTCTTCTTTCATAATTTCAGAGATTCCACTGCCCCAGCCTATGAGTATCCTACTTCTAATTAATCTTTAGCTTCTCTTCCTCTTTATACTGCCACTGGTTATTCCTCTAAAGCAGAGTTTTATTCAGATTGTGTCATTCCTTAAAATCCTTTAATGGCTATCTATTCCACAGAAGAAGAAGGCCAATTCATGTTGAAATCTGAGGCCTTCTGCAATCTTGCCTTATTTACCATCTAAAGGTTTATTGCTTATGATATATTCCACTTTTTTGCTATAGTCTCCCTTGAGCTACTTGCCATCCTAAGAATACCTCAACTCTTCATTCTTTCATGAAGAATACCTTCATGAAACGGAAAAGTTTTTTTTTTTTTTCCCATACACAGAATTCACTACTTCTGCTACCAATTTAGCATTCTTACTTTTATTATTGTTTAGTTAAGAATAAATTGCTCCTCCTCCAAAGGCCATTAAGTAACATATACCTTACTCTAATATCTGTGCCCAGCACTTCTGGGGTATATAACTAGTAATCAATATTCATTTGCTGATTTAATTCAATCCACTCATAATTTTAATTTAACTTAGAATGATATTATCTAGGAGTATGAGAAAGATAGAAAACATAATGTGAAAAACTCTAGTTGAGTTATAAAGGTAGAAGATTGACCTTACCCCTCGAAAAATGCCAGGGAAGGAGAGAAATAACTATGAGACACAGTGATCCTTCACATCACCATTTCCTTTCCATAGTCCAACAAAATCAGCTTAAATTATACTCTTAATAAAATCACTCCCCTTTAAAAAAGATCACTGTAGATGTAAGCAAGGGAAAAAAAGGCAAGTTAGTTTGGGTTAATCCAAGGTCTAATAAAGTAGGCCTTGTTGGAAACTTCTCCAAAACAGCAATTTGCCCACACAAATCAAGATAAAATTTTTAGCTGAAAACTAAGACTAAAGTAAAAGAACCTGAAAGTTTTATTTAAGAAGTGTTCATTATATCATTACTGTGCAGAATAAAGAATTTCAAAAAATGAGACATGGTATGGTATAGTAGAAAGGGTACTGAACCTACTTTGTTAACTAGTCCCTTCACCCTTCAGGGCTCAATTTCCTCATCTGTGAAATGAGGGCATTTGATCAGTGTAATAGTTTATAAAGTCACCTTTGATTTTTAACAGCAAAAAGGTGTTTTTTTTTTGGTTGGAAGAAACTGTTAAGTTTAGCCCAACATGCTCATTCTTCAGCCCCTCTTAAGTCTGAGATACCTCTGAAGAACTCTTAAGCTCTCCTAAATACATTTTGAAATCTGATTTGAGGACTAAGATTTCTTCTACCACTGATATTAAAATTGATAAAGCAATTCAATAATTTTAGTGGGTTTTAAAATTCAGTGTATGGTGAATAAAAGAATGTTATTAATAACTCTGCACAAGGAATTCCCTGGTGGTCCAGTGGTTAGGACTTGGCACTTTGACTGCTCTGGTTCAACTCCTGGTTGGGGAACTAAGATCCTGCAAAATGTGCAGTGAGGCCAAAAAATAAACACCAAAAAAAAAAAAAAAAAACCTTTGCACATACTGGGAGGGAGAAATGCAAAGAATACTACTAAGCACTATTATTTTAAATTAAGGATTTCCTGAAGAAAATCTCAAGTTTTTAAATAACAAGCTTTTTGGATTTGGTAACAGACTGCATTTACAAGGTAGTAAACTTGGGTGGGAGATGGATAAGAGAAAGATGAACCTCCTCTATCCTCTAACCCACAGAGGAGGCAAAGTCATTGTGAGAAAGTGTTTTCTGAAGACATGGTATTTAAACACAATTAAAAAAAAAACCACAGGATTTTTCAGAAAAGAATTGTTTCAGAACATGTATTTTGGTGCCTTAGATAAAAATACATACCGAGGACTGAAATTATTTAAATAATATATATTAGAATAGAAGGTAAACTTGATAAGCAGATGAAAATAGGGAACTTTTTTCCCTTCAAAATCTAAATCTCATATTGGATTTTATATTTAATAATCTTTAAAAATATCTTTATGTTTGCTAACAAACTACTACTAAGATGTCCACAATTTATAAAAACATCAACTTTTTTTTTTTTAGTGAAATACATCTAAATAATGATAATTATAACAGGTACTTAACATTTTTTTCAAGGCTAGTATTTTTCATTTTCTAAAGGAAAACATACTTGAAAAGCAAGGTAGACTTGGAGCTAGTTCTGTGCCCACAAACACCTGCTTTATGAGGCTCCCATTCAACACGGGGGAAGAGTGCTTATTGACTAAATCCTCAACTAGAAAACTAAAACGAAAACAAGTGAAAAAAGGTGATTCACAAATGATGATTTTCAAAGTAAGATTTATCTGTTTGGGATCTTTTGGCACTGAAGGTAAAAGATACATTAGATGATGTGGTTCTTTAATAACTCTTCTTTTTTATAATTCCATCCCCTCAAAATAAAGTATCTATCAGTAAAGGAGTATGAGAATTATTAATATGTTTCCTTTTACTCTGAGTTCACAATTCAGTTTTAACACATAGCAGTAAACTATTTTAAATCTTTATTTTAGTTAATTGTTCATTGTTTCAGAGCCTGTTAGGCTATTAAAAGTTTTTCTAAACTGTTTCTAGTCTTTATAAATGAATCCCAAATGTATTATTTTATAACAACAAATTAGTTTAACGAATAAACTAGTGAGATAGAGCATACAAAGCACCAAGTAAACACACCTCAGATAATAGGGTGAAATTTCTATAGTGAACCTTGAATGTATTTAGATGAGAAATACCAGGTGGTGGAGCCTAGGCCCTAACTGATTAGAGAGGAATAAAAAAACGATTACTAAAATGTCTTTTAAGTTACTAAAGATGTACCTGTGCTGTTTTTGGAATCTTTCTCTATGGTGGTGTATATTTAGGATTGCAACAAATGAGATGGAAGCCAGCCGAACTTTAACTGTAACGATTCTTTACAATTTAAGATTAGATTTTACTGGAAGGTAATTTAAAGATCATTTAGTCCAACTGTCATTTTACAGGTGAGGAAACTGAGGCCTGAAAAGCTTTAGGAGGTGGTAGGAGGTTACATAATTTTATTAGTAGCAATTTTTAAACTAGAATCCCAGTTGAATGGTTTTTACGTCTACAATTAATGTTAAGAATGAAAAGCAAAACAAAAAAACAATTCACCTCAATCCAGTTTGTAAGCCAGTAACATTCTGGATCTGTGTTTTCCACTGTGAAGAGAACATTTCCTCTAGGAATGACAGAGCCCTCAGGAACAGCTTTTACTTCTATTGGAAGATGCCCATCATATTTCTGGTAAAAGACAATAGTGAAATTATTCACTCAACAGATGGTACACCATTACCTGTTTAAATAGGTTCTTTATATTTTACAGAAGCTAAACTTACTGTCAGAGAAATTACAACTGTAGATCTTACTATATTGCTAGTAAAATGGTCAGAATATGCTCATCCTCCTGAAATAAAATTAACTATTATGATTAACAGTTTAGTATTACTAATTTTTAGAATTTTATGCTACAAAGTACTTTTGCTAAGAAAATTTATCAGTTGAAGATAATTTCAAAATAAAGTTGTTTTCCTCTTCTTTCCCCTTCAAAGAGTTTATTCCAACATATTCTAAGAGCACTATATTTCTTCTAAGTAGTCTTCTTTTCCATAAAAGAAAGGCTAATGACTGGAAGATAAAATAATGAGCTGCTGTTAGAGAGCAAAATTAAATGAACAAACTAAAAAAGAAAAGAACTCTCTGCCAGTAGGTTTTCTCTATACTGGTAGTAGACCTGACACTATTTTGGTAGTAGACAGGCTAACTGTTAAGTATAGTTTCTAGAACTCTCGCAATCAACATCCAAGTGCAAAAAGTCTCTCCCAGATTAGGCTGAGGATATAGGTCGCAAAGAGTCGGACACGACTGAGCGACTGAACTGAACTGATAGTGGCTACACGACATGTTACTAGATACTTAATTAAGCCTCCCCTTTTTTAAAGTTAAAAGCTGTGGTTAACTTTTGGCTAGTAAGGTAGATTGTTTCAGAAATCCTAACAGTTTATGTGATTTGGGACAAGATAACTAGATAAAAAAAAAAAAATTCATGATTCTAGAGGTCTCAGACTCTATGCTTATAAAATCAGGTTACACAAGATTATTTGTAGAGCATCTATGAATCCCTAAGATTCTCTGAATATAAAATGAAAGATTTACCACCTTGACGACTCAGAATTATATTACTAAGCACAGCATCTAACTTAACCATAACTGTTATCCTCAAAACAAATCAAATGAGTTAAATGTGGCAGTTAGCCAACAGATTTTACTGACTTTACTTAAGATATGGAAAACTAGCAGAGTGCTTACCCAACTTCTTCAAGGAGCCAAAATTAGTAAAATTCAGTATTACAATATAGGCATGAAAGTTAAAGCATTTATCACTTTGTGTTTGGTAGTTTACAATGAAAAAGACATTCATTTGAGAGATATAATTAACATGGAAAGATGTCAGTAGATCCCATTCCCCACCTATCTATGTAATAAAGAAAACGGCTAGGGGACAATTCAACTAATAACTCAATTCCCATGTCTTTGGATGCCCAAAAGTTTAAGCAAGGAATCCAAATTGTTAGACAGGAATATTACAGTATAATAAAGAATGAAAATTCATTTCACAGATCTGTAGCAAACCATTCTAACTATTCAGTAAAGGAAATGTCCTAGAATTGTGTAGTAATAGATTCACACCATCTATTTTCTTAGGTATTCTATAGTCCAGAAAATGGGCTTAAATTTTCAAGTTGCCCCATGCTCTTTCTTAATCATAATGTATTTTCAGATAAAGGATTAAATCACCTTTCTGATTTGCTAGTTATTTTAAACTGTAATACATATTGTATCAAATTGCTTAGACATGCTATAGATTCTTGATACTAATCATCAGGAAAAACAAACAGACCTTTAACTTCTCACAAGAATATCTAAATAGATATTAGTTATAGGTTCCCAGATAGACAAGAGCTGTAATTACAGCTGATCCTTGAACAATGTGGGGGTTAGAGGCACCCCCTGCCAAAAGTAAAAACTCCAGGTATTACTTACAGTCAGCATCCGTAACGGCAGTTCCTCTGTATCTGTGGTTCTGCAACTGCAGATTCACCAACTGCAGGCTGTGCAGTACTGTGGTATTTACTACTGAAAGAAACTCCACACAGAAGTGGACCTCTGCAACTCAAACCTGGTTTTCAAAGATCAACTGTATAGCCTAATCTTCTATTCAAATTCCACGGCAAAAAATTTTGAACTAAAAAACCAAAACACACAGATCAAAAATACTTATTTTTTACCTCAAGAATGTAGTTCCATCCCTTTTCGTTAAAGACATCATCTTGGAAATGCTCTCTGTATACCTCTTTGGCTTCTTGGATCTTCTCTTTGGTCACTACTTTACCTAAAAAAATAAATATCTCCTATTTACATTTCTGAAGGCATGCTGTGAATTGCTGAGTTGTCATAGGATTAATGTCTCTAGCTATTTCACACATTCTATGGATTAAAAGACAAGAACTGAGAGGTTAAATGATTTACCTAGAGTCAAGAGCAGAGTCAGAAAAGGAATCTGCACTTCCAATCACTCATAAGCAGAAGCATAAAAGTTCATTTATTATGTGAAAAACAAATTTGCAGTAGAAGAGATTATTATATGTGTGTATGTATATATATTTTAAATCACAGTAACAAATTCACTTCTACGGAGATTTTTTAAAAACCTGTGTTAATTTATACAGTCTTCAGATTTGAGAGTAAGCCTTTGATATGTGGTTTCCAGGTGAACCTGTTTACTTTATTCATAAAGTATATCTTTGGAGGCTGACAATCCAATAATTTTCACAGTTCCTAAGTTGTTGCCCCCCCCAATACACCTTTAGCTAACTTTATCTATAAAATGAGGATAATACCTACTTATAGCATGGTTGTGAGAACTGAATGAGTTATGACATCTGAATAAAAGTTCTTTGAATCCTGGCCTATAACAAACCATACATTTTAGCTGTAATTAATAATAAATGACACTTTATAAAGCTTTTAAGCTGAAGGAAATTGAAGTGTAACATTAGTCTTTGGTAACTCTCTAAATAAGATCACTAGTAAACTTATTTAAAATATCTTGGGTAATTGTGTTGCAATGAAGTACTTTTGATATCCAAGTATATTTTCAATAGCATAACATATCTTAACTATCTGATCTTAAAACTGCCAATGTTACAGAAAAAATTATCTGCATAAAATTCAACTTAATCTGTATTCAATTCCGAGATTACTTTTATTTGAAAAGGTAAAAATGAAGTTTTCCAAAATGTATAGAAACCTTGGGAACTATTTCCCCACCCTCCAAATGGACTTCTAAGTAATAAAGTACAGAAATTATTTTGGGGATTCTGCTTCTTTAAAATGAATTTGAGACTAAGTCTACAGTTACAAGTAGTTTTGAAAAATAGGCCTTTAAGATAAAACTCACTAGCATAAAGATATTCTAATTATAACTGCTATCACAACTCAAAATGAGTTTCCAGGTCAGTAACAAATCCTTTATTTTGAATTAGTGACTAAAGTCTACCAACAAACCAGATTACTCTCAGAAAATTATTCACTTCTCTGAATTTATTCCCAAACTTATTAGTTTCAGAAAATCTCTCTCATATTTAGAATATCAAGTACATACAAACTAAAATTTAATGCTTTCAAATTAACAGATTTCTAAAAATTTCAAAAGAACCGCTAATGTAATTAATATCAAAATTAGACTCTTCAAAAAGTAGTTCAAATAATAAAATATGACAGTATAAGAGAACAACTATGAAGAGGTATATGAAAAAAAAGAGGTATATAAAAGGTTAAAATATGTATTTTAAACATATTAGGAAAAGCAATACCTTTCAAATACTTATGAAGAATGTACTGCAATCCATAAAATACTGTTTCCTCATATTTCACCTTCCTTATTTTCGAGTTTTCTGTCTTCTTTTCACGGCATTCAAAGTAGGAATATACTTTGCTTGTGTTGGGTGGGTACTGTTTATAGTGAGTAACCTATAGGAAAGAGAAATACTTCAATTAGAAAATACCAGAAGAACAGAATGTAAATTACAACAAAAAGAACTTGAAACTATGTAAAAAACTAGTTAAAATATACTGATTTGCTATTGATGAGCTTCTTTTCTGGAGATAAAAGATAAAAAGTAAGTATAGTGCTTATTGTTGTTGTTTAGTTGCTAAGTCATGTCCGGCTCTTTTGCAACCCCATGGACTGTAGCCTGCCAGGCTCCTCTGTCCATGGGATTTCCCAGGCAAGAATACTGGAGTGGGTTGCCATTTTCTTCTCCAGGGGATCTTCTCCATCCAGGGACTGAATCCATATCGCCTGCATTGGCAGGTGGGTCCTTTAGCACTGAGCCACCAGGGAAGCCCCATTATTATTAAGATACTTTTAATACTTCAGTATCTTAAATTAAAAATCACAGGCGAGTATAAATTTTTATAAACAGACTTGATTTAAGGAAGTACACAGCCTCTATAGAACTGGACACTTGGGGAGAAAAAAAAAAGGTATCTCGTTTACTCTTGGGAAAGGGAAGCAGCTGCCTGGGGGGACATACAACATAAAAGAATGAACTGAAAGCAGAATTTGGTACTGTTACTATTTAAGTGTGGAAGGCTCAACAAGTCAATAGTCAATGACTTCTTAAGGCTCTCCATCTGTATAACAAGGTACTGGAAATGATCTCTTCTAGTCTTCACAGTGACACTGTGAAACCTGGATGAAAGCAACAGCAGCAGCAGTGGGAAAAAATACCCTATTCTGTAATCTTTTCTTAAACCACTCTGAATTGCGAAATAAATGTCTATACAATTGCAACATTAAATCCTTGTGAATTTAATGATATGAAGAGGTATTATTACAAATTTCTTTTCCATGAATTTGGGTAAGAGCCACTGTTGAAAATTTGTTTTTGTTTTCTGTGTTTATTATAATCTGAATTTATTACATTTTAATATGGTTACAATATTTTACCAATAAAAAACCACTGGAAGAATAGTGTCTATTTTCCCATTTGAAAAAATAGGAATAATAATGCCTTAAAGCTTACGGATAGGGTGGTGAGTCAGGGTAATGGTGTAATAAATCTTTGCAGATGAGTTTCATGGACGACTGCTGTGGACACAAACCATTTTCCCTGTTTACTTCTGATCTCAAGTTTCAGAAAAACTAATGTTTTCCCTGTTGGGCTCCACAGTCTCAATCCAAGTAAAACTTGGCTTTAACCTAAAGAATCTTTGTGGCTTAACACAAAAACTCTAAAATGAATACACAGAGGAAAAAAAGTCACAAATGTTTAAAATATGTTTCCTTTCTAATTGAAGCAACTCACAACTCTGTCTAATAACCCCCTGATGCTGCTTACAGGTAATCTTGGAGGTGAATCTTTATTGTTAATATGTGGTCTGTTGCCTAAGTCAGGTAAGAGTTGGAACTTTGTTTTGCTCATCTATGCTTCCCAGGTGATGCAGTGGTATAAAGAAACCCCTTGCCAATGCAGGAGCTGCAAGAGATGCAGGTTAGATCCCCGGATCAGGAAGATCCCCTGGAGATGGAAATGGCAACCCACTCCAGTATTCCTACCTAGAAAATTCCATGGATAGAGGAGCCTGGCAGGCTCATGGGGTCTCAAAGAGTTGGACTGAACACACACAGACAATTATCTATATATTACAAGGTATATGGAGGCTTCATCAAAACCTAGCATAGGGCCCTCCCCAGCGGTGCAGTGGTTACGACTCCGTGCTTCCACCACAGGAGGCCTGGGCTTGACCCCTGATCGGGGAACTCGTGCTGCGTGTTTTAGTCACTCAGTCATGTCTGACTGCAATCCACGGAATTCTCCAGGCAAGAATACTGGAGTGTGGTGCCATTTCCTTCTCCAGGGATCTTCCCAAGCTGGGGACTGAACCTGGGTCTCCTGCACTGCAGGCAGATTCCTCACCGTTTGAGCCAGGAGGAAAGCCCGCATGCTGCATGGCGAGGCCAAAACAAAAACAAGAAAACCTAGAAGTACATGTCCATTTTCTAAAGTTAGAACTCGGGGGCTGATGCCAGTGTAAATTTAAGATTTAAAAAGTAGTTCAGTGAAGTGGCTAATACAGCTGCTGCTGCTGCTGCTAAGTCGCTTCAGTCGTGTCCAACTCTGTGCGACCCCATAGATGGCAGCCCCCCAGGCTCCTCTGTCCCTGGGGTTCTCCAGGCAAGAACACTGGAGTGGGCTGCCATTTCCTTCTCCAATGCATGCATGCATGCTAGGTCGCTTCAGTTGTGTCTGACTCTGTGCAACCCTATGGACAGCAGCCCCCCAGGCTCCTCTGACCAAGGGATTCTCTAGGCAAGAATACTAGAGTGGATTGCCATTTCCTTCTCCAAGCTAATACAGAATCCAGAGCAATTAAGTCTATTAGCTGATTCATTAAAGTGCAAAAACATGCATATGTATATATAGGCAGGATAATCACAGTAATAAATGATTACTACTTAAGAAACTGGTTAGAAAAAGATATCACCAACTTGAAAATGTACACAAGATGTATATAAAAATGAAAATGTCCAGTTTACAATCTAAATAACTCCAATTTCCTTAGTGGGAATAAGCAGTGAGGTGGGAGAAAAGTCAGCTCTGATGAAGTAAAATTTGAACAAAGATTCACAGTTGTGACTCAATAGTTAGTAGGACTTTCTTCACAGTTCACATACTTAATGGTGCACCTTTAAAAGTTTACTTTTTCTGTATCAGATTTAAAAGTATTAGAAGGCAAATGAATTACTTTCTTATTCTGAGTAGACCAAGCAGTCAAAAGCTAAATGGAAATGTACCTAAGCTATTTAATTCTACCTTGGTCTAAAAGTGTACTAAAGATTTTCCATCCTACAAATACAGTTTCTGTTATGGACAATAATGAAATATGTTTATATAATTTTAAAGCTTTACTTCAGTTGTTTTCTTTAATTATGGTACTTAAAACCTTTGCAGAAGTATTCAGAATGTCTCTCTGAAAACAAACATTAAAAATACAAAGTTCTTAAAAAGCTGGAAATAGAACTGCCATATGACCCAGCAATCCCACTTCTGGGCATACACACCAAGGAAACCAGATCTGAAAGAGCCACATGCACCCCAATGTTCATCGCAGCACTGTTTATAATAGCCAGGACATGGAAGCAACCCAGATGCCCATCAGCAGACGAATGGATGAGGAAGCTGTGGTACATATACACCATGGAATATTACTCAGCCATTAAAAAGAATTCATTTGAATCACTTCTAATGAGATGGATGAAACTGGAGCCCATTATACAGAGCGAAGTAAGCCAGAAAGATAAAGACCATTACAGTATACTAACACATATATATGGACTTTAGAAAGATGGTAACGATAACCCTATATGCAAAACAGAAAAAGAGACTCAGATGTATGGAACAGACTTGTGGACTCTGGGAGAAGGCAAGGGTGGGATGTTTCAGGAGAACAGCATTGAAACATGTGTATTATCTAGGGTGAAACGGATAACCAGCTCAGGTTGGGTACATGAGACAAGTGCTCGGGCCTGGTGCACTGGGAAGACCCAGAGGGATCGGGTGGAGAGGGAGATGGGAGGGGGGACTGGGATGGGGAATACATGTAAATCCATGGCTAATTCATATCAATGTATAACAAAAACTACTGTAATGATGTAAAGTAATTAGCCTCCAACTAATAAAAATTAAAAAAAAAAAAAAATACAAAGTTGTCTAGGCTTAGTTAGAAATGAAGTATGACTTCTAAAATCTTTGGAGAAACTTAAGAGAACTGTTTCAGAATTCAGCTAAAGAGTCAGCAAACTCTCTGGCAATTAACTATGAAACAATTTACTATCAACCACTTACTAACACCCAATATATTTGAAGAAGAATAAAATATAATAGTATATTCAGATCTGTTTATATACTGGCATATACATTGTTTAAATGGGAAAATTTTTTTTAACAGAGCTTCTTAGTAAATATAGCTTCTAAAATAGCTAATTTTAGTTGTGCTAAGTTTACTGTCCTCTTCATTTTACTTTCTGCTAAACTTGTCATCCTGAGCCTCTTGGAACTTTTATCAGAAAATGAGATGATACAGCAGAAACTCCTATCAATAAATTTTTATTTAATAAACAGTTCATTCATTCACAAATATATACTCTACCTGCTGTGTAATTAGGCACTGGTTCAGGTGCTAAGCATGGGGAAGTAAAATAGACTGACACAGTCCCTAGTCTCACTGGGCTAGTGAGGGCTGAGAGGTCATAAAGTAATTTCAGAGCTAGAGAGATGCTATGAAAAATTAAAATGATGGCCTAGAAGAGGCATGGGAGACTAAACAGGAGCCCAGGAAGGCTTCTCCTGAGATAGTGACATGTGAACAAGATCAAAATGACAAGGAAATAGGAAATATTTTGACTTCAGAGTCAGAAAAGAAATGAAGACCACTGTGGTTGGTGCTTAGAGAATGAGGAGGAGGAAGTACATGAAGTCAGAGAGAGATGCAGGGACAAAATCACGTAAGACTCACAGGCTACCTCAAGTGGGGAAGCCACTAGTATGCTTTAGGCTAGAGTGATTATGATCTGATTCACATTTAACAAGGATCAGCCTGGCAGAGGTGGAGAGTAGATTACAGGGTTACTGAGTGGATGCAGGAGCATCAGTTAACAGGGTATTGCCAAAACTCAGATTAGGTGAGAGATGACAATATTTTTGAAGAAGCAGGCTGATAGATTAGATTTGGGAATAAAGAGGGGGAGAATTTAATGATGTCTCCTAGATTTTTCACTTGAGCAACTGAGTGAATGATGGTGCCATTTGCTGAGACGAGAAAAGGCATGGAATGACTGGGTAGGGAAATCAAGAGCTTAGTTTTAAGTATGGTAAGTACACACAAACAAAAAGCTTCGTAAATTCAAAATTAAGTGACCCGCCAAAAGAGAGCTCTTAAATCATACTGTTTTTCAGCACTGCTTTGAACTTCCACCACTTGAAAACATGGCTGTACAATAAATTTAAAATTATTTCTAAGATGAGAAAATAACAAATTTCTCTTAATATCCTCCACAAAGACTACCCCTAAAAATGTTTCCTAAACTGACATAGCCTTCCTGCAACTAACAGAATCCCACCAGCACATAAATATATGTGATGAAGAACAGAGACACAGGGGAAAATGTAGCTCTTCTAATAAATCTGAATTTCAGTTATATGGTTGATTTTACTACATGAAAAAATAAGCTGCTAAAAACTGCACTCCCAGTGTCAACTAACCATGTATAACAGTTCAAGAGAAATATGAGAAATATTTCAGTTGCATAGAGTTTTTCTGTGACAGCAAAGTATACTTTTCTCCTGAGCTTCTCTAGATTTCCTATAAGGTTGACATAATCTATTCCAAGAGCTTTCCTCCCACATTGGTATCACATGACCAAAGGTAACTACTACTAACCTACTTTCAGTTATAATCACTAAGAAATAATCACAAGCCAACATTTCAACACCACCAGGTGTATATAAGAGCATATGGAGTAACAGACTCAAAGTCACAAACTAAGCTATGTTACCTGTGTAATATCTAAGGGCACTCATAAGAGGCATTTATTATTGGCTAAGACTCTCTACCTTTTCAAAGGTCATGAGCCAGAAACAGCAAAAATCATAACGAATTTTTTCTTCTTTTCAATATTATTCAGGATTTCTCAAGCCCTGTCCTTCTGTTTCTCCAGAAAATGATTCATTACTATTTGGCTTTGGAAGCTCTACTAACATCAAAATACAATTTAAGGATTTGGGGATTATATTACTTTAGTGAAGGGGAGAAATTGTAAAACTGGCCATTATCATTATGGTGCCTCTTCCCTTGAATCTGGTAGAATTGCTAGCAACTTGCACCTTTTCTTGGCACACCTTTAAGAGAGATTTCATAAACTGACAAAAAGTCTATCAGTTTCTAGTATTTTTGTTTTGCAAGATACTCTACAATTATTACTGGCCTTATCCAGTCTTTCTATGAAGTATATTCATGATTTACATATAGGATTTTATTTCTGTTGCTTGGGTTTTTCCTGTAATTCATAATATAAAACTTACTGGAAAAACTCTATCCTAAGAATGCACAGGTGCTCTCTGACATACAAACTGCAGCAGGACCACACTTCTCACAGGGCTGAGGCTGCTGCTGGAGCTGTTTTAACCATATTTAAGTGTCCAGAATTGGTGAAGGAGAAGCAACTTTGAAAAACAGGGAACAACTCAGAGGAAGACACTGGGTAGCTCAAGTCTGAGGCAGGACTAACTTACCCATAAGAATGACTGTCATCTGGCCCCAAATCTTTAACCCCAAAATGCCCAAGTAAGATTTGTTATTCTGCCACTAATGAGGAAGCAAAGCTGTTTTTCAAAAAGCTACCTTGGGTGCTTAATCACCATACATAAATCATACAGCCTTTTTTTTTTTTTCCCATTTATTTTTATTAGTTCATACAGCCTTTTGAAACTTTTCTAAAATCAACTTTCACCCATCTTAGGTTGTAATGGACATCTTTTGTCTTTTATAATACCTCAGTTCAGTTCAGTTGCTCAGTCCTATCGACTCTTTGCGACTCCATGGACTGAAGCACGCCAGGCCCCCCTGTTCATCACTAACTCTGGGAGCTTACACAAACTCACGTCCATTGAGTCTGTGATGCCATCCAACTATGTGATCCTCTGTCGTCCCCTTCTCCTCCTGCCTTCAATCTTTGCCAGGATCAGGGTCTTTTCAACTGAGTCAGTTCTTCGCATTACATGGCCAAAAGTATTGGAGTTTCAGCTTCAGCATCAGTCCTTCCAATGAACACCCATGACTGATCTCTTTTAGGATGGACTGGTTGGATCTCCTTGCAGTCCAAGGGGCTCTCAAGAGTCTTCTCCAATACCACAGTTCTAAAGCATCAATTCTTTGGCGCTCAGCTTTCATTATAGTCCAACTCTCACATCCATACACATGACTACTGGAAAAACTATAGCTTTGACTAGACGGACATTTGTTGGCAAAATAATGTCTCTGCTTTTTAATATGCTGTCTAGGTTGGTCATAACTTTTCTTCCAAGAAGCAAGTGTCTTTTAATTTCATGGCTGCAGTCACCATCCACAGTGATTTTGGAGCCCCCCAAAATAAAGTCTGTCACTGTTCCATTGCTGCCCCATCTATTTGCCATGAAGTGACTGGACCCATTATAATACCTAATGGGTCTCTAATATTTATTAAATTAATGGATGAAAATGTGCCGAGTTCAAGAATAACCAGTTTAAAACGACCTTTTGAGAAGCAACCCACACTGGACAGCACATTTCATAACTTATGTGTCTGACGTGGCTTAAACTGTAAATTGCTTAGAGATTTCTTTCTTGTGCTGCATTTTAATTTTTTCCAACTAAGTCTGAATTGACAACTTCTTCCATTTCAACCTGCTAACAGGTAGAATGTTCAGAAATGTTAAAACTACTCTCTGCTGTAGTTTGTTACAGACATTATCTATATAGAAGGGGAAGAAGAATGGAGTAGAAATGAATCTTTATTGATTCATTTAGTTGGAAACTGATCAATGGCTATCCCAGAAATAAGTGAGGAAAAAAATGACTTGTTTCCTTTACAAAAAAATGTTCCAAATACTTTTTTAAGCATGGCAATGGCTAAGGCCAGCCCCAATGCACCTTTCCTTAGCTGGCTTATTAGCACAATGTAAATATAACCCAGTAGATAATTTTGCTTTAAACCATTTTGAAAATATAAGTGGTTAGCACTTAGGATTAAGTGTCCTTTTCATTTGTAACAAGAACCCAGGATGAAAACAGAAGAAACAGCCACATTCATCTATTTCCTTAGTTCATCATTATGTATAATGAAGTAAGAGATTACAGAAATGAATATATATTTTAAATGCCCCTTTAGTCCAAATTGTCCTGAACTGTCTGGAAAGGATACAAGCAAAAACAAAATTTCTATATGTTGTCATGTGCTTGAACATTATTCTATCTACTTGCAAAATACCTTTCTAGGGTGCCCAGACAGTCAATTATCCTTACTTCAGTCCCCGCACAACCCCACCACACCAAAAAAAAAAACCAAATCAACAATTTGGTTTCTTCTGTTCTATTCCACCAATACAACCAAAGCTGCTAGCTCCCTACTTTAACTGGCCAACAGTATGTAAGTACTGATAATGATGTGTATATAATCTTCTCAGGTAATTTCCAAATAAAAGTGTAATTTCACTGTTTCTAGACTCAAGATTACCACTGCTGTCTCTTCTTCATCCAAGAAAATAAAAAAAACAAAAATGATAAACAGGCTATAAGTACCACCAAAAATGTAAGGAAAATGAAATTTAAAAACTAAATTGCCAAGTGTAAAATACACAATTTATTTTACTGACTGCTGCAAACCACTAGTATAATAAAACATTAACCTGATTGAATCCCCTTGAAGGTTTTCTTGGGAGGGAGAGTGGGAAATGAAATATGTTAGTTACTAAGATAATAATCTTCTTAAAAGGTTTTATATTAGGAAGGGGATAAATACATCAACCAGTCTGACTTGAAATGAACAGGAATAAACTTTATTAAATAGGTACAAATTCTAATAGTGCTGTTAAGTATGCCTAGCTAGCAGATTAGAAAACTTTAGGGTAACCACTCTTACCTTTCATCCCAGGAAACTGATGTTAAAGCAATTTTACATTTCTTATATATAATAGAGGAGCCACAAACTAAAGAAGCTTGCACACTGTTTTGTTTTTAAAAGTTAAAACTTAACCCTTCTTGTTATTAATACATTAAAAAACTTGAAAATTATTTTAAAGATTTAGTTAAGGGGATAAAGTTTTAGAAAACTGTGAATGACACCCTTCTAAAACCACTATTAAAAACACTCAAACTACCATGAACTAAGTAACCACAAGAGTAGCACAGGCCAACCATCCCTGATAGCACTATGATCTCCTTGCAACTGTGTAGATTTCCATTTTTAAGTTCCATTTAAAAGACCACTCCTTAACGGAACTTGGTTCTACTTTAAATAATAACCCACCTTAATTATCAAAAGTAGAATCTTAAACCAGCTAGGAAAAAAATTTCAGCAGAGAACCTAAGTAAAATGAGATTCTCCAAAATACTTTGCTGGAATGTTTAAGAGAAAAAAACTAAAAGCAACAACAACAAAAAATCTGACAACATTATGCTTTAATCGCTATACTCCAAACTACCATGCTGCTCAAGTAAAAACTGAAACTTATTTTGTGAAAGTGGTGTTTTCAGAGTGACATGTCATTTTTAAGGTGTCCTGGATAACAAAGCTTGTTAGCAAAGTAAATCCAGTTTACTTCATATAATGTGGAAACTGAGGGAGGGGATATTTCTCAAATTTCCCTTTAATCACTCTTCCCTTTATTTATGTATGCGAGTTTCAAATAAAATGATTGGGACACCTATACATGCAAGCGTCCAATAGCCATAGTAACAGAACGCTGTGTCCTCTCAACAAGTTCTCTAGGTTAACTACAGTTTTTTAAACTTCTTGTGTTTCACTTTCCTTTTCACAGAAATCACAAAGTGGTTCTAGTGGAATAAAGGCAGATCGGCCTTTGCCACAGGGGATGAGGAGTGTGAGTGATCACCAGAGGCAAAGGAGTTTGAAACCGAGCCCAATGGAATGGGACGGGGAAGTCGTGCAGGGCTCCCCGGAACAGATAGATAAGGGTCCTCCGCGCCCGGGCCACCGGCAGAGGAACGTGGCTGGCTGCCCCGGCAGCCCTACTAGACCTCGCTCACCCCTTCCTCGAGGAGGGACACATCTGCCGACTAAGGGGTGAGCTTGCTTGACTCAGCTCCGCGGGGGAAACCCCACTTTTCAAACCTGACTCCCTCTTTCCACGGCGGAATCCCAGGGGCCGTTACCTAACTGACCTGCTCTCCTCAGGCAAGCCCTAACCAAGGCCGGCCCTGCCGGGCCCAGAGCCAAAAGGCCGCACTCCTGGGGAAGGCGTGAGCTCACCCAGTGACGCCCCGGCCGTCGGCCCGCTGAGCTGCCCCGAGCCCCGGCGGCGAGTGCGGGGAAACCGGTTCGGGCCCGCCTCAACCCCTAGCCGCACCGCCCCACCACGCACCCCCCCGGGCCCCGCCTCCTGCCGTCCATCCCTCCATCCCTGCTCCATCAGCCTCCTCCCCAACTGCGGCGCCAGCCTCACCTGCCCCATCCCGCCCGCCGCCGCCGCCGCCGCCGCCGCCGCCGCGCCTTCCCTCGGGGCTTCCCCAGCGCCACGACCCCAGCCCGGCCGCCCCCGCCCCGCAGCCTCGCGCTAGTCCCCGACGCACCCTCTTCCTCCCCGAGCCTCTACCTTGTATGAGTCGGTGGCCAAGAGGATATTGAACTCGGTTTCTGCCGCAGCATTCATCTCGGGTGGTAGTGTGGGGGCCGCGCGCCGCGGAGTACCCGGCGCGGCTGCGAGGAAGGAGAAAAATGGGCTTCACCGCGCTCCGTTGCTTAAGTCACCGATCGGTCGGAGGGGGAGGGTAAAAGGAGGGGGAAAGGGAGCGAGTAGGCGGGGCCAGAGGAGGGAGGTCCCGGGAGCCGTGACGCGGCGAGGGAAGCGGCGGCGGTGGAGCGGCGGCGGAGGCGGAGCGCGCTGGCAATCTAGGGACTCCCGGCGGCCTCCTCACCCCGGCTGCCCGCCCCAGTCCCATCGCTCCGCTGGGGACGCGAGGGGCGGGGTGAGGGCGCGCGTGCGCAGATCGCAGGGGGCGGGGGCGGGGGAGGACGTGAGGCACGCGCTTTTCTCGGAGACGCCCACACCGGGAAGCCGGAGGCTGAGGGGCCGCCGCGGCCCGTGACCCATGCGCCCGCTTGGCTTTCATTTCCCGGCCCTACGCAGCGGGGCGGGGGCGGGGCCGGGGTGGGGGGCGTTCCCAGCCTCGCCACTCCTGCGATTAGCCGGTTCGCCCGCCCCGCTGGCACCTTCCTATCCTTACCCAGTCCTGGCCCGTTTTCTGAGTCCTCCTGAAGTCACGCCACTGGCTGGGGGCTGAGGAGCCTCCCTCTGTCCGTCTCCCCGTCCCCCTCGCGCAGTTCCTCACCTTTGTCTCTGGCTCAGATTCGGGATCGAGCCTTTTGCCTTCATCCCTCGTGTCTCTCCTGGTCCTCCTAACCCTCTTTAAAATCTGAAGAGCTTGCTGAGGAATAAGGGCTGAGGTGTCTGCTTAACCTGACGAACCGACTCCACTTTCCTCCACCTCTGTGACTGAGCTCTTTGATCCTTTGAGGGTGTTTTGACTTTTCCCGAGAAGATAGCCTGCGCCCAAATTCGGGTGTTGAATTTAGTTCTGACAGATAAATCAGAGGACAAGACCCAGTGAGTCTAGTTTGCCGAGGAGTAATCGGCAACGGGCCACAATCTTTGACAGGGTGCGAGACTTGTGTCATCGCTGTAATCGCTCAATTTTGGGAAACGGGTTGGCAACCTGAAAATACAAAAGCAAATGAAACGACGTCGGATGACTTCAACCAAACGTGGACCATCCGTTTGCGTAGTTCTCATACGTGGTTGCATTTTTGCGTAAAACTGATTTCCTTTGTCCCCATGATTAATAGGTTTTTTTTTGTTTTGTTTTGTTTTTTAAGATTTAGATTTTACAAGACACAGGTTACCAGGGGAAAACCAACTTAATGAAAACTGGTACATGAACTTTGCAATTGTCATTCAAGTTAGTGGAAGTCTCATTTTATGGAGGATGGGGGTGTGAATTGAGAGAGATTCATCGTCCGAACACTGAGGCCTCTTCAATTAAAAGCAACTTCAGTCCAGACTATGTCTCGGAGTTAGTACAGATTGCTGACAATCGCCTCCATCTATAGGGAGATTCAGTAAAGGCAAAGATTACAGACTGGTGAGATATCCCTAGGCACTCACCAAGGTAATGAATAATACTAATGCATTTAGAATTATTTCAACAACAAGGTTTAAAACAAACAAAGCTTTTTTTGGTTGACCTAACTCATGTTTACTAGGGAAAATTACTTTAAAAACTAAATATTAAAATACTAAAAATTTTATTTGGGGAGATTGTTATTAATACATAAAAGAGTAAAATTCAGAGAAGAGAAATGATCTGTTTTGCTCTTAATTTGGACCTTTTTTCCTTCATTCATTTAAAATTTCTATAACCTATTTTATTTAAATGACAAATGCTTTTTGCTTAGCTTCCTGGAATCCATGTATGTATAACTGACCATTGTTCTATGTATGTGTGTGTGGGGGGGGAATAGAATTCTGATTACAAAGTGGGCTTTGTTTATGGTAGCATAAAATTTAAGCTTCCGTCTTTGAATTGAATTTACAGTTTTAAGGTGAAAGGCTTAATATCAGTGCAAGTAAATATGCTATTAACATTGCTTGTTAAATGCAGAAACAGTCATAAGGCCTGCACTCACAGCAGCAACTTGAACACAGAGCAGTCTCCACAGGATAAGAGGAGAATGAAGTCATGTTACCAATAGAAAAATCTCCATTTGTCTAAGGTAGAATTAGGCATCAGCAGTATCAGACTGCTAATGCAGGAAATGTGGGTTCAGTCCCTGGGTTGGACAGATCCCCTGGAGAAGGAAACGGCAACCCACTCCAGTATTCTTGCCTGGGAAATTCCATGGACAGAGGAACCTGGTTGCCTACAGTCCCTGGGGTCACAAAGAGTTGGACACAACTTAGTGACTAAACAACAACACATATGTAACTACATGGTTAAGCAGGACCAATTTTTAGTTAATTAGGATTTAGAACTATGAAGTTACCACAAAATACAAAGTAGAGATTTCATTTTCAAGTGGCCTTCTTTGAAAGACAATTTAATAGCTAGCATTTAGTATATTTATCAAGTAGCATCAGTCAGTCAGTTCAGTCACTCAGTTGTGTCCGACTCTTTGTGACCCCATGAACCACAGCTTACCAGGCCTCCCTGTCCATCACCAACTCCTAGAGTCCGCCCAAACCCATGTCCATTGTGTCAGTGATGCCATCCAACCATCTCTTCCTCTGTTGTCCCCTTCTCCTCCTGCCCTCAATCTTTCCCAGCATCAGGGTCTTTTCCAATGAGTCAGCTCTCCACATCAGGTGGCCAAAGTATTGGAGTTTCAGCTTCAACATCAGTCCCTCCAGTGAACACCCATGACTGATCTCCTTTAGGATGGACTGGTTGGATCTCCTTGCAGTCCAAGGGACTCTCAAGAATCTTCTCCAATACTTCAGTTCAAAAGCATCAATTCTTTGGCGTTCAGCTTTCTTATAGCCCAACTCTCACATCCATACATGACTAATGGAAAATCCATAACCTTGACTAGACAGTCCTTTGTTGGCAAAGTAATGTCTCTGCTCTTTAATATGCTATCTAGGTTGGTTATAACTTTCCTTCCAAGGAGTAAACGTCTTTTAATTTCATGGCTGCAATCACCTTCTGCAGCAATCTTGGAGCCAAGAAAAATAAAGTCAGCCACTGTTTCTACTGTTTCCCCATCTATTTCCCATGAAGTGATGGGACTGGATGCCATGATTTTACTTTTCTGAATGTTGAGCTTTAAGCCAACATTTTCACTTTTCTCTTTCACTTTCATCAAGAGGTTCTTTAGTTCTTCCTCACTTTCTGCTATAAGGGTGGTGTCATCTGCATATCTGAGGTTATTGATATTTCTCCTGGCAATCTTGATTCCAGCCTGTGCTTCCTCCAGCCCAGTGTTTCTCGTGATGTACTGTGCATATAAGTTAAATAAGCAGGGTGACAGTATACAGCCTTGACGTACTCCTTTTCCTATTTGGAACTAGTCTGTTGTTCCATGTCCAGTTCTAACTGTTGCTTCCTGACCTGCATACAGGTTTCTCAAGAGGCAGGTCAGGTGGTCTGGTATTCCCATCTCTTTCATCTCTAGATGGTCAACACTGAAATCGGATTGATTATGTCCTTTGCAGCCAAAGATGGAGAAGCTCTACACAGTCAGCAAAAACAAGACCGGGAGCTGACTGTGGCTCAGATCATGAACTCCTTATTGCCAAATTCAGACTTAAATTGAAGAAAGTGGGGAAAACCACTAGACCATTCAGGTAAGACCTAAATCAAAACAAGTAGCATAGGAGATCTGAAAAACTGTTTCTCATAGGTCTCCACAACATGACAAATAATGATAAAAACAAAGACTCAAATGGGCCCCTGACTTTGTTCAAAACCCAGGATTAATCTACTATTCCTACCAAATAGCTAGTCGAAGCAGGTTAAATTGGGCATCCAGCTCCTTGTTTATTTCCTTCTGAATGTTATAAAAGGCCTGCAACTCATGCATTTG
Organism: Odocoileus virginianus; assembly: GCF_023699985.2. Classification (NCBI taxonomy): domain Eukaryota; kingdom Metazoa; phylum Chordata; class Mammalia; order Artiodactyla; family Cervidae; genus Odocoileus; species Odocoileus virginianus. The sequence continues at coordinate 67,947,257 of NC_069674.1, read as the reverse complement.
ATCAAGGTGGGTGTTCCTGCACCTCTCCTATTTCCACACACCCCTCCATTCAGCTTTGGCACACTTGTGTATTTCAAAGTTGCCTCAGGTATTCTAATCAGACCTGAGTTCACCTAAGTAAAACAGTGGAGAAGTAGGTGTGGGATGCACCCACCTGGAACTCCTGACAATGGTTATCTGTCACGCTTCATAACTTTCTCCAGCCTTACAAGCCACAACAGTTGTTAAAAATGTTAAAGATGAAATTTTAAATTAAACTTAGACCTTTTCTTATTCAAACTTCTGTGGCCCTTTGGGGACACCTCAGAGTTCTAATTTCATAAGGAAAATGCATTATCTACAGAAACACATGGGTTTTCATGAATCTGATTATCAGTGCTGTCAACTCCTGAAGCACTCTTTAATGACTGTTTGTTGGATCTGCTACAATCACATAAAGACACACACAAAGCTGCTGAGTCTTAGTCTACAAGAATAGAAATGTTAAGAGTAAGTGTAAGTCACGTATAAGAAGAATTAACACACATACATGGATTGTTCATAGACCTTCCATTACAAAGTGTTCTGGTATACTTTCTATTGTATGCTTGTGATCTGACTGTACTACACTCTTGTAACCAACTATTTGGACAAAGTAAGGAAAATGTGTACATGTTATAATACTATGTGTGTGAATTTGGATATCGTAACTACTTATAAATTTTGCTGATGATCACTTTCAGACTCAATGGCCAAAATCAGTGACTGAGAGAATAAGACTGTTAAAATTAGACTGTTGAGATCTTTCCATGCAGCACTTTCCTAAGAAAGGTTTATCACTGGTGGTAATATCAGGTGCATATTAGTGGTAGTCAGATATGCATTTTTATGTCAATTATTGTGTATTTTTTTTAATGAGTTTTAGCAAAATATAACTAGTACATAGTAATAGTACTAGTATAACTCAATTTGTTTCTTGGAAATTATTACTTAGGATGAAGCTAAAGTCAATAGGCACTTGGACTGGTGAAATTTGTTATTTTTCTTGCCTTTCTTAACGTATCAGCTGTTTTCATATATAAGATTTTCTTGAAGTTAAATTTGAAAGGCTACATGCTATATGACTTCATTTATATAAAACTCAAGGAAAGGCAAAACTAGTGTGAAAGAAAGCAGATCAGTTCTTGTCAGAGCCTGAGGCTAAGGGAAGTCAACTGCAAAGGGGCATAAGGAAACTTTTTGGGGTGAAGGAAATGACGTGTGGTAATAATTATATAATGGTTTACATATGTCAGAATTGAATTCATCATAAAAGTGATGAATTTTATTGTATATAAGTTGTACCTCAAGAAAACTAAAGACAGCTTTTCTTGAAGTCATTTAAAATATTTCCTCTCTCTTTTTCCCATTTTGTTTTCTTATGTTTCTATTTCCATGTTCCCATTTTACTTTACAGGATTGGGAGATAAGCACCATTTTGCTCTCCTTAGAGAAAGGATAGTTGTTAGGACAAAAAAATTTCAGAATTTTTATGGAAACACAAAAGACCCAAATAGCCAAAGCAATCTTGAAAAGAAAAACAGAGTGGGAGGAATCAGGTATCCCAATTTCAAACTATATTACAAAGCTATAGTAATCAAAACATTATGGTACTGGCACAAAAACAGAAACATAGACCAATGTAACTGGAGAGAAAATCCAGAGATAAACCCATGCACCTATGGTCAACTAATCTATGACAAAGGAAGTGAGAATATAGAATGCAAAAAAAACCAGTCTCTTCAATAAGTGGTGCTGGGAGAAATGGATAGCTACATGAAGAAGAATGAAGGTAGAACATTCTCTAACACCATGGATAAAAATAAACACAAAATGGATTAAAGACCTAAATGTAATACTGGACACTATCAAACTCCTAGAGGAAAAAATAGAATACTGTCTGATGTAAATCGCAGCAATATCATTTTTGATCCACCTCCTAGAACAATAAAAATAAAACCAAAAATGAACAAATGGAACCTAATTAAACTTGAAAAGTTTTTTACAGCAAAGGAAACCATAAAATAAAAAGACAACCCACAGAATGGGAGAAAATATTTACAAATGAAGTGACAAAGAGGATTCATCTCCAAACTATACATCTTATGCAGCTCAATAAAAAAAAACAAACAACCCAATCAAAAAATGGGCAGAAGACCTAAGTAGACATACAAAGAAGACATACAGATGGCCAAAAAGCCCATGAAAGCTCAAAAAAAAAAAAAAAAAAAAAAAGCCAAAAAGCTCAGCACCACTAATTATTAGAGAAATGCAAATCAAAATTACAATAAAGTACCACCTTATTACCAGTTAGAATGGCCATCATCAAAAATATCTATGAATAATAAATGCTGGAGAGGGTAAAGAAAAGGGAACTCTCCTACAGTGTTGGTGGGAATGTAAGTTGGTACAACCACTAAGGAGAACAGTATGGATATTCCTTAAAAAATGACATAAAGAACTGTCATATGATCTAGCAATCTCAATCTCGGGCATATACCTGGAGAAATACATAATTTGAAAGGATACATGTATCTCAATATTCATTGCAGCACTATTTATAATAGCCAAGACATAGAAGCAACCTAAATGTCCATGGACAGAGGAATGGATAAAGAAGATGTGGTACATACATACAATCAAATATTACTCAGTCATAAAAAAGAAGGAAATAATGCCACTTGCAGCAACATGGAAGGACCTAGATATTATCATATTGAGTGAAGGAAGTCAGACAAACACAAATAACATATGATATCACGTTTATGTGGTTTCTTAAAAAACTTTGTACACAGAAATCTATTTACAAAACAGCAATAGAGTCACAGACTTAGAAAATAAACTTATGGTAACTGGGGGAAAAGGAGGAGGGAGGGATAAATTGGGAGTTTGGAATAGACATAGTCATACTACTATAGATAAAATAGATAACTAATAAAGGCCTACTGTGTAAGACAGGGAACTCTAGTCAATACTCTGTAATGACCTATATGGGGAAAGAATCTAAAAAAGAGTGAATATATGTATATGTATATGTATAACTGATTCCCTTGGCTGTACCCATGAAGCTAACATAACATTGTAAATCAGCTATACTCCAATAAAAACTTTTTTTAAAAAAAGAAAGGATAGTTGTTGAATTTGCTGAACATTTATAGAAACTTGATGTAAAAAAAAGTTTTTTTGCTACTCAGTAGGAAGCAGGAAAAGGAATCAGTTCCAATATGATTAAGTTAAATAAGAATATATAAACACACTAGGCTTCCCTGGTGGCTCAATTGGTTAGGAATTGGCCTGCAATGCTGGAGACTTGAGTTTGATCCCTGGGTCAGGAAGATCCCCTGGAGGAGTGCATGGTAACTCACTCCAGTATTCTTGCCTGGACAATCCCCATGGACAGATGAGCCTGGCAGGCTACAGTCCATGGGGTTACAAAGAATCGGACACAACTGAGTGACTAAGCACAGCATGTATACATAGTTATGTACGAAGAAGTATGAAGACTTCAAAAGGAAATGTCACATTTTCCTTCGTTCTTTTCCAAAGCAGCTATGAAATGACTGGGTTCTGGAGTTGGGGAAATAAAATGATATAGGTAGTTAATTCATTATCCCCAGTATATTAAGCATTGGATTGTTACATCAAGATAAAATTGCATATGGATATGACTCTTAAGTGCAGGAACAATTTCTGGGGAACAATGAAGGCCTGGATAAAGATCAACCAGCCCCATTGCTGAGTCACTTTGCTGAACAGCAGAAACTAACACAACATTGCAAAGCAACTATACTCCAATTAAAAAAAAAAAAAGAGGCCCATTTAGCCATCACACTAAAATGTTAAAAAAAAAAAAATCAATTGGCCCCAACCCAATGTCCACACCCTGGAATTTTTCTGTACCAAGAACTGCTCCACCTGTGAAACCTTAAGTTGTAGCCTTGTTTCCTCTGGTCAGTATATCTTGCCTTTCTAGTTCACTCACTCATCCTCCTCCTAGAGATTTGTTGCCCAGCATTTGCCCAAAAGGACTTCACTTTCCTCCTTATCTGGATCATTCCTTCTACTGTCAATATCATCTCCAGTTCCCTTATTTCCTAGCTGGCCCCCAGAACCTTACTGTTTTTGCCCTTAGAGTATTCAGGCTGCTGAGCACTGGTAGGAAACATCACACCACGATGAATCTATGAACAGGACAGGACAATGTGATGCTGCCTGACAATCCTTTTATTCCCCCCATTCAGCATTCTTTCCCATTTCGCTCAGCATTTTTGGAAATGTTTACCTCTCTCCTCAAACTCCTTAACCCCAAACAACTCTCTCCCTCTTAGCAGATGATAGAGTTGCCTATGTAAGAAAAACCAAGCCATCAGTAGGAACTTCCTATACTATAATAGCTTTTAAGAGAAGAGGTCGGTTTTATTTTAGAGGTCTATTCTCAGAGCCATGTGTAGTGCCAGGCACATAGCAGGGATTTAGTAAATAGTTACTGACTGAATGGAGCTATTTCTATTACCAACAAAAGCAGGATGGATGGGGTGGTAGATTATATCACTTGCCCATGTTCAAAGCCCCTTGTTATTGCATTGTTCACCCTTATTTAAAGTCCCTCTTCTTTGTTCTCATTCTATTAAACTCAGTCACGACCAAAGGAGTTTTTAGCCATGAAATGTAGACTGAGTTGATGTGCACAACTTCCCTGCAGAAGCTTTAAGAACTCAGATATGGTTGCCATTCTCTCTTTTCTTTCTGCCATGAATACTGCAGGATTCTAGACAGGCACTGAGCCACAAGCCTAAATCCTGAAATGTGAGGAACACAGAACCAAATCAGAGCGAACAGGTTCTGGATGTGTAGTGGGAGTGAGAAGTCATTTTCTCTTTGTAAACCCGTGATGATTTTGGAGGCTGTTACTGGAGCATAACTAGGTTGATCCTGACAGATATAAACTTCCACACATCTTTCCTTTTTTCTCCAGGCTCAAGGAAAGAGGTGCCTCTCCTACCCCAGGTTAATCTCCCTAACCTGTGCTCTGGACCCAATCCCTTCCCCCTCACCACCCTGCCTCCCATCTCCTTAGGTCCCATTCCTGTTAGTCATCACCCTTTCTCTCTCCTAAACTATCAAATGCCTCCTTTCTGCTGACTTCTTAGCATACAAACCTAATTCAGTACCTTCCATTTTAAAACTAAACCAAAAAGACCAACTTCCTTTTCCAGAAAGAGAGATCTACACCTCCCATCTCTACTTTGTTTAGTCTATGTGGCACTGACACCTCAGCCAGATACACTGTAAGACCCAAAGGTTATATCTCACAAATGTTGGCTAGTAACACCAATAAAAACAGATTTAGTTTCTTTTCTTCATTTAACCATTATCCCTCTTGTTTTTCCCCATGACACCAGAGTGAGAGTGTTTTCTCCAAAGAAAGTCTGAATCTATTCTCTCACAGTTCCATCTGCCTTGGAACAGGAAGAAACCACCTGTTATCTACCTTAAAGTTTATCTGAGCCTGGACTAGTTACCTCTTTCTTTCCCAATGGTGAATTTTCCATTCACCTACAGCACCCATTAATCAGAGGCTAGGAAACATTTTGGACTCCATCTTTGTCCAGGATGTTTAGTTCAGTTCAGTTGCTCAGTCATGTCTGGCTCTTTGTGACCCCATGGACTGCATGCAGCACATCAGGCTTCCCTGTCCATCACCAACTCCCAGAGCTTACTCAAGCTCATCGATTCAGAGATGCCCTCCAACCATCTCATCCTCTGTTGTCCCCTTCTCCTCCTGCCTTCAATCTTTCCAGCATCACAGTCTTTTCCAATGAGTTAGTTTTTTGCATTAGGTGGCCAAAGTATTGGAGTTTCAGCTTCAGCATCAGTCCTTCCAATGAATATTCAAGACTGATTTCCTTTAGGATTGACTAATTTGATCTCCTTGCAATCCAAGTGGCTCTCAAGAGTTTTCTTCAACACCACAGTTCAAAAGCATCAATTCTTTGGTGCTCAGCTTTCTTTAGGGTCCAACTCTCACATCCATACATGATTACTGGAAAAACCATAGCTTTGACTAGATGGGCCTTTATTGACAAAGTAATGTCTCTGCTTTTTAATACGCTGTCTAGGTTTGTCATACCTTTTCTTTGAGGCAGCAAATGTCTTTTAATCTCATGGCTGCAGTCATCATCTGCAGTACTTTGGAGCCCAAGAAAATAAAGTCTGTCACTGTTTCCATTGTTTCCCCATCTATTTGCCATGAAGTGATCGGACTGGATGCCATGATTTTAGTTTTTTTAATGTTGAATTTTAAGACAGTTTTTTTCACTCTCACTTTCGTCAAGAGGCTCTTTGAACTAAAGGGCTAAATGAACTGTCCAGGATGTTAATCCTGGGGCCAAATATCAGTCCCAAAGAGTCTGTCCCCATTTTTCATTGTGATCTGCTCTAAAACCTAAAATTCTGAATTGGGTACATGGACTGAATTCCCCACAGATATTTCATACTCTCAGTTGCATAAAAGGAAATTGATCTGCTCTTCAAATTCATCTAAACTCAGTAAGAATGAACAGGGGTGCTACCCTGAAAACTGAGCAGCATGTCTCTATGTTATTTAATTAAAGTAATCCAATTTAATTAAAGCCTATGGCTCTTGCCAAGACTTTTAAATGTTCTGTTCTGCTGAGCTACACCTATGATACAATGGACACTTGTGTAAGAAGTCATTGTTCTAGATTTCCTTTTGTTTTTCCAAGTCACACTAACCTTGTGGGATAAGAAACAACTTAAGAAACAAACAAAATGGTTTAACATTTACAGTCTTCCCTTTCCCTTCCAAATTATCCCAGCTCCTCCCTTCCCAAGGTTTCTAAGAGACTCATTTCAATGCGCTGATCACTCTTGGATTTGGGGGTCATTCTCTCTACTCTTTGCTCTGATGAATAGTAGCCTCTTCCAGCCTGTTTGTTACCTTTCTGCAGCCACATGTCCTGCAGTTGTGCTCATGTGATGGCTTTGTACTTCCATAAACGGTAGTATGGGGTTAGGCTATGGTCCACTAATGATTACAACTTGTAATATGCCTTTAAAAAGAATTCTGGCTTTCATCATCCTCTCATCTCAGTACTTGGAACAACTTTCCAAGGGTTTACCTAGAGGATGCTGGCATGGTACCATCCTGTTTTAATAAAAAGACCTCCCCTCACCTTTCTCAGATAGGGTACTTTCAGTTGCAGGATTTGCTTTAAAGGTGGCTTAAGAAATAGGGGTTTAATTTCATCTGCAACAGGAAGTCTTGGGGTAGATTTTTTTAGAGTGGGTTCAGTAACTCAAAAATATAGAGATTCCTAGCTCTTTCTCCCCCTCCTCATTATCCTCAATGTTATTAAAGAAGTGTTTGTGTCACACAAGTCACGTGATGATTGCCACAGCGCTAAGTATCATGACCTCACACAAAAACATGCAGAAGGAGGAAGAGAAAATGGTGTTTTGTTTCGTGTGCACCTCTCTCTTATTAGATGGCAAAACCTTTCCCAGAAACCTCCAAAAGACTTTCTGTGGGCCCTACTGGCTAGAGTTGTATATATGCCCAGGCTCTAGCTGCAAGGGAGAATAAAAAGGTAAGAATGTTGGCATATTCAGTTTCTGGAATAGGAAGAAATATCCACCATCAAGGAAGAAGGGGGTTAGAAATGGAACTATCATATGATCCAGCAATCCCACTCCTGACATATATCTGGAGAAAGTTCAGTTCAGTTCAGTCACTCAGTTGTGTCTGACTCTTTGAAACCCCATGGACTGCAGCACACCAGGCCTCCCTGTCCATCGCCAACTGCCAGAGTTGACTCAAAATCATGTCCATTGAGTCGGTGATGCCATCCAACCATCTCATCCTCTGTCATCCCCTTCTCCTCCCTCCTTCAATCTTTCCCAGCATCAGGGTCTTTTCAAATGAGTCAGTTCTTTGCATCAGGTGGCCAAAGTATTGGAGTTTCAGCTTCAACATCAGTCCTTCCAATGAACACCCATGACTGATCTCTTTTAGGATGGACTGGTTGGATCTCCTTGCAGTCCAAGGGACTCTCAAGAGTCTTCTCCAACACCACAGTTCAAAAGCATCAATTGTTTGGCGCTCAGCTTTCTTTTTAGTCCAATTCTCACATCCATACATGACTACTGGAAAAACCATAGCTTGACTAGACAGACCTTTGTTGGCAAAGTAATATCTCTGTTTTTTAATATGCTGTCTAGGTTGGTCATAACTTTCCTTCCAAGGAGTAAGCGTCTTTTAATTTCATGGCTGCAGTCACCATCTGCAGTGATTTTGGAGCCCAGAAAAATAAAGCCTGCCACTGTTTCCCCATCTATTTGCCATGAACCAGATGCCATGGACCAGATGCCATGATCTTAGTTTTCTGAATGTTGAGCTTTAAGCCAACATTTTCACTCTCCTCTTTCACTTTCATCAAGAGGCTCTCTAGTTCTTCACTTTCTGCCATAAGGGTGGTGTCATCTGCATATCTGAGGTTATTGATATTTCTCCTGGCAATCTTGATTCCAGCTTGTGCTTCCTCCAGCCCAGTGTTTCTCATGATGTACTCTGCATATAAGTTAAATAAGCAAGGTGACAATATACAGCCTTGACGTACTCCTTTTTCTATTTGGAACCAGTCTGTTGTTCCATGTCCAGTTCTAAGTGTTGCTTTCTGGAGAAAACCATAATAGAAAAGATAAGTGCACCCCAATGTTCATTGTAGCACTGATCACAATAGCCCAGAAAGGGAAGGAACCTAACTGTCCATCAACAGATGACTGAAGAAGATGTGGTACACATATACAATGGTATATTACTCAGCCATAATAAGAAAGAAATAATGCCATTTGTAGCAAATGGATGGACCTGGAGATTATCAGCCTAAGTGAAATGAGTCAGAAAGAGAAAGACAAATAGCATATGATGTCACTCATATGTGAAATCTAATTTTAAAAATGGTACAAATGAACTTATTTACAAAACATAAACAGATTTACAGGTATCAAAAACAAATGTATGGTTACCAAAGGGGAAATGTAGTGGGGGAGGAATAAGTCAGGAGCTTGGGGTTAACATACACACACTACTATATATAAGACAGATAGGCAACAAGGACCTACTCCATAGCACAGGAAACCCTACTCAATATTCTGTGATAACCTGTATGAGAAAAGAATCTGAAAACAGGATGGATAAATTTATTTATATGTATAACTGAATCACTCTGTTGTACACCTGAACCTAACACAACATCGTATATCAACTACATGCCAATAATTTTTTTTAAAATGACCGTTGCATGGGTGAAGATGATAATCTTCGTATCAGGTACCTCAGGGGGCTCCTGTATCAGAGAGAATTCATTCTCTGTCTACATGAAGGAATTTGTACCTAGACTTGGCCCCTTCTGTCTCTTTTCTTACTAGGTGGTAATAATGTCACCATTCCAGGTAGTTCTATCATTCCCAAAGTTCTCTTCATAATTTCTTCCAATAGCTCGAGGCAATCTTAAGTAAAAAAGAATTCCTAGTTGGCTTCCTGGTACTCAGAATCAACCTGAACAGGATATGCAGGTTAAAGTCTGTTTCTGCTACCCTTCCTCCCATCCTTCCCCCACCATCCTCAACTTTGCTACTTTAGAGCAAAAAAAAAAAAAAGGCCGTGTTTACTTCCTTTGCAGTCTCATAAAAATTGTGGGGTAGCAAAAGTGGCACAGTGGTAAAGAATCCATCTGCTAATGTAGGAGGTTAAAAGATGAAGTTTTGATCCGTGATACAGGAAGATCCCTGGAGTAGGAAATGGCAACCCTCTCTAGTATTCTTGCCTGGAGAACTCCATGGACAGAGGAGCCTGGCAGAGGCTACAGTCCATGGGGTTGGAAAGAGTGGGACAAAACTGATCAAAGCACAGCAAAAATGTTTATACTTTTTTCCATAGTGATCATTAATATCTATGAGGAGTAATCACTATACAATGACTTCTCTCATCTACATTTATTCATCTACTCTCCAACTATACACTTACCTTACATGCTTACTGTATCATTATTCTGAGTCTAACACAGTATTGGCTCTTATATTGTCAATAATAGCTTTCAGGTACCATCTACATGCTTTTTAATGCATTAATGCCCAGACTTTAAAAAATTAAGAGCTTCTGCTCAATAAATTGTTAGCACTATCATTCCAAAACATTTATTAAGCATTGCATTTCTTGTAGTACTATTCTAGCTGCTATATAGAAAGATGCAATACCTTTTGCCTAGAGGTTTAATATTCAATATAGAAATTATAATTGAGTTAAATACTCATAATTTTCACTGACAAAGAGGGAGGCCAAGCTCAGCCTGGGCTCAAAGGTTTGTCTGCATCTTAGAAAGGCTTTTATTCAATTTCATTAACATTTCTTGAGCATACATTTAACATTTCATAACTATACTCAAGATCTTTTTGGGCTTACAGAGAATTATATGATAGAATCTCTGCCTACTAGGGGAAAACAATGTTAGGGGGAAACCCAAGAACTATTTTCCCCTCCTTCTGAAGTACATTTCATGTCCCTTCAGAAACTGTACTTTGGCCTTGCTCTTCTAGCATCTCACCTGCTGTTCTTAGAACCCAGGATACACAGGCCACAGCCCCCTGGGGCCGATGGTACCCCATGTACAGGGGCCACCAGGGAAGAAAGAGAAACACTGGGCAGACATTACCTCTCTTGGAGCCGTGTCCTATGTTCAAGTACGTTATTTCACATAAAATCTGTATTAGGATCCTGTCCACTTAGTTGACTGTAATAAGAAGCAAACAAACAAAAATACAATGGCCTAAATAATATTTAAGTTTACTTCTTTCTCTGAGAATAAGCAGTGCTGAAATTAGGTAATGGTTCAGGAATTCATGCTCTGTCTATTTGCTTTGTCATCCTAGACATGAGGCTTTGATCCTATGGTCTCAATTGGCTGTTTCAACTCTGCTCATCAACTTGGCATTGAATGGTCGCTATATGCAGAATCGACTGTAAGGGGTAAGAGAGTAAGTGGGGAACCCAGCTAAACAACCATTGTGGTCTATGTGAGAGGTGGGAGTATTAATAGCTTGGACTAAGGGGACAGGAGTGGAAAGAGAAAGAAATGGGCAGATCAGAGATATCTGGAAATAGAGTTAACAGGCCTTGTCCAGACATAAGATGTGTGTGCAAGAGAGGAGGAGACTCTTAAGGGTTGTATGGAGAAGAGTAGCATCAGTGATGATTTTCTTAGACTTTGGCTTTCGCTGCTGGGTGGTTCCATTAATGAATTGTGGACAACTTCAGAAAAAGGCTTTTGGGGTATCAAATTAATGAGTTCAATTTGGGCAGTTTAAGCTTGAGATTAGACCATTTTGGGGCTTCCCTGGTAGCTCAGATGGTAAAGAATCTGTCTGCAATGCAGGAGACCTGGGTTTGATCCCTGGGTCTGATCCCTGGGTCAGAAAGATCCCCTAGAGAAGGGAATGGCAACCCACTCCAGTATTCTTGCCTGGAAAATCCCATGGACAGAGGAGTCTGGTGGGCTATAGTCCATAGGGTTGCAAAGAGTTGGACACAACTGAGCGACTAGCACAGACAGACAATTATGAGATGACCTTCTAGATACTGAGTTCTGACTAATATCTGGATTTCTCCTTCGTGTGTCCTGATGCCTGTAAGGATACCTGGTCCCCAAATGCTTCCATAATTAGAAAAAAATTGTGTTGCTATCCACTCTTCAGTTTTGTTTCTGAGATTTCCTGGCCACTTGTTTTAGACCAGTCTTCGTAGGTTTCAGTTTCCCTAGCTTCATCCTGTCTGGTTTCCTGTCCTCAGAGTAAGTTCTGATCCTCTGTTTCTACAGTCACACGATAACTTGGGATTAAGTCTACACAAATCAAACCATTGGGAATAGACAAATCATTTTTTCAAATGGAACAATTTCTTTCCATTCTTACAAAGTTGTCTTTTATAATTTTTTCCCTTTGGTGTTGTCCATCTATTGGGATACATGAAGAAATAAAATGCATTTTGAGAAAATGGTCAAACACTAAATAAATATTCAGTTCAGTTTAGCTCAGTTGCTCAGGTGTCTCTGACTCTTTGCAACCCTATGGACTGTAGCACGCCAGGCCTGTCTGTCCATTACCAACTCCTGGAGTTGACTCCAACTCATGTCCATTGAGTCGGTGATGCCACCTAACCATCTCACCCTCTGTCATCCCCTTCTTCTCCTGCCTTCAATCTTCCCCAGCATCAGGGTCTTTTCAAATGAGTCAGCTCTTCGCATCAGGTGGCCAAAGTATTGGAGCTTCAGCTTCAACATCAGTCCTTCCAATGAACACTCAGGGCTGATCCACTATTAGGGTGTACTTGTTGGATCTCCTTGCAGCCCAAGGGACTCTCAAGAGTCTTCTCCAACACCATAGTTCAAAAGCATCAATTCTGCAGCAGTCAGCTTTCTTTATAGTCCAACTCTCACATCCATACATGACTACTGGAAAAACCATAGCCTTGACTAGACAGACCTTTGTTGCCAAAGTAATGTCTCTGCTTTTTAATATGCTGTCTAGGTTGGTCATAACTTTCCTTCCAAGGAGTAAGCGTCTTTTAATTTCATGGCTGCAGTCACCATCTGCAGTGATTTTGGAGCCCAGAAAAATAAAGTCAGCCACTGTTTCCACTGTTTCCCCATCTATTTGCCCTGAAGTGATGGGACCAGATGTCATGATCTTAGTTTTCTGAATGTTGAGCTTTAAGCCAACATTTTCACTCTCCTCTTTCACTTTCATCAAGAGGCTTTTTAGTTCTTCTTCACTTTCTGCCATAAGGGTGGTGTCATCTGCATATCTGAGGTTATTGATATTTCTCCTGGCAATCTTGATTCCAGCTTGTGCTTCATCTAGCCCAGCATTTCTCATGATGTACTCTGCATATAAGTTAAATAAGCAGGGTGACAATATACAGCCTTGACGTACTCCTTTTTCTATTTGGAACCAGTCTGTTGTTCCATGTCCAGTTCTAACTGTTGCTTCCTGACCTGCATACAGATTTCTCAAGAGGCAGGTCAGGTGGTCTGGTATTCTCATCTCTTTCAGAATTTTCCAGTTTGTTGTGACCCACACAGTCAAAGGCTTAAATAAATATTAGTAAGCTGGATATTTATTATTGATTTTTTTATTTTGAGAATATATATCTATTGCAAATGAAAAGAGACGCAAAAGAGGAGCTACTATTTTCTTCATGTGAAAAATAGCTTACAGGTATGGTGTTAACACTAGAGCTGGTCCAGCAATAGTACCATCAGGCTGCTCAAAGATGATCAACCTACCGAGGACTGTGAAACACTAACTAAACTGACAAACAATAGATTGGTCTCCTCAAGGGAAAATTTAATAAAGTGTCATATGAAATAAACCTGACTTGACAATGGGATCCTGTTATCTGTACAGTAAGTTCCCTCTGAATACCAGCTTACATATTTATAATATTCATACAGAATAGGACACAGAGCATTAGAAGCTCTCAAAAGATGTCTCCATTAAGTCATCTAAGTCTGGGACAGTAGCTTTCTTTATTCTGGGGATATTTTTTATCCAGATTAGAGCATTTGGTTTTCTAGAATCAACACAGTCTCCTCTTGGAGAGAATCAGAAAACGGTGACAAATTCCACAGGTACCATTTCAATGTGCCAGGCAAGCTACAATGCTGCTGGAGAGAAAGGACAGTTTCATTTTACATTAGTGGCATTTGAACCATGTCTTCCTGACACAGAGATTGGTCATTTTCCAGTTCTACCAACAGCACATTTGTAAGTCGTCTCTCCAGCTATTATGTTATAATAACATTCTAGTTTCACTTTCAGAAGATGACTTCTTCCATATTCTACTTCCACATTCTGGTTATTGAAGTGTAGTCCTTCATGAGCCAACAACATTTAAGTTTTAAGAATGACTTTAAAGCTGTGTGCCAGAACCATTACATTTACTACTAAGAATTCACAAGGTTCTTCTCAATGAAATCATTCAAACTAATTAATGCTATGTGTGAATCTACTGAAATATGATGATTTACATAATCTGGAGGGCGTACATGTCCCATGGTCCCTGAATTCTAATTAGTATATGGATGTGTGTTAAAAATAAAATAGGAAATAAATTTATACAGTTCATACTTATTTATCTAATTGAAGTTCATATTATTTTTGGTCTTGCAACAAAGGCTGTGTTGCTAGAAATATAAAAGTGGAGAGCTGGAAAATTATGTCATAAATTTGATCATGTAACTTTTGTACATGACAAACTTTTTAAAATTAAACAAGTATTGAACATATAAGTTATCTTAAACACTTATAGAATTCAGAAGTATCTAGGGTAAAAAGTGTAAGTTGATTCTTAGGTTCTGGTTTGCTATAAACTTTTTTTTTTTTTAACATGAATGAGCATTGACTTTTCTAGAATACTATTTTCTCCTTTAATCTTTCAGTGCTATAAATTACACAGAGTGATTTCTCAATGTTGAGCTGACAATGTTTACCTAGAATAAACCCTGCCATGTTCATGCTGCATTATTCTTTCATACATTGTCATATTCAACTTGCTACTCTTATATGTGTATATTCTTTCACTATACATGACTTTCACCTGTATGTTCAGGAATGATATTAGCCTAGAGTTTTCTTTTTTAATACTATATCCTTGTCTGCTTCTTATATTAGAGTTATACTTGTCTCCAAGAAGGAGTTCAGAAGCTTTGCATCTTTTCTGATGTTCTAGAAAGTTCATAAAACATAATAGTTTCCTGTTAGAATTCTTCTGTGAAAGGGCTTGGCCTGGTGCATTTTCATAGTTGTTTTTTTTTTTTTAATAACTTTTGTATTATGGGGAAATTCAAACATAAAAAAGTAGAGAGGATGACATAATGAAACTTGATGCTCCCATCACCCAGCTTTAACAGTCAACTGAGGGTCAATTTTGTTAAATCTAGTATAGCATACTTCAGGGATACTGTAGGTCCCATTCCAGACCATAGCAATAAGGTAAGTCCCATGAATATTTTGGTTTTCCAATACATATAAAAGTTACATTCACACTATATAGTAGTTCCTCAAGTGTGCAGTAGCATTCTACCTAAAAAAAAGTATGTACCTTAATTTAAAAATACTCAATTGCTAAAAATGCTAATCATTTAACAATACAGGGTTGTCACAAATCTTTGATTTGTAAAAGGTTTTGTGAATTTCAATAAAGCAGAGGGCAAAAAATGAAGTATCTTTGAATTTTAAATATTATTTCAAAGTAAATTCTAGATGCTACATGATTTCATGTATAAATATTCCCATATGAATTGCTAAGAGATCAAAACCCACACTGGGGTGGGTTGCCATTCCCTTCTCCAGGGGATCTTCCTGACCCAGGGATTGAACCCAGGTCTCCTGCATTGCAGGCAGATTCTTTATTATCTGAGCCACCAGGGAAGCCCAAACGGTGAAATTAGGTCCCAACAACAGAATTTTAAGAAGATATTTTACAATTATGGGGTATACTTGTCATGAAAATCATATAATTCTTTGGGGGAAAACAGTTTTGACACCCAGATTAGCTCCTTAAGCTGTCTACATTGATACAAAAAGTGGTTGTGTTAATTCTAATTCTCCTCTTTACCTTATATTGTTGCAAAGAGAAAAAAAAAGATATCCAAAGTAGTGAGTTCAATTAATTCAAACTATAAAAAATCATGTTTTTAATGCCAAGTTTTTTTTTTCTATTGAAGTATAACTGACTTATTGTGTTACTTTCAGGTGTGCAACATATGATTCAGTATTGTTTACACATTATGAGATGACCACGATAAGCCTACTTACCATCTGTCACCATACAGAGGTATTACCAATATTATTGTTGGTATTTGTTATGCTGTACATAATATTCCAATGGCTTTATAACTTTTAAACTATTTATAACAGGAAGTTTGTACCTCTTAATCCAATTCCCCTTTCTCACCACCCCCACAGCCCTCCCCTCTGGTGACCCCCAGTTTGATCTCTAGGATTTCAGTTTTTTATTGGCTATTGGCTGGAAGCTACCCTTATTTCCTGTCCCTTTATACCTTTATTCCCAATATGGCTGCTTGCTTCTTCAAAGTCAGCAGGGAGAGAGACTTTCCTACACCAAGATCGTTTGTTCAGTAATCTTATGGATTGAAATCAGCACATGTAATCAGGTCCATCTTTGTTACCTTTGCCATGTTCTATTAGTTGGAAGCAAGCCTAGTTCCCACCCACATTCAAGAGATGAGGATCACACAGGGCATTTTGGCTTTCTGTCAGTTCCCAGTATATACCATGATCTGTTCTGTCTCAGGGTATTTGTATAAATTATTCCTCTTTCCCAGATGCCTTTTTCTCCTCCCCAAGTTTACCTAGTTAATTCCTACTCCTCCTGCAAATTTCAACTCTATCCTAGTTGCTTTGTTTCTTGGGAGGAATTTGGGGAAATTTAATGCTAGGCTACTAGTGTCATCTTCCCCCCACTTTTTCTTTTGCATAAATTTTTAGATAGCTTCTAACTTTCTTTTGTGTCTTTTCACTTATGTAGTTTTTTCCCTCCGTCTCCCTTTAAAAGTTTTGTTATGTTTATTTTCCAACAAGATCATTCATTCACAGAGATATTGGTCTTTAGTAACCTCTTAAAGTTAAAACAAATCTCCTCCATCTCTAAAGTTGCCTCTCTTCCTTACATGGTTTATTTGGGGTTTCTCTTCTGTTATCATACTTGACAAAGATCTGTTTCATTGCTCTTTCAAGGAAATAACTTGTAATTATATTGAACAAGTTGTATTGTTTAATATTTTTTACATTTAGTCAGTTCAGTTCAGTCGCTCATTTGTGTCTGATTCTTTGCAACCCCATGGACTACAGCACACCCTGTTTCCCCGTCCATCACCAACTCCTGGAAAAAAAACCACAAAGCTTATTTTTTACATTAGTGCTTTATTAATTACTTGCTTTTGCTTTCTTTGAATTATCTTTCCTTTTTCTAGTGTTTTGAATTAATTTATTTTTAATCATTCCCATTTTTTAATATATTCTTTAAGTTAATACATTGTACCCTGAGTATTACTTTGGGTATATTACTTAAGTTTTAGATATTTTTTTCCCTCACTTTTAGTTTATTTAAAAGTAGTTTGTAATTTTAGTTTTCATTTTCTATTTAAGAGGAAACACTATATGTGTTTTTGTGATCTAATATTTTAGATCACTGATATCAGAATCAAGATTATGATTTCTGTTTTCAAGAGTTTCTTAGATTTGAGATATTTCTCTTTGACTGGGTTTATGTTCAATTTTTGTAGCTATTTCATTGGTGTCTGAAAATAAGGTGCATGCTTTTTTTTGAGGGGAGTTATATGTATTTTTGATTATTATATTATTCAAATTCTTTTCATTCTTTCTTAAATTCTGTTTACTTGATCTATCAATTCCTGATACATTTAATAAGTTTCCCACTGTGTTTAAGCATTTGTCAATTTCATTTAGTATTAATATTTTTATTTTATGCTTTCAAAGTTATGTCAGGTGAAATTTCTGACTGTTTTGTTTTTGTAGCTTGTTATTTTCATCAATATAAAATATTCCTCTTCTTCCAAATTAAAAATTTTTCATCTGGAAATTTATGCATGTGAAATTAATATCACCATATTGGCTTCCTTCTTATTAGCATACCTTGGATATCTTTTTTTCTGAAAACTTCATTTCAGTTATTTGGGATCATTTTGTTTCAGCTATGTCTCTTATGAGAAAGCATATGACTAGATTTTTTTTTTAAATGCAGTTTTTTCCCCCTGTTTATTGACAAAGAAACTTAATACATTCACATTATTGGATCCTACCCTGATATTTATGCTTCCGATACACTATTCTTTCTTGTGGATTTTTCTTTTCTGTATGAAGATCAAGAGAAAATCCAAGATGTTCCCAGAGAAAAAAGAGATGTTACTGACAAAAAAAAATATGAAGCTGAATATCAGAGAAAAAAATTTCCAGCATCAATATAAGATACTGAAAGACAACAGAATGGTGTCTCTAGTTCTGAGGGAAAATTATTTTTAAACCAGAATTCTACAGTCAGCCAAATGTGACTGCATTCAAATGTAAGAGAAAACAAAAAAGATGGTTTGGAACATGTCATGAATTCTATAGGACAAGAGAAATGCCACTGCTGCCCACTGCTCAGTGTGGAGTGGGGAAAACCATGCTGAAAGGTTTTCCCCGCTCCAGCTCTTTTTATTGCGATCTTTTGTATTCTTGCCCAATTGTGTTCCTTGTATTTGTGGGTCCTGAGCTTGGGGCAGGGGTTGGAAAACTGGTCCTCAGGCCAAACCCACCCTGTCACCAGTTCTTATCAATAAAGTTTTATTGGAACATAATCATGTTCATTTATTCACACACCTGTGGCTGCTTTCACTCGGCAATGGCAGACATGAGAAACTGTTACAGAGATACATGACTCACAAAGCATATAACCAGGGCTGGGACTAAGGTGAGGGGAGAGAGGTGCCTTGGGTGCAGTATTAAGGTGGTGCCCCTTTTTAAGACTGACCCTGCACCTGCATGACCCTGAGCACTAGCGTCTTAAGTTTTGCTCACTCACCACTTCTCCAGTCTCACTCCATTTCCAACCCTGCCTATAACATTTACTATGTGGCCCTTAACTGCATTTGTTCTCCTGGCTCAGAGTATCTCTGAAATTGTTTGTTTTCCTGGAATAGTTGTCTCTTGCACATGATATGGACCTGCTTTTCTACTTTCTACTCTCTCCATCAATCTGATTGTACATACTTTTTATTCAGTGATTCATTACTTAAAAAAATATATTATTTTAGGTTTTGCATAGTACAGGAGGGGAGGTAGATCTATTTTACATAGAACTCTAATGGCAATTCAGTTGAAACGATAAAATTGTAATATAAACTGTTATTCTCTCTTTCCATTAAAAAAAGTTTTCTTTTATGTTTTCAATATGTTTCAATCTTTTCAATATGTTATTGGGAGGTTTATCTTTGCAGATTAAATCTGACAGCACTGCAGAGGTCATGGCATAGAGTTATATATCCTTTCCCAAAAGGTTCATAAATATGTCACTTGAAATTTTACTCATATTGATTTTTTTCTCCTGAGTCCTTTTATATTTATTATATGAGGCATAGAATTAATATCTTTATCTCTTACCACTACTGACTTGTTTATCCAGCCCCTACTTTGTGCCAACTGCTGTGCTAGGTGCTGCAGCTACAATGGTGATGGGAAAATCAAAGCTGTTTCTGTTCTTTTGTAGTTTACAGTGTAGTTGGAGAGACAGAGATTGATCAAATATTGAATTGAATACTGAATCTTGGTAAGTTGTGTGAAAGAAAGAAACAGGAGGCTGTAATAATGTCTAAAAGATGGTCCTGACCCAGGCTTCTAGTGTTGGGAATGTTCTTCTGAGACAGTGATAACTGAGTTGAAATCTGTAGGAGGGGTAGGAATTAACTAGGTCAACTTTGGGAGAAGAAAAAAGTGGGGGAGAAAGAACACTTTCTGCAAATGCCTTGAGGCAGGAGTGAGGATGGTACATTCCGGGAGTTGGAAGAAGGCCAAAGTGATCAAAGGTCTGAGAGTCATACCATGAGGGAGAGTAATGAAAAATGAGGCTGGAAAGGGAGAGTGGGGGTCACATTATATATATAAGAATTTTGGTCCCAATCATTACAGCAATTGATATCTTTTAACCTGGGAAATGGTATGGTCACATTTAGGTTAAATTAAACAAGGAGTTTGTCACTAGAATATAAAACTGGATGGAGGCTATAAGGTGACCAGTTAAGAGGCTGTTATAATGGTCCAGGTGAGAGTTGGGGGGTAGATTGGACTATGGTGGTAAGAGAGAGAAGATGAAAAGAAACTGATTGGCTCAAGGGATATTTAGAACATAACATGAACAACTCTTTGTGATAATCTGAATATGGGGGATGACTAAGTGGTGGATGACAAGGACAATTCCTAAGCTTCTGGCTTGCTCATTTGAATGAATTTTGTTGTCACTTACTGATAAAAACACCATAGATGAACTAAGCTGTGTGGATAGACCATGTGTTCAATTTGGAACTCTCTAGACTTCCTGGAACTGTGTGTCTATTTTCTTTCCCCAGGTTAGGGGAGCTTTCAGTTATTATTTCTTCAAAATGTTTTCCTCTTCCTTCTCTCTCTCTTCTCCTTCTGGGACTCCTGTAATCTGAAGTTTAGTCCACTTATTATTGTTCCATAAGTCCCTTAAGCTATTTTCACTTTGTTTCATTCTTTAATTTTTTTTAAAATTTCTGCTGTTCGGATTGGGTGGGGTCCTCTTCCTTGTCTTCATGTTCATTGACCCTTCCTTTATTTCATCTAGTCTACTGTTGAATGCTTCTAGTATATTTTTGAGTGTTTGTTTTTACACTGTTCATGGGGTTCTCAAGGCAAGAATACCTCGAGGTTCTCAAGGCAAGGAAACCAAAGTAGTTTGCCAGTCCCTTCTCCAGTTGACCACATTTTGTCACGCTTGCTCCTTGGAAGAAAAGCTATGACCAACCTAGACAGTATATTAAAAAGCAGAGACATCACTTTGCCAACAAAGGTCTGTATGGTCAAAGCTATGGTATTTCCAGTAGTCATGTATGGATGTGAGGGTTCAACCATAAAGAAGGCTGAGTGCTGAAGAACTGATGCTTTCGAATTGTGGTGCTGCAGAAGATTTTTCAGAGTCCCATGGACAGCAAAGAGATTAAACCAGTCAATCCTAAAGGAAATAAACCCTGAATATTCATTGGAAGGACTGATGCTGAAGCTGAAGCTCCAATGTTTTGGCCACCTGATGCAAAGAACTGACTCACTGGAAAAGACCCTGATGCTAGGAAAGATAGAGGACAAGAGGAAAAGGGGACGACAGATGATGAGATGGTTGGATGGCATCACTGACTCAATGCACACAAGTTTGGACAAACTCTGAGAGACAGTGAAGAATAGGGAAGCCTGGCATGCTGCAGCTCATGGGGTTGCAAAGAGTCAGACACGGCTTAGTGACTGAACAACAAATTATGTTTCTTTAGCTCTGTGACTTCTGTTTGATGCTTTCTTCTAGTTTTCATTTGCTTGTTGAAGTTCTTACTGTGTTCATCCATTCTTCTCCTGAGTTCAGCAAGCATCTTTATGACAATTTCTTGAACTTTTTATCAGGTAAATTACTTATCTCCTTTTCATTAAGGTTTATTTCCTGAGGTTTTATCTTTCATTTGGAACATATCCCTCTGTTTCTTCATTTTGCATGACTCTCTGTATTGCTTTCTGTGTATTAGGTGGAGCAGTCACCTCTCCCAGTCTTGAAGGGTTGGCCTTGTGTAGCAGATGAAACTTACCATTCAACCATGCCCTAGCTTTTGGTTGTCTTTAAAACTTTTTGTGGTTGTTCAAGCAGACTATTTTATTTTAAACACCTCAGTATTTGAAGGTGTGCCAAGACCAGTCAGTGTCCCCAAGAGGATAATCTTAGTCAGTACTTAGATTAAGGCTTATTGGAAGCCAGACCCTCAAAAGCAGCAACTTTTAAAGAATGCAAATAGATGCAATCTTATGGGACTGCCAGTACAAGCCCACTGTCCACCAGAGCTAGGTAATCTAGAAATGTCCAGAAAAATTGTGGTTCTAGCAAAGCATATAAACTCCTTTCTGAGAGATACAGGTGAGCTATAGTTAGAGGGACAGCACAAAGATGGTATCCCCAGCCTATGTTCCTTGAGGGCAGCTCTGTAGCCTCTGATGCATGCTAAACCTGAAGCCTTACTCTAAGGCCAAAGCTCCAAGACAAGCAAAGACAGCAACCCACCCTCAGATCCAGGTGGTCAAGGAGTGTTCCCTGGGTTGCACCCCAAAACTGGGTCACCAGGTGTAAAGATTAGGGCACTATATGTTTGTAGAAGATGGCTCCCAGTGACTGAAGTGAGGCAGAAGGGGGAGTGCAAAGATTGCACCTGCCAAAAAAAGAGAAAAGAAATAAAAGAAAAAAATTAAAAGAAAAGGAATAAAAAGAAAAAAAGATGGTGACTTCCAGGTTTAGCAAGGCAAAGGGAGAGCAGGAAGATGGCACCTAATAGCCTCCAGCCCCAGAGAGTATCGGGCAGGGCCCTATTCCTCAGAGCAACACTTTAAAATTAGCAGATGAGTCTCCTTCACATAAAATCTGGGCGCTTCTCAAAGAGTTGCTTCTGTGCTGATCGCTGGGCTGGGTGAGCCTCTCTCTCTGTGGGAGCCCATTTGGAGCTGCTTCTCATTGCCACAGCCTCGAGGGTCTTGTGAGCATGTGCCCCACTGATTTTCAAAGCTAGATGTTTTGGGGCCTCATATCTTAGATGCTTGTCTTAAAAGTTAAAGTCCCTGATGTGTGATTAAACCCTTCATTTATCAGGTAGAATCTCTGTGTTTTGAGTTCCCTCTTGATTGTGGGTCACTGTCCCAGGGGTGGGGTTTACAGTGAGATTACATCTCAGCCTCTCCTACCTACTTCAGTGTGATTTCCTTCTTGTCTGTCCTATGTGAAGGGGTTTCTCTACCAGTCTTTAGCTCTTTTCCAGAGGAAGTTGTTTCATATACAGTTAAAGATTCAGTGTGTCCATGGCAGAAGGTCGGTTCAGGATCTTCTTACATCACCATCTTGAAAAAGACTTCCATGTGTTCAGTTTGGAGTTATGTGAGTGAGAAGTGTCTCTCTGAGACATGTGATCAAATATATCACACAGCTGTCTTGGTCCAGAGCTCAAAAGAAAGGTCCAAAATAGATGTGCATTTAAGATATCTGGTATTTAAGCTGTGGATGTGTTTGAGATTGCCTAAGGAAGTGGACTGGAGCTTCCCAGGTGGTGCTAGTGGTAAAGAATCCGCCTGCCAATACAGGACATACGGAGATGAGGGTTTGATCCCTGGGTCAGGAAGATCCCCTGAACGAGGGCATGGAACCCATCCCACTATTGTTGCTTGGAGAATCCCCATGGACAGAGGAGCCTGGTGGGCTATAACCCACAGATTCAGACACAACTGAAGCGACTTAGCAGACACACATGGACAAGGAAGTTGACTGGTGAGCCTATAACTGAACTTTGAGGAACTAAGAGCTAGCATAAAAGAGGATGAGCCAAAAAAAAAAAGAGGATGAAGAAGTAGCAGTCACAAGTGCAGAGAAAAAACCAGAAGGGCATGGCATCATGGAAGCCAAAGGATAAAAGTGTTTACAGAAGGGATTGGCCTTCATTGTGGCTACTGAATGAAGATGAGGACCAAAATATAGATCAAATCTAGTGTCAATAAAATTATTAATGTTAGTGATCTTTACCAAAATAGTTTCATATTTTGGTAAGAGAAAAATTCACATGGGAATATGTTGAGAAATTGGTGGAAAAAAATTGGAAATTGGTGGGAAGTTGAAGTTAAGGAAATGATATCAGCAAATGTAAGCATCTCTTTGATGAGTTTGGTGGTGAAGGGGAATCTCCAAAAAGGGAAGTGAATTTAAAATGGTTTATTTTTCCTCTCTTCTCTTTTTTTTTCTTTGCCTGCTTTTACTCTTTATTTTTAGTGCAAGAAAATGGAGTATGTTTAAAAGGGATAGAAGAATGCAAAAGTTAAATATTCTGGAGAAAATAGGATTAATAAGGTTCCTAAGAACAGATGGCAGAGTGTGGGATTCAGAATAGAGTGAATCTTGGAGGCCTTGAGACATCTTTGATCTCTTAGTCTCATGTCTTCTCACTGCTTAGAACTGTTATGTCTTTGCTTTTGTTTATTGTTTTTGGCTCAGTGAATGATAATGAAATGGAGCAGGACCATTTAGGTCATTTTCTCTTGACATCATTATTCTTATATTAGGTACACAGCCATTTTCTTTCTAAAATACATTTGTGGCATGTGCTTTTTAGAGGGTGAGGTCCTTCACATCAAGGACTCTTTGCCAATGTTGTTTTAAATCCCCCTCAGCTCTCTTTGAGGGCTTCAATGTTTTGCCTAAAGTCTGGTTCAAATCACAGATAAATGGCGAAGACAAGCTACAGACTGTTCTCCCTTTTCGTCATTGGTGCCGGCTCACCTGGCACTCCGCATACTCATGTCACTCTGTTATCCTGCAGGCTATGGTTTCTGCATAGGTCCAAGTGGTGTGATACCATCAGCATATGAGTAGTTGGAGAAATACACATGACAGTCAAGAGTTCATCTTATCTCAAAGTGATAAAAGACTTGGTTTTCAGGTTATATTACATCTCAAGATGATCTCACCTGTAGCTGAAGGTTGGTATTTCATCAATTATCAGCCAGCAAGAACTATAAAAGCCCATTCCACATTAACCAGATAAGCCATCCTAGAATTAAGTAGGTAGAAATTTTAAAAATAAACAAATGGAATCTAATGAAACTTACAAGCTTTTACACAACAAAGAAAACCACAATAAATGAAAAGACAACCTATAGAATAGGAGAAAATATTTACAAATGATGTGACAGACAAGGACTTAGTCTCCAAAATATACAAACAGCTCATACAACTTAACAATAGAAAACCAAACAGCCTAATTGAAAGATGGGTAGAAGGCCTTAATAGATATTTCTACAAAGAAGACACACAGATGGTCAGTAGGCACATGAAAAGATGCTCAACACTAATTATTCAGTTCAGTTCAGTTGCTCAGTCGTGTCCGACTCTTTGTGACCCCATGAATCGCAGCGCAAATCAAAACTACAATGGGGTACCACCTCACACCAGTCAGAATAGCCATCATTAAAAAGTCTACAAATAGTAAATACTGGGGAGGGTGTGGAGAAAAAAGAATGCTTCTGCACTGTTGGTGGGAATGTAACTTGGTACAGCCACTATGAAGAACAGTGTGGAGGTTCCTCAGAAAACTAAAAATAGAATGACCGTACGACCCAGCAATCCTACTCCTTGGCTTATACCTAGATAAAACTATAATTCAAAAAGGTACATGCAACCTTATGTTCACTGTGGCAGTATTTATAGGAACCAAGACATGGAACAACATAAATGTCCTTTGACAGAGGAATGGATAAAGGAGATGTGGTATATACATACAATGGACTACTACTCAGACAAAGAAAGAATGAAATAATGCCATTTGCAGCAACATGGATACAACTAGAGATTATCATACTAAGCGAAGTAAGTTAGAAAGAGAAAGACAAATACCACATGAGGTCACTTACATGTGGAATCTAAAATATGACACAAATGAACCTATCTACAAAACAGAAACAGACTCACAGACACAGAGAACAGACTTGTGGTTGCCAAAGAGAAGGGAGTGGGGCAGGGGCAGGCTGGGACTTTGGGATTAACAGTTGTAAACTATCATGCATAGGATGGATAAACAACAAGGTTCTTTGGTATAGCACAGGGAAATTTATTTGATACCCTGTGATAAACCAAAAGAAAAAGAATATAAAAAAAGAATCACTGAGTCACTTTGCTATACAGCAGAGATTAGCACAACATTTTAAATCAACTATACTTCAGTCAAAAAATAAAAAAAATTAGAAGTAGAAAAATTTAGCATTTACAAAAAGATGTCACTCTTGTATCTTTTGTTTGCCTCTTATTAAATGATATTATTACCCATTCCAGTATTCTTGCCTACAGAATTCCATGGACAGAGGAGCCTGGCAGACTATATATAGTCCACAGGGTCTCAAAGAGTGGGACACAACTGAAGTGACTTGGCATGCATGCATACAAGTGATATTATTCATCTAAACAAGGGTGAAAACTAGGAAAAAACAGTGTGGGATAAAAGAAAAGATATATTAACCCAGCAATTCAATTATACTTTTTATAACCAGTTTTTATAGGTAAGTCTCAGAATAACATTTCTTCAGCAGGCTTAGAAATTAATAATCCAAAGTAAATGGGAGAGTCAGTGTTCTCTAAGAAGAATAAAAATGGAATGACTTCCATGTAATAGTTAGCATGAGGAAGAAGTTGAGGGACTTCCCTGGTGGTCCAGTGGCTAAGACTCCATGTTCCCAATGCAGGGGGCCTGGGTTTAATCCCTGGTCAGGGAACAAGATCACACATGCCATAGCAAAAATCGAAGATCCAGTGTGCTGCAACTAAGACCTGGCATAGCCAAATAAATAAACATTAAAAAAAGAAGAATCTGGAATCCATTCATAACATAGGGAATAAGGGAATTCTTATCTATAGGAACAATTAAAAATGATACAAAATAATAGAAAAACAAAAAAATTTACAAGTCAGAATCCAAATATGCACTAGAAAATGTGTAAAGCTTTTCAAAAATTGGAGGGAAGGAAGAAGAAAGAAGAATCAATTTGCCCTTGACTCCAGAACATTCTTCTTTGAGTGGTACAGGTGTTATGATGCTGGTACTGTAAGGAAGAAAGGCACTATGGTTGTGACTGTGCTTCTTTTCTACAAAAGGTCACTGACCCTGAAAGGCCATCTCTGGATTTTCTGATACCTACTCCTTCCCTTGCCACTCCTGACTTAGAGGTTGCCAACCATGGGGAATCACCATCCATGACTGGTTTCCCTTAACTCTGCCCACATTTTTGTAAAAGATTACTTCATTAAACTCTCTCTGCTCACCTGTCCTGAGAGTTTCTGCTTGTATCCTGACATCAAGAGAAAGAGAGTTAGACAATACTTCAAATTCCATTTAGGTTCCACCCAGAAATGAGTGGAAGCCCATGAGGTAAGTGTAAGATGAAATGAGAGACACAAATCTCCCCTTCCTTCTGTCAGGTTCAGTCCCATGTCCACAAGCCTCTCATAGTATGCTCATCTTATGCCACATACGATTCTAGTGTTTGACTATTAATTTGTTTTGGGGCCAAATGGCCCCTATACACAAACATACTACCTTGGGTTTAGGTGAATAAATGAGACCAGTTCTCATAGTCAGTATTAACTCACTTAGAATGACTATACAAGTTACAGAAAAGCTCCTTTTCTGCATCGTGGTGAAAAGAACAGGCTCACTGGAGGGAGTATCTCCCACTCACCCCTCTGGAGACCTTGTGAGGGCAAGGGACAGCCTCCACCCCACATTCAGTGGCCCTGCTTATCCGTCTGCCAGAGGAAAGACTGGTTATGTTGGACTTACTGAGACACCATTCAGTCTAGAGCTCTACAGCTTGTTAAAATAAAATACTGAACTTTAAATAGCCTCCAAACCACAGTGTAATCAACCAAATCAACCTGGGCTTCTCATGCTGGGTCATGAGAAGGGACTTAGATGTTTCCACATGATACCAACACATCTTAACAAAAGGCCAAATCTAGGCATAAAGCTTATCCACTAACGGTTAATTCTCTGTTTTTCATAGAAACACCTCTTCCGATGTTCAAGACAGCTCAGTGGTAAGAAGCGTTGCCCCTCCTCCCTTCTCCCTCCCCCGCTCAATCAACTTCCCTTTGGGCTTCCTTTCCCTCGCTTGCCCCGCGCCAAGACCCTTCCGTGTCTGCCCAGAGGCAACTGCAATGTTTGTCCACACCCTGCTTCCAGATGCCCCTGTGAGCTGTGATTCAGCTGTGGAAGAGCTTCACAGCTATCTGACTTCAGATCTCCCCATTTTGGGTTCTTTTCTCCTTTTCCTATCTCAAGGCTCCAAGATCTTTTTGCTTGGAAGGGAAAAGCATTCACCGAAAAGGATTTTTTTTTAAGTTATCTATATTTTATCTGAATCTCCATTCTAATAATGATAATTCTTTGCATTAAGTACACAGGGCTTGCTTTGTGGTACTTTGATGTGGTTATGGCGCTATCGTAAGACTACCATTTTTGACCTAGGGTCAGTGCAGCCAGACTCCACTGCTGGTTGTGGATAAAGTATGATCACCTTTCTCAAATTAGAGCCATGAAAAGTCCCGTTTCTATCCAGCACTAACCTGGAGCTTGTCATTAAGTATTCTGCTAGATCAAGTGCCAAGCATTGTGTGGGGTACTTCTTATGCACTGTTCCAGTTAATGTTCACAACCACTTTGGTGTTTTTATTATCCCCACTTGAAAATAAGAGACTAAGCCAATTTCTCTTTCCTTAGAAATAGCTACTAAGTGTCCATTTCTTTCCTTCTCTTTAGAACATCAGCTTTTGGTTTGTTTGTTTCTAGGACAAGGATTGCTCCAAGCAATAGTAAGAAGAATACCGGCTATGTATCGAGCCCTTATTAGGTATAAGGTGTTATAGAAAATATTGTATAGAAATTACCTAATTCTTCTTTATACCAGTTCTTTGAAAGTGAAAGTTGCTCAGTCATGTCCGATTCTTTGAGACCCCATGGACCATGGAATTCTCTAGGCCAGAATACTGGAGTGGGTAGCCTTTCCCTTCTCCATGGTATCTTCCCAACCCAGGGGTTGAACCCAGGTCTCCCACATTGCAGGTGGATTCTTTACCAGGTGAGCCACAAGGAAAGCCCAAGAATACCTGAATAGGTAGCCTTTGAGGTAGCGATTATTTTAGAACAGAGATGAGAAGATTTGTCCTAAATGACACATCTAGCATAAGTTTGAATCTGGAACCACCTCATGCTATCTCCTATTGGTATAGGAAACCAATCAATACAGTGATAAGTAGGTTCATTGAACTTTAATAAAAAATAAAATGATGCTATAAGAAACCAAATGTGCTATGAAAATCACTTTCTGGTGGATAATTGCATAACAGAACATTTGTGGCACTGGAAAAGAAAAATTTAAAGTATTGCAAATAGTACCTGTTAAGAAAATTGGAAACACATCACTCATGATTTTATCTGAGTTGAAAGTACACAAATACACACAAAAATTCAGCAGTGCCTTTGGTCTGATTGTATTCCTTTCATGATCTGTCACTTCCTTCAGGCAAATATTAACAAAAGTCTCCTACTGCATCTCCTTAAAAAGTGGTTTACCCAGTAGATTCTTGAAATTCTATATAAGAGTACTGGAGGCTAATCAGCTGTTTGCTTGCCTTACTGAACTCTTAATTCTCCCAGCTAGGCACAATTTTGATGTTTATAAATCTAAATTTGCTCAGTCTTCACCAAACATAGGCTGGCCTCATGTACTTGGAAATGTGTGCAAGCTAAGTTGCTTCAGTTGTGTCCGACTCTTTGTGACCCTATAGACGGTAACAACCTGCCAGGCTCCTGTGTTTGTGGGATTCTCTAGGCAAGAATACTGGAGTTGGGTTGCCATGCCCTCCTCCAGGGGACCTTACTGACCCAAGGATCTAAGTTATCTCTTATGTCTCCTGCATTGGCAGGCAGATTCTTTACCACTAGCGCCACCTGGAAAGCCCTTGGAAACAGGATGTCTTAAACTAAATGGGCCTCTGACTCTACATTTTATGCTATTCTTTTCTTTTGATTTCTCTTTTCTTAAGAAAAGTTCCTTAAATTCGCTACTTAATTCTTCCTTTTTTTTTTTTTTTTTGATTCTTCTCAAATCCTTGTTCACTTCCTCAAAAATAAAATCAGAGCCATTCCCCAAGGGTTCTTGCCTGACTCTGTGTCTGTAATTGAATTTTAAATAAGCAGTCTCTTGTGTAAATTCCCATATCCTGACTCCCTAGAACAAACTACTCTCTCTTCTCTGTCTGTATCATTCTTATTTTGCAGTCACCGATTTTTTTCTGATACATGTTCATTTATCTTTTTCTAACTTTTTGCTCCACTCTTATGGTCCTTTCATTGCTTCTGCCGTTTTGGTTAGCAGGACTGTGTAGCGCAACTACCATGAAAGTGAAAGTGAAAGTGAAGTCTCTCAGTCCTGTCCGACTCTTTGCGACCCCGCGGACTTAGCCTACTAGGCTCCTCCGTCCATGGGATTCTCCAGGCAAGAATACTGGAGTGGGTTACCATTTCCTTCTCCAGGGAATCTTCCCAACCCAGGGATCGAACCTGGGTCTCTCACATTGCAGGCAGACGCTTTAACCTCTGAGCCACCAGGGAAGCCCAACTACCATATGACCTAGCAATTCCGCTCCTAGGTATGTATCTGCTGCTGCTGTTGCTAAGTCGCTTCACTAAGTCATGTCCGACTCTATCTGAAAGAACCCCACAATTGATTTAAGAAGATTACATACACCACAATGTTCACAGCAGCATCACTTACTTACGCTTGCCACGATATGGAAGCAACCTAAGAGTCCTTCAACAGATGGATAAAGAACATGTGGTACATATATACAGTGAATGCTCCTCAGCCATAAAGCAGAATGAAATTCTGCCATTTGCAGCAACACGGATGAACTTGGAGGGCGCTGTACTAAGTGAGATGAGTCAAACAGAGAAAGACAAATACTGTATGATACTATTTACATGTGCAATCTAAAAAAATACAATACACTAGTGAACAAAACATAAAAGAAGCAGACTCACAGAGAACAAACTAGCAGTTACCAGTGGAAAGAGCAGGGGAGCGATATAGGGGTCAGGAGGTGGGACATACAAACTATTGGGTATAAGAGAGACTACAAGGATGTATTGTACAACACGGGGAATATAGCCAATATTGTGTAATACATGTAAATGGAATGTGACCTTTAAAAATTGTATAAAAATAAAGAAGCTCTTAAAAAAAAAGAATGAGTAGCCAATTTCTGCTTCTCATTTTCTAAATGAGATTAATTTAAATATGATCTAAGTTAAAGAAAGTATTGATTTTAAGCCCAGTCCCCTTTTCCTGTCTCTTCTTCCCCCAGGGTTGGAGGATTGGCTCCTGATGACTTATGAAACCTTTGTTTCTTTCTAGCTGTTCATGAGTTACGTATTTTAATAATAAAGCAACAATCTACTAGGTTATAATGTTTCTCAGAGTTTTGTGAGTCCCTTGAGCAAATTAATCATATATGAGAAGGAGGAGGAAAAGGTTGGGAACTTTTATAGTCAGCCAGTCAGCAGTGCAAGTCCTGGGCTTACAGCTGGCATCTGAAGTAGTGTGGCAGTCTTACAGGATTGAACCCTCAGCCTGTGGAATATGATGCTATTTCTGGGTAAACTGCCAGAATTGAGTTGAATTCTCGGGTACCCTGCTGGTGTCCGAGAACTGTTTGCCGGTACTAGGGATCATGCCCTGCCATCTGATACACATGTTGGAACTGGGTCCAGGACCCCATTTTGAACACTTAAATGTGAAAGCCTAGAACTATAAAATTCTTAGAAGAAAACACAGGCACACATCTTTGTGGATCTGGTTTAGGCAATGCTTTCTTATATGAGAACAAAAGCATAAGAAAAAATACAAAAGGAAAATAGTATATTGGAGTTCATCAAAGATTCAAACTTTTGTACTTTAAAGGACACCATCAAGAAAGTGAAAAGGCAACTCACAGAATGGGAGAAAATCAAACATCTGATAAGGGACTTGTATCTAGAATACATAAAGCACTCTTACAAGTTAGTAATAAAAGGCAAATAATCCAATTAAAAATGGACAAAGAATAAAAAGATACTTTTCAAAAGAAGATAGGCAAAAGACATAGACAAATGAGATAGACCAATGAAGACAGGCACATGAAAAGATGCTTGACATCATTAGCCACCAGGGAAATGCAAATAAAAACCACAAGGAGATAGTATCTCACACCAACTAGGATAGCTATAACCAAACTGTCAGACAGTAACAAGTGTTAGCAAGGATGGGGAGAAACTGGAACTTCATACCCTGCTGGTGGGAAAATGATGCAATCACTTTGGAAAACAGTCTAGCAGATCCTCAAATGGTTAATTATGATTCAGGAAGTCCAATCTTAGATATACATCTAAGAAAAATGAAAACATGTTCACACAAAAATTTGTACATAGATGTTCACAGAAGCATTGCAAAAGTGAAAAGAGCTCAAGTATTCATCAACTGATAAGTTGATACATAAAATATGGTATATCCATATAACAGAATATTAGTTGGTAATAAAATATTAGTTGGCAAAAAAAAAGTACATGCTACAACAAAAAGACATTATGCTAAATGAACGAAGCCAGTCAGAAGGACTGCATTATTGTATGATTCCACTTATATGAAGTATCCAAAATAAGGAAAGTTGTGGACCAGTGAGGTAGGGGAAGGGAATGGTAAGTAGCTGCTAGTTGGTACCAGCTTTCTTTTTATGGTGATAAAAATGTTCTAAAGTTGATTGTGGTGATGATTGCATAGTTTTGTTTATATAACAAACCAATGAATTGGGTGAACTGTTTCACATATAAATTCTATCTTAATAAAACTATTAAAAAATAAAAAATGAATAAATTTTTAAAAACATAAGTTATTTGAAAACAAGTTCTTAGATTCTTTAAAAACAAGTTCTAAAGACATTTCTTTGCATTGACTCTCAAGCCAATGTGAAGTACTGCTTGATGTTACACTAGAAAGCTGGAGGAAGCTTAAGGAAAAAGGTAAACAGAATATAGTTGAAAACTGCCTCTCACATCACAAAATGTTCTTATTCTCAACAGCAAGATTTTCTTTCTCATTTTTCTTACTCAAGCTTGTGAAGTTTAAGAAATCAGAAGAAAAGACAGGATTGTAGAAATGCTATTTCATCATGGTTTGGGGCAAAAAAACTTTTATATCAGGCAGGCCTGTGTTCAAATCTGGACTCAGTTCATGTGGGGCAACAAATGACAAAGTTGTTCATCTGACTGGAGGGCTATAGATGAAGAACACTGCTAAAATCCCTTTTCTCTTACATAGTCCCAGAATAACTGGGTAATTGTTTCTTAGCTAGCTAGTATTTATTGACCTTTTTTTTTTTTTTTTTTTGAGACCAGTATCCAGAGATTTCTTTGGGAGAAATAGCCTTCTCAATTTCTGTACTTTTGGTGCATTTGAATGAATTTCTGATTTTCCATATATGTGCCTGTAGCATGGCTAATCAGCAAATTCCATGGTTTGGGGATGGGGACAAGTCAAATTTAGCCACTGGAATTAAGCTTATGATCTCTGTTTGGACTGTTAAAGCAGAGCTCTCATTGCTGCTGCTTAACTGAATCTGACAGTGTAAATATTTGGAACTGCTCAACCTTTATTGCACATTCACAGCCTGAAAGTGTGGGGAGCATGGAGACAGTAGCGTGGAGAGATGAAGAGGGGCTGGGTCTTGGGGACATCATATATGGCTCTTGTTAAAGTGTATCAACAACAGTTCCAGACCTTTCAGTTACATAAGTTGATCATTTGTTGTTAAGCTTAAACAGGTATAAACTGACTTTTTGGTTACCTACACCCAAATGATTTTTACAAGTAGCATTATCTCCTGGCTAGTTACTATGGCTGTGTAACAAATGACCCCCAAACCAGTGCTTTAAAATGAGAAAATTTCATGGTTTAAAAAAAGAAAACATTTATTTTGCCAGTCTGGGCAAGGAGTAGAGGGGGTAGGTTATTGCTTCTCTATTTGATATCAACTGTGGTGGTTTGAACACCAAAGGTTGGAATCATTTAAAGGCTTGTCCACTTATACGTCAGGTGCCTGGCTGGGAAGACTCAGATGGGACTAGAAAAGTTGGGGTTCCTTTCTCTAATTCTTTCTCCCTCCTTCTCTTGGTAATTCTCTCTTCTTCCTCCCTCTCTTCATGTGATCTCTGCATGGTAGCTTCAGGATGGCAAAGTTCTTCTGTGTCAGCAGAAGGCTCCCAAGGGAGAAAAATCTGGGAGAAGTTCTAGCATTTTTTATGACTTAGCCTCAGAAGTCATGCAGAGTCACGTCCACTACAGTCCAAGGCCCACCCAGATTCAAGAGGAGCAAACACAGATGGAGAAGTGTCAACGTCACACTGTAGAAAGAGCACACGGTTGGGATACACTGGTATGACCATCTTTGAAAATAACTTTGAAAATAACAAATACTCTGTGAGGTATTTGTAAAGATTAAATAACAAATTTTTCAGAAGACCATATTACAAAGATGTACTATAGAACCAAAGACCCGAATAGGCTGAGGGACCCTAAGGAGACCACTATGAACTGGAAATAAGCCTGTGGCCCAAGACAGGAAAATGCTAGCGAGAAGAGACAGAAGAGGACAATGAGTGGAGAATGTAATTACTCAAGTTTCACCATGTTGAGCTTTAAGGGCAATGTACACAGAGACTTGGAAAAGGAAATGTGAAAATGACATTTATGTCATAAATCTATTGTTGTTTATAAATATGCTAGTCTTTCTGATGAAAATTGTCTATTTGCTTATCTTAGCAGTCATGCTTGAGTAATAAGAGAGGGTGGGAAATGGTGCTAGCTTCTTCTCTTAGTTTGAAATTCCAATGACTGAAGTTTTACTCTATTAATCCCACAACTGGAACCAACTTTAATGTTCCAAAAATATATCTTCAAGCTTTTTTAGAAGTCAAATAAGTATTTTGGAAGTTAAGACCATAAAATTAAAGTTACAGTGTGTGAGCCACTGTCCCATAAAATATGAATCAGACTATTGATCAAGATGAGAACAGAAGCATAAAATGGAAAAAGCCACGGCAAACATAAATTTACATGAGGCGATTGCAACTAAACTGATTAACTAAGTCATAGCGATGAAAAGAGTCCCTTTTAGATTCAAAGTTTAAAATATTCCAAAGGGGGATGTCCCTGGTGGTCTAGTGGCTAAGACTCCATATTCTCAATGCAGGGGGCCAGTGTTTGATCCTAGGTCGGAAAACTATATCCCACATGCTGCAACTAAAAAAAGACCCTACATGCCTCAATAAAGATTGAAGAAACAGAGTTCCACAACTAGGACCAGGCATAGACAAATAAATAAATAAAAATATTAAAAAAATAAAATATTCCAAAGAAATTAGCCTTCCAAATTTGTAAAAGTTATTTTCCCTCCTGTAAATCTCAATTTTTTTTCATGGACAAAATGAGGGGATTGGACTAGAGATTCTTGATTTTTGTGGGGAGGTTGCCAGAATCCTTGCATAATCAGACTAAAGCTCTGGACCCTCTTCTCACAGAAAATGCACAGACACAAACATTTTCCATATAATATCAAGGATACAGCTTCTGAGTCCAGGTTCAAGACTCTTGGACCCCTTGGTTTCTCTATCTTCTTCTAAATTCTGTGATTGAGGACAGCTGATTTTGTGAAAGTTTGATACTTCCAGCTTTGTAAGGACTCCAAGGCCTCCTTGAGTTCATCGTCAATTCTCGGACCCACGACCAGCTTCTTGAGGCGTTACCGGAGCAGTCACATGTGACCCTGTGCTCAGAAGAGCCTCATACTTAGTTTAACACTCTACTGTTGCCATCTTGATGTTCTTAATAATTTCTTGACAGGAAGTCCTATATTTTTGTTTTGTACTGGGCCCCACAAATGATGTCATCTTCCTGCTCTGGCCACCCTCTGAGTCTCAGCCATTCCTTTTCATGTTCCTGAGATGTGATCATCCAGTCTCTGTGTGAACTCATGCAGCAAGGAGGAACTCCATAGTTTTTGAGGTAGACAGGCAGATCAGACATTTGTTTTTATGTTGTGCAGAGATCTACCTCTCTATAACTGTATCCACTGATTTTAGTTTTCTGCATCTTTAGTGACATGGTTTTTTCAACTTCAGAATATCTTACAAATTTTAAGACAGGGAGCTTTCTCTGCCACCTTAGAAGAACTCTAATAAATTAAGGAAATGAATCTTGCCTTCTTTGATTAACCATGGGAAAAAAAGGCTATAGAAAGCTCATTTGAG
Organism: Odocoileus virginianus; assembly: GCF_023699985.2. Classification (NCBI taxonomy): domain Eukaryota; kingdom Metazoa; phylum Chordata; class Mammalia; order Artiodactyla; family Cervidae; genus Odocoileus; species Odocoileus virginianus. The sequence continues at coordinate 67,911,450 of NC_069674.1, read as the reverse complement.
GGTCTTCCCTGATGGTCCAGGGGCTAAGATTCCACGGTCCCAACGCAGGGGGCCCAGGTCTGATCCCTAGTCAGGGAACTAGATGCCACAACTAAGAGTTTACATGTCGGAGCAAAAAGTCCCACATGCCACAACTAAAGATCTTGCATGCTGCAACAAAGACTGAAGATCATGCCTGCTGCAACTAAAAGCTGATGCAGCCAAATAAATAAATAAATGTTTTTTAAAAAAGAAAGCTCACATGATATGAAAGGTCACCCAGAAAGGGTCACATATGAAAAGGAAATAAAATCATTACAGGATTGACATTGTAGGTTGAAAATTCAGGAGAAAATGAAAAACGAACAGCAGAGCTTATGCTTCTGAAATGAAAACAAGCCAGAGGTTTTTTGTTTTTTTTTTTTGGGGGGGGCACCATAAAAAATCCTCAAAGAGTGAACTAAGCTAATACAACATGTTTCATTTTGAAACTGGTAGTATTAAGGAACAGATCTGTTTCCTAGTAAGGCAATGACACAGTTTGGGTTATTTCTGGGGTTCTTGTTTTTAAATAAATATCTTAAACAAGTAAATAACATGGATGAATAGACTTTAGCATCACTGTATCCAAATATGGGTATCTGCTACATGTCCTGACAGAGTATGACCTTCCCAGGGAGAAACTTACATTTTATTTCCCTGTGTTTTGTTTATGTGTGCTCTGGTATATAGTATAGTGCTTGGCACATAGAAAGCTGTCTGTAAATCTCTGATTCTGTAGTGTATGTTTCTGGGTCTGTGGCATGGGTGGTCAAAGATGATTCTCTCTGTTGGGGGATGGGCCTCCGTCAAGAGTCCTGTCTTGACCATCACACAGCTAATGACTCCCTTCACTGGGTGTCCATTCTGACCACACAGGAGGCAGGCAGAGTGCAGGTGCTCAAGGGAGGTGCTGGAGATGACATTTTCCTTTTCACATGGTCTTTATTACAAAGAGAAAGGCAGAATCTATGTTTCCCACCCCCCTCCCCCTATATAAAGGTATAGCTTTATCACTATAGACACAAAGGTGATCTAGAAACAACTAAACTCAGAAAACTGGCATCCAAGACAGTTGACAGCAACTCTACAAAGCAAAATGGGCTGGCCTAAATAACTCCATCCAACAAGCCAACTCATTCGATTGTCAGGAGGTAAAATGTGCAACACACCTTTTCTGCAGCCCCAACCAGGAGACCAGCTTGCACAAAACCACATGTTCGGCAGAAGTCGTGTTCTTTTGTGGCACAGGTGACTGGCAACACTTGCCCTGAAATATTCCAGGTCTAAACTGTTCCATAGGACTCTCAGATGTTAGCAGTACACTTGTCCAGACCCAGAGAATTCAATTAGTGAATTGTCAACACATGAGAAAAGAAGTCTTGAGTGTTATTAGTCAGTTATTGCTAAGCTGTTACAATACCAAGCAGTCCCTCAGTGGTTTCAGAGGTTTCAACAACACAGGTTTCCTTCTTGCTTGCGCTACTTGTCTTTGTGGGTCAGCTGTTTCTCTGATTCTTACTTTATCCATCCCAGGCCCTCCCCCTCATGGGGAAGATATGGACCCTCTCTGGACATACTGATTTTATCGCAGAAGTAAAAGAACATTGAACCTTGCAGAGTTCTTTAAAGACTTTGCTGGATACAGGTGCATTTCATTTCCCTTGACATAGAACTGACTGTTGACATACCTCTCAAAAGTGTTTCTGGAGAGATACTTTGAACTACAAGCTAATTTGCACCATCTTCAAAATTATGCACTTCAAAATAACTTCTTTTTAAAAATTGAAGTATAGTTGATTTACAATATCAACGATTAGCTTAAGGTGTACAGCTCAGTGATTCAGTATTTTATATATATGTATATATATATTCTTTTTCAGATTCTTTTCCCTTGTAGGAAAATCATCTCTTTTTTGTTATAAATTCCATTTTAAAACTTATACATTAAGTCTGGCCAGAAACTTGTTCCCCCTTTTACTCTTGTTTCCAGCTACTTATTAATGATTTTACCATTTAAAATGCTTTAATGCATTTTATTTTTTATTATCTATCATATGGGTAAAAATACAAGAGTATGCCATGTAGTCTATTTCTCCCCACTGTAGCCTGGCCATCCAACTTCCCCACAGGCAACTAGCATTATTGTTTCTTTTCTATTCTTTTTCAATCTTTTGCATAAGCATGAGCAATGAAATTTCAAGTCATTTCCATTTTCCTAAGAATGGGGTTATTAGTAACATTGTTTTGTGTGTTTGTGAGGGGAGGCATGTAGCCCTGTTTCCCCTGCCATGACTTTCTGCTTTGATCTCCCATCTTCTGACTCAGACAATTAGCCCTGAGCTGTCAGTGATCCATTACCATTGCATTTTTCATCCCTCTGTCCCAAGAGAGCATAGCTCACAATGTTAAACTCTTTTCATGAAGCCACAATAAAGCAAATATTACTGTACTGGGGCAGGACCTCTCCAAGTTATTTTCCATCCCTTTCTCAAATACCATTAATCTTCAAAGTCACCACAGCAAAAGGTTTTTCTGGGAAGATAACAAGAGATAAAAGTTTTAGCCTGTTCCATACTCAAGTTGGTGGGATCTGTCTCTTCTTTTCCTCTCTCCTCTACTATGGGAAAGAATATTGTTCTTTAAAAAGTTCACTACCAAACAATGATTCGGATCTCCTAAACTTTCTCATGAAGAGAGATTTCTACTTTTGATTTCTCCCCACATTTGTCCTCACCAGCGATGGAAGAAAGTTCTTGAGTGAATCTGAGGGCAGATTTGACTTAGAGAAGAATTTTACCACTAGGTTATTGACTAGATCCCATTATTTTGTGTGCTCAGAACTCACTCACTTCCTTTTCTATTCCTTCTTCCTTCTAGAAACTATCCCGTCTTCCTTTTTATCCACAAGGTTGATTTCAGAGTGGGCCATGTTGGTTCAGTGCAGGTTTTTTTTTTTTTTTTGAACCATTTTGAAAATCTTTATTGAATTTGCTACAATGTTGCTTCCACTTCATGTTTTCATTTTTGGCCACAAGGCAGATGGGATCTTAGCTTCCAAACCAGGGCTGGAGCCCATACCCTGCTTTGGAAGGTAAAGTCTTAATCACTGGACAGCCAGGGAAGGCCCTCAAATGTAGTTTAGACCCTGGCTACAAATAATTGGTTCAGAGGTGTACACCAGATGCGGCTTGGGCCAACAGAGTTTCCCCCCAAGGAATTTGGATTTTGATTTGAGACTCACGTCAGTCTCTTTCCAGATCATTGAAACTACCAGTAACATGGAAAATTCTTTGGTTTACTTTTGGTGTTATAGGGGTGAAAGAAATAGACGTGGATTGTCTGAAGAGAGGGCAAAAAGAAAGAAACAAGAGATAAGATGGAGAGCTACTGATAGCATTCCTGTTCCTGACTGCAGCTGTTTCTGCCCCTGCTTTCTAGGAGACATCTTACTCTTCTTTGGAATAAGCTATCTATATTTCAGGTTGGCTTTCTGTTACTTTCAACCAGAATCTAACAAATACGGAGGGGGTGTGGCAGCATCTGCCAGCCCTGCTTTCTATTGGGTAAGGCTTTGAGATATACCTCCAACTCCCTACATATAGCATTTTATCCCCTCTGCCAGGCAGAGTTAATACTCTTTCAAAAACTTACCTCTTTGGATCATGTTTCTAAACAAAATATTTACCTGAAATAATTTTTCTTTTATAAATGTTGAATTACATTAGACTATCACTGACTTCTTATGAGGCAGGAAAAAATGTTGTTTTGGATTTTTGACTTATGTATTTTTTAATCTAAGTATTTCACCTTCTCCTTTCCAAGCAAAACCTCAGCAGTATTCTGACAAAAGCTAGGAGTCTTCCAGATGTAAAAGCTGAGCCCACAAGGGAGGTGATACTAAGTATTTCTTAGGAAATTTATCAAAGCTAAATAGGAATGTTCTACCCTACCCCCAAGGGATTCAGAAACATGAAAATTTATTTACCAGGAAGAGCCCTTGAGAGATGACATGATCCCAGGAAAAATGTGCAACTGGTGTGTCTGGGCAGAAAGGCAGCCGTAGATATCCTTGCTGATATTTGCATGCCCCAGAGAGGCAAGGAAAGTACAGAAAGATGCCAAACTCCCACTCATGTCAGGAAGAAGGTTAGCAAACAGCTAGATAAAAAGGGCCTGTGAGGACAGGAATGGGGCATCTCAACTCCAACCTGTGGAGATCATTCCCACAACCATAACTACAGGGGTCTCTGTGGATGTGCTGGAGACCGACCGGGCTGGTGGACAAGATGCTACCACCTCCACCAGTCCACCCAATGCCTTAGCTTCATTGCAGGCCCCTGGAACTTAAGACAAACCTTGGGAGAGGGATACTCTAAATTGGTAAGAGAAAGTTTCCACCCCCCTACAGAATTTAAGCCAGAAAGAGAAGTTAAATGGAACGATAGGAAAAAAATGAAGGTCTATTTTGTGCTCACTTGAGTTTCTGATCTGAGATTCATACATGGCTGCCTGTTATAATAGTGATTTGCTTTATATTTAGGGCTAACCATGCATTCCTAGACACAACTATATTCAGTTAAAATCTGTAGTGAAAATCTGAGAAACTGTTGTTTGTTCTGTTCATAATAACTGTGTCAAGTTGTACTAAGGACTTTAAATTCATTATTACATTCAACATTCATAATAATTTTAAAGGGTAGAAATTCTTATTGTATTTCATAGACATAGAAAAATGGGTCTTTGAGAGGATAAAACCTTGCTCATTTAGGAAGTATAAAGGAGTCTATCCTATTTGTAGCAATTGCTTCTGTCAAGGGACTATTGGGATGGAATATCTATGCCAGAGTAAGAGTTCTCCAGGGATTTCAAAGTAACTACACAGTCTATGAAGCCAAGATCACCATTAAATAGCTTTTATAAATTGTTCATTAGCATGGGAGGCTTTCAGTGAGGGCCAGCTTGAAGCAGAAGCTGTGCCAGAAACTTGGGTTAACAATGGCATCCTCCCCTACAAACAGACCTGGTCTGTTAAAAGGCTTGTCAGGAGACAATTCAGATTCAAGTTCTTGAGTACACTAGCCATTAAGTCAGAAAAACACAGCTTTCAGAACTTGAAAGGACCAACACAAATCAGCAAGCAGGGCACCACTGTAACACTTCTGCTGGTGGCACAGTCAAAGCCCTGAGTGACCAAGGGGTCTCTCCCCTTTCCTGATCTTTTAATTACATTATCTTTATCTTGCAATATGGCACCCTTTCTGCACCATCATATTGTTCCTGGTTTCAGCCAGAAGAGAATTACCTCTTTCATACACACACACAACTCTCAAGAGGGTTCAAATTACACGAGAAAACAAAAACCAGAAAATGGAAATTTTTATAACTCTGTAACGTCTTTGGTTCAATTAAAACACAATGCCAGCATATTAGGGCTCTTCAGAGAGACCGGTCCAACAGGAATATATACACAGAAACACACATACACACACATTTATATTCATATACACATATATGCAAACATATACAAATATGGGGAGGGAGAGACTCAGATTGGGGTTAAATGGTTGATTTTAAGGAATTAGCTCACACAGTTGTGGGAGCTGGCAAGTCTGAAATCCACAGGGCAAACTGGCAATCTGGAAATTCAGGTAGAAGCTGATATAATTTTAAGTACAGAATATTCAGGGAAGGCCACTCAGGCTGAAATTCAGAGAGGGTTTCAATGGGCAGTCTTGAGGATAAATCCCTTCTTTTGGAAGCTTCAGCCTTTCTTTTACAGCCTTCAACTGATTGGATGAGGTTCACCCGCACTGTGGGAAAGTAGTCTGCCGTACTCAAAGTCTACTGTTTAAACATTAATTCCACATAAAAAAATAACTTTAAAGGAACATCCTGGCGTTTGACCAGGCCAACTATAATCACCGACCCGTGAAGCTGAAAGGGGTAAGTTCTGTCAAAGATAGGCTATATGGAATTTTCAGTATGTATTCCACCCAAAAAGTCCTCATGGTCAACAGTCCTTTGTTTCAACAATTTCAAACACTTATTTATTGATGAAAGCCTTTATTATGCTCAATATACTAGGAACTCTTCAAGTAGGAGCTGTAGTTTGTGGTGGCCTCTGATTTATGTAATCATATAATCTTTTTTGTATGAAAGTCATCTCCTCTCAGCCAGTTTCTTACTTTTTATTGAAGCCTAATTGATTTACCATATTATACTAGTTTTAGGTATGCAACAGGTGATTTGATATTTTTATACATTATGAAATGATCACCAAGATAAGTCTAGTTTCCATCTATCACAGTACAAAGTTATTAAAATATTATTAACCATAATCCCCATGCTATACACTATATCCTCATGATGGAAATTTATACCTCTTAATCATTGCTTATTTCAACCAAGCCTCCTCACCCTCCCCGTCTCCCCACCTTAACCGGTTTGTTCTCTGTATCTATGGGTTTGTTTCTGTTCTGTTTGCTTTCTTATTAGATTTTATATATATATATATATACATATACATACATATATATATATATGTATGTATGTATGTATGTATGTATGTTACATATACATACACACACACCATTCCTGGAGACTGTTCTAGCAGTTCCCTGACCTGCTGGCAGACACACTTCCTTCTCGTGCAGTCTAGGTGCTCTTTAAACTATTATTTCATTTTTGCTTTCAGGGTGGGTAAGTTTGTACATGGGCCCCTCAGCGATATCCATCCCTACTGCAGGGCACCATGTTGAGGGTGGGATTCCCCTAGACTCCATGCCTCTGTCTATCCTACCCATCTCTATGTGGTACTTTTATTGCCAATTGTGCAGAAGCTATTCAATCAGTCCTCAGTTCTCCTTTAGAAGGGACTGTTCTATATGTAGATGTAGATTTGGTGTGTCTGTGGGAGGTGAATTCAGGGTCTTCCTATGCTGCCATCTTGGATGGGCCCCCTTAACCATTGTTTCTTGATGCAGAAATAGTGATCAGAATCAATCTCTCTTTCCTGAAGCTGAGAAACTGATGCATAGACAGGTGAAGGGCTCTGGTTCACAGAGAGTTGATGGCAATTACAGATTCAAAATTATTGACTTCAGTGTTCTTACCAAATGGAAAATACAAAAAGTTAGTAATAAGTGGTAAGGATTGGAGCCATTCCTAGGGAGGTGTTTAATCTGAGATAGGCAACTGTGACTGATTCTGTTTTTCTAGCATGTCTGTGTAGCTGAAGTTAGACCTGATGAATGGATACATGATGGGAGTGGAAGTCCAGCAGGCTTTGTTTTGATGATGATGTGTGTGTGTGTGTGTGCACGTGTGCAGATTATCAACTGGTGGGACCCTCTCTTTTTTCCCTAGGGCCAGTTTCTCTAGTGACAGCCCAGTTGGTAGCAAGAGGTGGTGGAAAAAGCTGTTGAGTGAGTCTATCTAGGGGTTTGAGTCAATTTTCTACATTTGCTATACTTTGAGCCCAAAGATGGAAGGAATTCTCACCTGGGTAAAAAAAATGATGAGAAAAATTACGAAACAATGATGGTATGTCATTCAAATAGGAGGCTATCAAAGTTGAAAATTAATAGAGGACTATGCCCTGAAGCTCTTTCCAACAGAGTTAAAAAATCCTTCTTCTATCAATTATTTTCCCTTGGTTATTGGCTTGGGCAGAGTATAAAAAGCTATGATTTTGGATTTGATATATTATTCTCCAGGAATAGACATCCTCCCAATGTGCAAATGTTTTCAACTGAAGAATTGTTGATTTACAATGGTGTGTTAGTTTCTGTTTTTTAATTGAAATATAGTTGATTTTTAATTTATTAGGTTCATTTTCATCTTTAAAGCTTCCTGGGAAACTCTGTATCCCATGGCAGATGACATTATATGGCTCTGTTTGTATTTTCTTTTATGATAGAAGCATCAAACATAGGTGCCAGTATTTATTTTATTGTACAGTATGCCTTAACACTTGGAATAGGACATAGTAACCCACTCCAGTGTTCTTGCCTGGAAAATTCCATGGACAGAGGAGCCTGGCAGGCTACAGCTCATGGGGTTGCAAAGAGTCGGACATGGTTGAGTGCACACATACACGCCTAAAAAAACACTCTAAAAGAAAGAAAGCACTCTAAAAAAAAAAAACCAACCAAATAGGACTGAGACATTATACTAAAGCCATAAACTCTCCCATAGGGCCAAACTATCCCAGTAATCCAAACAGACCTACATTTTGTTTGAAAATGGTCTGTGCTAGTCCTTCAGAAATTAATCTTGAAAATTAGGAGATAATCATCACAGCACCTCCCCTCTTTCTAATTGTTAGGAACTTGCCCTCAAATTCTCTTAATCCTCCTAAATTTTTCTCTTAGGGGTAAGAGACTCTAATAGTGAATATTCATGGTATAAATCAGTTTGTGGTGGGGTTCTTACCCCTGCACTCTACCCGAGGCTATTATGGCTCCTGGAAAATGCCAAACAATAGATGCTATAGGTATATGCACGTTCTTCGAGCCTGGTTGTTAGGTTGGGTTTCCTCAGAGCACAGCCTGCAGAAGGCATTCTTGCACAGGCGATTTACCAGGGAGTGATCTCTGCTGAGCTCTGTATGAGGTGAGGGCAGCAGAACTGCCCAGAGGAGGAGGCTGAGTAAGGTGTGGTTTCAGCTAAAGCCCAGCCTCAGTCTGAGCCCATGGGGAGATGTGAAGCACTGAGCCTGGGGAGGAAGCTGTATCTTGCAGCTAATGACTGCACGTCACCCTGAGGAAGCATGCAGCCTCTCAGTCATTTCTGGGTGGAGGGGTGCCACAGCAGTTCTCTAAGGAGGGATGCAACAGCTGAGGGAATTGTGCCTTGGCTCAGTAAATGGCATCGAAGTAGGTCACCAAGGACATCTGTTCTACCTAGGCAGGCTTACTGTCTTGGATCCTTCCTTCCCTTCTTATTATCCTGGACTTAACCACCTAGAATGAACATTAAAGGCATCTTAAGCTGAAAGAACCAACTCTCGGCAGTCAGTTCCTCTTCCATGCACCTTGAGCCACATAATCCAAGTATCAACTGGATTTCCTAACTTTGAATCTCAAGATTTACCCTTACCATCTTCAATCCTTGAAACCTTTGCTATTTTCTAGTTTTATCAACTATTTACTCAATTGACAAGAGTTTCAACTTACTGCCCAGTCTTGGCCCTCACAGGGCAGTGTATTAGTTATCTTTTGCTGTATAATAAATTGCTCTAAAACTTACTGGCTTAAAACAATAATAGACATTTATTTTATTATAGTTTCAGTAGGCTTGGCTGGGGTTCTTTGGGGTTCAGTATTTGTTTTGTTTCCTATTTTGATGAGTTTCATTCAGATATTGACTGGAACCTGCAATCATTTGAAAGCTTGACTAGTGATGGAGAATCCTTTAAAGGTAGCCCAACCACATGGCTAGCAAGTCACATGGAGCTAGCTGTTGGTGGGAGGCTTCCATTACTCTACTTCACAGAGCTTCATGAGTGTCCTCATGGCATGACAGCTAATGTCCCCAGAAACAGTGAACCCTGAGAACAAGACAAATGCCACAATGACTTTTATGACCTATCCTCAGAAGTTGAATATAGTTGTCTTCATTAACTGGTCACACAATCCAGCTCTGATTCAGTGTGGAAGGAGACTGCATGGGGTGTAAATAGAGGCAAGGACCACTGAAGGCCACCCTGGAGGCTGGTTACCACAGGGCAGTATGTTCCTTTATTTCTTCGCAATATTATCCTGCCTTCCCACTCTGCCTGTTTGGCAAGAATATGGTGACTTCCTACCTCTCTATTCATAGCTTCTTTATTTTATAGTTCTGATATTTCTCTAGACTCCTACTTTAACAGGGCCATGTAGGATGTGAACCCAAAAGTTTATTTAAATTAGTAAATTTTTATCCGTCTCCAAGCTTTCAGAGATGTCTACTAACATTTCAGGAGCTGGTGACTAAGCCCAGGTTCTCCTCATCTCTAATCTTCATGATTATATACTCTTCAATTATGCCTACTCTCAGCCTTCATCTTTTCCTAGAGTCCTCATTTATAATGCTTTAATTACATAATTTTTTATGTAATTTTTCCTCCTATAACTACACTTCTGTTCTCTCCCTGGGTCTTCAAACCATCCATTCAGGTGCTTTATCCATTAAACCACAAAGATTCCAGAATGACATTTCCTTCCCTCAAGATGGCCACTCTGAGGCATGGATGTACTGAGCCTGAGTCAGAATGTGCAAAATTAGGTGGGTTGGCAGGGGAAAACCAGAACTGGATGCCAGAGGGGCACAGTATTTAAAGAAACCAAGCCTTTTGACCAAACACTACCTTTTGTGATGTCACATGTCAAGGGATTTTAGCTTGGATATCATAGAGTTTTTGATTTTCACTTTACAGAAGTACCACGCAAAGGTTATACAAAGCTCTCTGCTTATCCAAATGGGATTTGAAATATGAATGAGAATTAGGCTAAGCCTGACCACTCTGTCATCTGTGGGCTTTATTCTCTTTTCACTTCTGTGACACTTTTCATTTGTTCTGAAACAGAAAATCTCTGTTCCATTGACATAGGTGATATTCCTAACCCTGCCAGCTGTCTTAAAAAGCTGGTCATTGGTCAGTAGAGGATATGGAACTGTGGTTCAAGATAAATCTCAACCAGAGATAGTAAATATTCTAGGCTTTGCAGGCCACAAACAGTTTCTGTCACCCCTTCTGTGTTTTGTTTGTTTGTGTAATCAGTTGCTCAGTTGTGTCTGACTCTTTGCCGCCCTGCAGACCGTAGTCCACCAGGCTCTTCTGTCCATGGGATTTTTCTAGCAAGAATACTGGAGTGTGTTGCCATTTCCTCTTCCAGGGGATCTTCCTGACCCAGGGAACGATTCCATGTCTCCTGCATTGGCAGGCAGATACTTTACCACTGAGCCATCTGGGATTCTATTCATTTGTTTACAAGTCTATAAAAATGTAAAAGCTAGTCTTAGATCGGATGTCCATACAAACACTGGCCTCTGGAGGAATTTGGCCCATGGACTGTAAGTTGCCAACACCTGCTATGTCAAACAACTTACAAATGTAGCAATGGCACCAACAAAATTGAAAAAAACAAACACTTAAATACAAGTCACAGCCATTTGAGAAGCAAAGGTGCAGATTAAACGGCTACTAGAATGTCAAAATCAACATTAAACATCTTGCTAAAAGCAGGTAACATTCAGTAAAAAAAAAAAAAAAAAAGGACCAGAAAATGAATTATTTAGTAGCAGAACTTATTGCCCCAAACAGGAAGTCACATAGTAGGTGAGATGCTAATGTGATCAGGTATAATTTTTGTAAGAAAAATGCTAGGACAAGATGCAGTATAAGAAACTGAAAAGTTCACACTCTCAAACAGTGTGATAAGTTGAAGTATAGTCATCCCTTGGTATCCATGGGGGATGGATTCCAGAACCTTCCCATGGATATCAAAATCCACAAATGCTCAAGTCCCTTATATAAAATGCTATAATATTTGTATGCAATGTAGGCACATCCTTCCATATAAATGATCTCTAGATTACTTATAATATCTAATATAAAGTAAATGCCATGTTAACTAGTTCTAAATACAATGTTAATGCTATATGAATAGATGCTGGCATGTGGCAAATTCAAGTTTTACTTATTGGAAATGTCTGGAATTTTTTCCAAATGTTTATGATTTGTGGTTCGTTGAATCCACAGATTTGGGATCCACAGATAGAGAGGACTGACTGTATTGATGACGCGTTACATGATATTGAAGAGGTTTTGTGAAACAAACTGAAAGACTACATAGCTTCTTTATCTAGATTGAGTCAGCAGATTTCACCAACGAAAGTGATGCTGCAATATTGGTAAGATTTGCAAATAACTGTGAAGTTCAAGAACACAAAGAATTGCCCACAAAAAGCAAGGGTCAAGACATAATTAATGTTTGGCCTTCATATCTATAAATAAAAGATTTATCTTGGAAGAACAGTGTTGATTTCCAAACTGATGGTGCCCTGTCAATGGCTGGTTTTATGAGAACTTTTTTTTTCTAGTAGTTATGTATGGATGTGGGAGTTGGACCATAAAGAAAGCTGAGAGTCAAAGAATTGACCCTTTTGAACTGTGGTGTTGGAGAAGACTCTTGAGATTCTCTTGGACAGCAAGGAGATCAAATGAGTCAATCCTATTCCTGAATATTCATTGAAAGGACTGATGCTGAAGTTCCAATACTTTGGTCACCAGATGCAAAGAACTGACTCATTGGAAAATACCCTGATTCTGGGAAAGATTGAAGGCAGGAAAAGAAGGGGACAACAGAGGATGAGATGGTTGCATCACTGACTCTATGGACAGGAGTTTGAGCAAGCTCTGGGAGTTGGTGATGGACAGGGAAGCCAGGCATGCTGCAGTCCAAGGGGGCACAGAATTGGACACGACTGAGCGACTGAACTGAAAAATGACAGCTTTTGTATCTTAGTTAAAATTTCCTCACATTGTCACAACACACTGCCTTCTTTACAAGGAAGTACTGTTATCAAACACTCTTAGAGAGAGAATGAAAGGAAGTTTTGCATCATGCTACAAAATGGCTAACTTTGATATACAAAGACTAACTAACTTGAGAATAATTGAAATGTAGGAAAATCTGGACAAAGACCACATATTCTGCTCTACTAGAATTACGTGAATTCCCAGAGAAAGAGTTTTCAGCAGAGTTTTTGAGTCGGTAGGTGAAATTTAGAAGTACTTTCAAGATAAACTGGTCAGATTTTGTTAAGTGCTTTGAAGACGAACAATAGCTGCAGAAAGTAGTCTTCTCAGCAGATACTTTTCATCCTGTGAGCTAGTTGAACAAATTTCTACGAGGCCCTGGACAAAGTGTTTTGCCTTCAAATGACAAGATGCTTGAATTTAAAAGGTACCTGAGAGGAATTCCCTGGTGGTGCAGGGGTCCAGCAGCAATGAAGACCCATCATAGCAAAAAAAAAAAAAAAAACTGAGACAGATTTCTGATTCAGGTGATGAAGTTATTAGGCTCTCATGGAAAACTTTCCTGCAGTAAATGACTATAAAACCTGGACATAAAGCAAAAAGTAATGACCCTAAAAGCACTGGACAGAAACTGGTGAGAAATAAACACTTGGAAGAGGGGAGCAGAAACAATTAAACTCCTTGTATCTGTGACTTTGTGCCTGGGTGCATAGCCAGTACATGGTGGTGAACGTGTCAGGAGAAAATCTATGGTCAGGGGAGTCCACAGATGGAGAGAGTTGGAGATTCCTCAAAGAGAAAGAGATAGAACTTTCCCAAATTCTGCCTGCTGGTTTCTCTAATTCCTAAACCACACACGCATGAGGCAGATTCAAGGCATCTTAGCTAAAGACAGATGGCCCAAACTGAGACTGGAGTTGCTGTTTAAGAAACAGAGCTGCATAAGCAAAAGAAAATCTCTTATTAGAGAAAATCAACAAAATCAAGAATGTACACAACCATTCACAAAGCCCAGGGTAAATCCAAAATTTCCCAACAAAAAATAATGAAGAAAATGGAACATATCGTCAAGAGAAAAGGAAAGCAACTGAATCAGAACTTGAGAGGAGCTAGATGTTAGAGTGAACAGATAAGGACTTTTAAACAGCTATTATAATGATTTTCAATGAGATAAAATATGAGCTCAGTAAATGAAAAAAAATGGAAAACATCAAAAGTGAAGTAAAAACAACATCCCCAAACCAAACGGGCAGTATTTGAATAAAAAATCAGTACTCTTTGAAAAATACAATATTTGAATAAAAAATTTACTAAGTGATCTTAACAACCAGATGAAGATGACAGAATAACTCAAAGAACAATAGCAATTTTCCAATGAGATGAGAGAAAAAAGATTGTGAAAAAAAGAACAGAACCTTTTATATGAATAAAGATTCCAACATGTGTATAACAGGAATCCCATAAGCGAGAGAAAAAGTTAAATAAAGATGACTGAAGTGAAGTGAAGTGAAAGTCTCTTACTTGTGTCTGACTTTTTGCAACCTCATGTCCTTGGAATTCTCCAGGCCAGAATACTGGAGAGGGTAGCCTTTCCCTTCTCCAGGGGCTCTTCCCAACCCAGGGATCAAACCCAGATCTCCCACATTGCAGGTGGATTCTTTACCAGCTGAGCCATAAAGGAAGCCCCAAAATGACAAAAAATGTTACTAAATTTGAAAAAAGACAGAAATGTATAGATAAAACATGCTCAGAGGACATCAAGTAGAATAAACATAAACAATCCCATACCGAGGTGCATCATGGTCAAACCATTGAAAACCAAAGACAGGATAGCAAATCTTCAAAGCATCAAGAGAAAAACAGTAATACATTCTTCACCAGGAAAAATAATTTACTAGTTAAGTTTTCACCAGAAACCATGCAGAAAGGGAGAGAAGAGCAACATCTCTAAAGTATTGAAAGAAAAAAATCAGCTCAGGTTCCATAACCAGAGAAAATATCCTTTCAAGAATGAAAGCAAAATAAAGGTATTTTTAGATGAACTAAAAGTATCATCACCAGCCAGACTTCAACATACTAAAGGAAATTTCTTAGACTGAGGGTAAATAGTCACAAAGAAAGAATAACATAAAAGTTGCAAATGCAAAGGAATAGTTTTTTCTTTTTTCCTATTAACTGGTTTATATGAATCACCTATTTAAAGAAAAAAAATAGAATAGTTTCTTGCATAATTTATAACAAATGGAGACATATTATGTATAATAGCTATACATTATGGCAGGCACATGGAACAAATGGCTCCATGGTTTCTGTATTTTGAATGGTACAATATTAAATGCAAGTGGGCTATGAGAAATTAAGGATGTATAATGCAATCCTGGAGCAGTCACTAAAATATTATTATAATGCTTGAAACAAGTGAAAAGCTACAAAAAAATACATAACATTAACATGTTGGGTATCAAGAAATAAAAGGCCTTTTCCATCTCCAAGAAACAGGAACCAAATGAAATAAGCCCTACAATTACTCCAGCTGACTGTCAAAGTGTCTTCAGTGATGGTGCAGTGAAAGGGAAGCTGGGAAGAACCCAGCTGCTCCCTGAGTTGAGAACTCTGAATTGGGAGAGTGGAGCCATCTGCTTCAGAAGTCAGGTAAAAACTACTCCTGGACTAAACACTGCTCTGGGTCCACCTAAGAAAACTTAAAAGCAGTCCTTGAAATGATCAATCTGTTGTCAAATAGCCAAACTGTGTATAAGGACAAAGATCAAGACTACTCATAGGAATACAGATTAAACAAGTTAAAATTAACAATATCTGGCATACAATAAAATATTATCAGATGTATTAATTTTCTACTGCTGTACTATAAATGACTGCAAACTTTCTGGCTTAAGATAACAGCTATTTATCACCTCGCAGTATGTAGGTCAGAAGTCCAAGCAGGACTCAACTGAGTTCTTGGTTCATAACTTTGCAAATTAATAATCAAGGTGTTGGCCTGGTCTCATGTGGGGCCCAGGGTCCTCTTTCATGTTCATTTGACAACTGGAAAAATTTGTTTTCTTGCAGCTGTAGAATTCATGGAGATTGCAACTTCAAGGCCACCAGGAACACAATCCTCTGACTTCCTTTGTCTCTGTCTACTTTCCTTGTAAGGGTTCAGCTAAATAAGTCAGACCCACAAAAGACAATTTATTTCTTGATAAGTTGAAATGATTTGGGACTTAAATTTAATCTCTTTTGATATAGTAATCATGAGGGTGATATTTTCTCATCAGGCTAGGGGGTTATAAAATGGCATCAGTCATTGAAGTCATGATTGAGACAGCTACACAAGATATGAAAAGCAGAAAACCATGACCCATAAGAAAATTCAATAGTTGAAATCAACTTGGAATTGATGGAGATGATAGAGTTGATATCCCTAGAATTGATAAGGATATTTAAAAGTTATTATAGCTATATTCTCTAAGTTCAAGAATCTAGAGAAATGATCAAACATGATAAATAACACATACAAAAAATACAAGTGTGGACTCAAAGGAAGAAAATTACAATGACTGAGATAAGAAGTGCACAGGATGGGACATCCCTGGTGGTTCAATGGCTAAAACTCCACACTCCTAATGCATGGGACTTGGGTTCAATCCCTGGTCAGGGAACTATTTTCAATCCCACATGCTGCAGCCAAGAGTCTGCATGCTGCAACTAAAGATCCCACATGCTGCAACTAAAAAAAGATCCTGCATGCCACAACTAAGACCTGGCACAGCCTAAAAAAATAAATATTTAAAAAATGTTTTTAAGGATGGATTTAACAGCAGAGCAGACACTACAGAGGAAAAGAGAAGTACATTTAAAGAAAATTCTTTATAAATAATCCAAAACAAAACACACAGAAAAAAAAAAAAAGAATGGAGGAATGGGAAAACTTTAGTAGACTTATTATCAGTGTAACTGGAGTCCCCAGATTTAGGAGTGAGAGCAGAAAATTTGAAGAAACCATATTTGAGGAAATACAGTTAAACACTTTCAAAATTTGATAAATACTATAAATTCATGGATCTAAGAAGTTCCATGGTCCTCAAGCATAAGAAACATGATGAAAATTACACCAAGGCACTTTAAGCTTAGATCATTAAATCCAGTGATAAAGAGAAAATCTTAAAACCATCCAGAGCAAAAGCAAAATATAGAGGAATGAGGATTAAAATGACTGCAGATGTCCTGGACATGATGCATGGGAGAAGACAATGGTGCAGTATCTTTAAAGTACTGAAAGAAAAACCCTGACAAGCTAGACGTCTATACTCAGCAAAAATACATTTCAAAAATTAAGAAAGGCAAAATAAAGCCTTTCTTTCAGATATGCAGAAGATGAAAAAATGTATCTCCAGCATTGCTTCACTAGAAAACATTTTAAAGGAAGTCTTCAGGCAGAAAGACAAAAATGCCAAATGGAAATCTGGATCTACATTAAGAAATCATGAACATTGGAAATGGTAACTCAGGTGAATAAGTATAAAAGACTTTTCATTATTTGAATTTGTTTAGGAGGTCACTGACAGCTTAAAGCAAAAATAATAAAAATAGACCACAGGGTATATAATATATATAAGTAAATGTATGATGACAAGAAGAAGACCAAGAGAGGAGAAACAGAAACTCTTAAAATGTTCTCATATTATGGGTGAAGTAGTACATCAACACTAGAAGGAAGAAAGTTAAATGTGGATACTAAAAACCACCTGGGCTTATAGTGGTAAAGAACCTGCCTACCAATGCAGGAGACATAAGAGATGCAGGTTCAATCCCTGGGTCAGAAGATCCCCTGGAGGAGACATGGCAACCCACTCCAGTATTCTTGCCTGGAGAATTCCACAAATGGAGGAGTGTGGCAGGCTACAGTCCATAGGGGTGCAAAGAATTGGACTCAACTAAAGCAATTTAGAAAACACACTATGAACCCTTAAATGACAACAGATTAATACAGATAATAAATTTGTATATATAATTAATACAGTAATTATGGTTAGTCAGCCAACCACAGAGATGAATGGATTCATAAAGATACTCAATCCAAAAGAACAGAGAAAAATTGGAAAGGGGTATAAAGAACAGGTGGGGAAAGTTGAAAATATATAGCAAGATGATAGATTTAAACCCAATCATATCAATAACCAAATTAAATGTAAATGATCTAAACATTCTAATTAAAAGCCTGAGAGTGTCAGATTGGATATAAAAGCAAGATATGCTGCCTGGAGGAAATCCATGTTAAGCACAAAAATATAAAATGGATTATAAGTATGGAATTAGATATACCATACTAATATTAATTAAATTCAAACTAGAGTGGTTATACTAATAGAAAAGTATATTATAAAAAGAAAAGAACAGTGCTATGATAAAGAGGGTCATTTCTTGATGATAAAAGGGTCACCATGACATATAACAATTGTAGATAACTATGCACCCTAGTACCTAAAGCCTCAGAAATGAATAAAGCAAAAACTGATAGAACTGAAAGAAGTAACAGGCTAATTTACAATACAGCAAGAAATCTTAAAATCCCCTGAAGAAAACTGAAAAAACACTGATGCTCAATTGACCTGACTGACCATTTTATAAAATATCATACACAACAACAGATTACACATTCTTTTCAAGTACATACAAAAAAGTTATCAAGGAAGAACATGTTCTAGGCCATAAAAAAGTATTCATAAATTTAAAATGATCCAAGAATATTCATTGGAAGGACTGATGTTGAAGCTGAAGCTCCAATACTTTGGCCACCTGATGCAAAGAACTGACTCATTTGAAAAGACCCTGATGCTGGGAAAGATTGAAGGTGGGAGGAGAAGGGGACAACAGAGGATGAAGTGGTTGGATGGCATCACCAACTCAATGGACATGAGTGTGAGTAAGCTCCAGGAGTTGGTGATGGACAGGGGGCCTGGCATGCTGCCGTCACTGGGGTTGCAAAGAGTCAGACATGACTGAGTGACTGAACTGAGCTTATACTAAATATATACTGACCACACTGGAATTAAATTAGAAATCTGTAGAAATCTATATGGAAAAACTTCAAATATTTAAAAAACGAACACACTACCATATAACTCATGGGACAGAAGAGAAATGAAAAGTGAAATTACAAAATATTTTGAACTGCATAAAAATGAAAATGTAACATATCATGATTTGTGCATCTGAACAGAACTTAATGTAAAAATTATAGGGTTAGATATCCATATTAGAAAAGAAGAAAGGAATCAAATCACTGACTTCAGCTTCAACCATAAGAAATGAGAAGAGGAGCAAATTAAGTCTCAAGTAAGCAGAAGAAAGGAAATAAAAATGAGTGTTAATTAATGGCTTAGCAAACAGGAAAATAATGTGGCATAATCCATGAAACCAAAAGCATATTCTCAGAGAAGATGAATAAAATCTATAACTTCTAGACAGACTGATCAGAAAAAAAGAAGACACAAATTACCAATATTGGGAATGAAAGTAACATAGTCACAGATCCTAGTTATTAAAAAGATAAAAGGGAATATTATCCATTATCTCAATATCTTCGAAAACTTAATTGAAACTGACAAATTCTTTGATAGACACAACTACCAAAGTTCACTTAAGAAGAAATGAAAAATGAATACCTACCTCTATATATGTTAAAGAAATTGAATGCCTGTAGTTAAAATATTCCAACAAAGAAAACTTAGCACCTCATGGCTTCACTATTTAATTCTACCAAATATTTAACGGAGAAATAATGTCACTTGTACTCAAGCTCATCCAGAAAAGAGGAAATACTTTCCCACTCACTCTGTGCTCTAATGAAACATTCTTTTACACATTTCATTTTATTACAGTTCTGTGTGCATTTCTGTAGGATAAATTTTAGAAGTGGAATTACTCATTTAATTAGAAACAATGTAAGAGTAAGTTCAGTTCAGTCGCTCAGTCATGTCCGACTATTTGTGACCTCATGGACTGCAGCACACCAGGCTTCCCTGTCCATCACCAACTGCCAGAGCTTACTCAAACTCATGTCCATTGAGTCGGTGATGCCATCCAACCATCTCATCCTCTGTTGTCCCCTTCTCCTCCCACCTTCAATCTTTCCCAGCATCAGGGTCTTTTCAAATGAGCCAGTTCTTTGTATTAGGTGGCCCAAGTATTGGAGTTTCAGCCTCAGCATCAGTCCTTCCAGTGAACATTCAGGATTGATTTCCTTTAGGATGGACTGGTTGGATCTTCTTGCAGTCCAAGGGATGCTCAAGAGTCTTCTCCAACACCACAGTTCAAAGCATCAATTCTTCAGCACTTAGCTTTCTTTATAGTTCAGCTCTCACATCTATGCATGACTACTGGAAAAACCATAGCTTTGACTAGAAGGACCTTTGTCAGCAAAGTAATGTCTCTGTTTTTTAATATCCTTCTAGGTCAGTCATAACTTTCCTTCCAAGGAGTAAGCGTCTTTTAATTTCATGGCTGCAGTCACCATTTGCAGTGATTTTGGAGCTCAAAAAAATAAAGTCTGTCACTGTTTCCATTGTTTTCCCATCTATTTGCTATGAAGTGATGGGACCAGATGTCATGATCTTAGTTTTCTGAATGTTGAGTTTTAAGCCAACTTTTTCACTCTCCTCTTTCATCAAGATGCTCTTCAATTCTTCTTCACTTTCTGCCATAAGTGTGGTGTCATCTGCATATCTGAGGTTATTAATATTTCTCCTGGCAATCTTGATTCCAGCTTGTGCTTCATCCAGTCCAGCGTTTCTCATGATGTACTCTGCATATAAGTTAAATAAGCAGGGTGACAATATACAGCCTTGATATAATCCTTTCCCAATTTGGAACCAGTCTGTTATTTCATGTCCAGTTCTAACTGTTGCTTTTTTGACCTGCATACAGATTTCTCAAGAGGCAGGTCAGGTGGTCTGGTATTTCCACCTCTTTCAGAATTTTCCACAGTTTATTGTGATCCACACAGTCAAAGGCTTTGGCATAGTCAAGAAAGCAGAAATAGATGTTTTTCTGGAACTACCTCGCTTTTTTGATGATCCAATGGATTTGGCAATTTGATCTCTTGTTTCTCTGCCTTTTCTAAATCCAGCTTGGACATCTGGAAGCTCATGGTTCATGTACTATTGAAGCCTGGCTTGGAGAATTGGGGGCATTACTTTGCTACAGTGTGAGATGAGTGCAACTGTGTGGTAGTCTGAACATTCTTTGGCATTGCTTTTCTTTGGGACTGGAATTAAAACTGACCTTTTCCGGTCCTGTGGCCACTGCTGAGTTTTCCAAATGTGCTGGCATAGTGAGTGCAGCACTTTCATAGCATCATCTTTTAGGATGTGAATTAGCTCAACTGGAATTCCATTACCTCCACTAGCTTTGTTCTAAGGCCCCCTTGACTTTGAATACCAGGATGTCTGGCTCTAGGTGAGTGATCACACCATAGTGATTATCTGGGTCATGAAGATCTTTTTTGTATAATTCTTCTGTGTATTCTTGCCATCTTTTCTAAATATCTTCTGCTTCTGTTAGGTCCATACCATTTCTGTCCTTTATTGTGCCCATCTTTGCATGAAATATTCCCTTGGTATCTCTAATTTTCTTGAAAAGATCTCTAGTCTTTTCCATTCTATTTTTTCCCTCTATTTCTTTGCACTGATCACTGAGGAAGGCTTTCTTATCTCTGCATGTTATTCTTTGGAACTCTGCATTCAAATGGGTATATCTTTCCTTTTCTCCTTTGCCTTTCGCGTAAAGTAGGAAGTCAAGAAATACCTGGAGTAACAGGCAGATTTGGCCCTGGAGATACCCTCTTCCAACAACACAAGAGAAGACTCTACACATGCACATCACCAGATGGTCAACACTGAAATCAGATTCATTATATTCTTTGCAGCCAAAGATGGAGAAGCTCTATACAGTCAGCAAAAACAAGACTGGGAGTTGACTGTGGCTCAGATCATGAACTCCTTATTGCCAAATTCAGACTTAAATTGAAGAAAGTAGGGAAAACCACTAGACCACTCAGATATGACCTAAATCAAATCCCTTACGATTAAACAGTGGAAGTGACAAATAGATTCAAGGGATTAGGTCTGATAGACAGAGTGCCTGAAGAACTATGGACGAAGGTTCATGACATTGTACAGGAGGCAATGATCAAGACCATCCCCCCAAAAAGAAATGCAAGAAGGCAAAATGGTTGTCTGAGAAGGCCTTAGAAATAGCTGTAAGGGTAAGATCTTTCAGCAAAAGGCAGACCATCCCTACATTCTGTTTGCCAGAGATGGTTCTGTTCTTTCCAGCAGCAGCCACAGCAAAGAAAGGAACAATTATTCACAGGATTTAATTTACCCTTAAGGAGAGACCATGGTAACCCTGTTACTCTGTTACTCTTGCCTGGCAAATCCCATGGAGAGGGAAACCTGGCCGGCTACAGCCCATAGGGTTGCAGAGTTGGACATGACTAAAGCGACCGAGGGACTAAGCACGCATGCAAAGAGAGACCTTTAAAGGAAAAGCTCTGTTTGGGAAAAATCAGTCAAATAAGCACCAAAGGAAGTTCAGGTGAGAGTCAACCTGTTATGAAAAGAGAAGACCTGACTCCTTTCCCATCTTTCAGGAACAACAGTTCCAGTTTTCTGGAAAGAGCCCAGGCCAGGGGCTGACGTGGGGGAGGTCTCTGCTATCTACCTGCCTGATAACACACACCCTACCGAAAAATGTCAGGCCGCACAGCTTTCCCGCATCTGCGAAGGTCTGAGGAGTGTGGAGGTGTGAAAGCAAAGGCAGAAGGGAGTCAAACCACTTTATCAGTATCAAAAATCAGACCAGTGAGGTCTGACCATGAACCAGACACTGTGTTACATACTTTTCATAAACTGTAATGTTGAACTCTCACTATACTTCCAAGAGTAGGTAGCATGATGCCTGTTTTATGGCTGAGGAACAGAAAAGTAACTTGCCCATGGTCACACAGCTAGGAAATGGGCAATCTAGGACTTAAAGCCAGACCTGGCACAGAAAACACCTACTAAGTGTGTTCTGAATGTGACAGCCAGGCCTTCAGATGAGGGCAGGACAGGGACTTGGACAGTGTGAGGGGTTTGGAGTAACTCTCCAGCAACCTGGTCGGTGGTGCTAGTGGGGGTGTGGTCAGAGCCCCACAAGCATTCAAAGTAAGAAGGTGCCCAAGGCGTGCCTGCCCAGATATTTCAAGTCTAGAAAGGGCCACATCAACTCTTTTCACCTGTCAGGAGCCAAGGCCTGAGGGTCTAGTGAAGAAACTGGGCTCATGTTTCCATCAGTGAAAAGAAAGGGAGGGTTTGCTTTTTGACTGACGTTCCTTCTCTTGCTTTGCCCACGTGGATCATGGAGGACATACACTATGAAGGGTTCATGACTAGACCACCACTCTATCTGGGGATGACTAAGCTAGCCTCTGTGGGTAGCCACAGGAAGACCTTTCCGTCTTTTGAAATGTTGCAGCCCCTGTTCATTTCCTAAAAGTCATCGCTATGCCGAATCATTCTGTGATGGTTTAGTAAATGCTTATGATTCTTAACAAGGAGACAATGACAGCAGGATGGAGCTCTGCTTTCAGGCTACAGTAAAAGGCACATCCTTTTTTTTTTTTTTTTTTTTTCCTTTTTTGTTTTAGAAATACTGTGATGGGTCCAGAAGAGTCACTAATTTTTACTGCCACTGAAGGCACAATATATGGTGTGTGATCATAACAGTCATCACATCATTACTTTTTTGCTAACTTAAAAGCAAGGAGAATGTTAACGTAAGTTTTTTTTACTTTTAATTTGATCATATATTAGTTCATTTCATGAAGATTTATTGGGTGAGGGCCAGACTCTTTGATAGGTGTTGTAGATACAGAAATGAGACTCAATACTCTAAATTTCACACAAAAGATCTGGCAAGGCTGTGAATTCAACTGGCAAGATAAATTGGCAGTCTGGTAGTTTGCAAATCCCTCTGCTCTAGAGTTGTAAGGGATAAGAATTTCTTTTTGAACAGTCACAGAAAGTCCCTAGTTTCAGTCTAAGTCATGAGCCCATAGTTTAGTCATTTGTCATTCCCTTTCTTTAAGCTGCTCAGTCCCTTCAGAAAGAATTCCATGATCCTCAAATTTCTCATGTCCTTCAAACCATTTTATGATGGCAGCAATCTGGCTTCCCCAAAGTCAAGCCTTCAGTGGATACTTGACTTATGGTGACCATGGATATTAATTCAGTTAGCAGCTCCTCTCCCATATAACACATCTCTGGCTAGTGATGGGATCTGTAGTTGTCTTTAACAACTAAGACAGATAATCAGTCTCACATTCTATTTCACATCTCAATATTCTGGTTGGTTGCAATGGATTCCTGGAACCAAGTTCTTTCATTAGAATTCCTGGTTGGAAAAATCAGAAACACACTCTGGTTAATTTAAAAGGAAAAATGCTATTAATATGTATTATTTGGATATTTGGTAGCTCCTACAAATCATGGAAAGACCAGAGAACTGGTTTAGAAAATGGATAGGAATGGAGGCTGGGCCGCTTAGATAAGTAGAATCTGTCTATAATGTTAACACAAGTACTACCGCCACCTCTTCTGGCTCCCACTTCTTCCATGGGAATAAATTCTAAACATTCCCAGCTTCTTTGTATCCTTCAAACTCAGTTTGAGGAAGGAGCAGCTACTTGCCCAAATGTCCAGGCCTGGCACCCAAGCCCTAGAGTCCGAGGGACAAAGAGAACAAGTAAAGAAATCTGCACTAAGACCCGCACAATGGCGGTGTCTTCAACACTGAAGGGGGTGCAGCTAAAAAAATGACAAGTTTCTTCTGTAGTTAATAAGACAGGAAGTAACCTGACCCATGTGAATATTAGAAAGGGGCCCAGACAATGGATTGTAATGATGTACGACTAGATGGAGACTGATTGCAAGTATCTTCTCCACCTAGAATCATGGAGCTTGATTCATCTGGTGTGAAGGGTGAGAGGGAGAGGAGGGAGAGGAATCTGGTTCTCCCCTCAGGTTTCTGGCTAGGATGACTAGGTGACTGGCTATGCTATTGATCTCACAAACATATCAAGAAGTGGGGCTGGATTCTAGGTCACTAACTCTAGGCTAGGCAGTATGGTGTAGTGGTCAGGAGATTATGAGTATAGTCTTCTTGGGTTCAACTCCTGGCTGACCACTTTCCAGTTGTATGATTCTGAATGTGTGACTTAATCAATCAATGCTTTAGCATTCTTAACTTAAAACAGGGGTAGTAAGAATATCTATCTAAAGAGTGATTGTCAGGCTGAATGAACATATATTCAGTCGCTCAGTTGTGTCTGACTCTTTGCAACCCCATGGGAGCATATATTGGGTTGGCCAAAATGTTTGTTTCAGGTTCTTCCATGACATTTTAGTTTTTCTATGACATTTTATGGAAAAACCTGAATGGATTTTTTTGGCTAACCCGATATATGTAAAGCACTTTAGAACAGTGCCTGACACTATTCAGGGTTCAGGAAATAATAGTTTCTATAGTTAGTTATTATCCACCCACTGTTCACTCTGATTAATTCAAGGATTTGGGGGGTTTACCCTATCTGTGTAAAAAAGCTGATCTGCAAAACAAAACATAGTTGTATTTAACAGTTAGGGTCCACTGGTCATGCTGTCCATCATGCAGAAATGTAAACCAGCCTGAGGACAGCCATTTATAACTGCTCATACAGTGAGACAAAGGAGACACTTAGTTGAAGGCCCAGTTCCACAGCATGTTGATTGAAAACCAAGGAAATGACCTCTGTGGATCTGAGACCGTCTGTGTCTTCTGCATATTCTATGTTCACTTTCAGAAACTACTAAATTACGAGTAACTTGCAGCAGGGGAATGACACAGCATTTTGAAACCACTACTCAAGCATGAGCAAGTCAAACAGGTTTCTTACATAATAAGAGTTCTGGCATCTCACCCAGGGCTTGGCTCTTTGCCAGGTCCTCCATCCCCTAGAGAAACGTACAGAGCTATCTGGACGGCCAGGTCTGAACCATGTTTAGAGCATGGGGCAGTGTGTAGGCCAAGGCACTAGGAGGCCAATTCTACTCTGGCTTTGAGAGACTCTGGAATATTGGAGGTTGAATGTAAGTGGGAGACAAATGCTAACAGACCCATCATGGTTTGCCTGGGGGAGTTCCGGTTCTAGGCCTTTCTGGAGCCAGTGGGACCTTCAGAATTCACAAATCTCTAGGAGTTTCGTGCAGGGTCTTCAGATCTGTATCAGCTCACAGAGGTTAGAACTACTCCCAGAGCCTTTCCCAACGCTCAGAACCAAGAGAAGCTGGGTGTTGCACTTCCATCCTCATGGCACAGCAGGTCTAAATTTCCTCAATGAAGAAAGAACCCAGGGCCAAGAAAGATAAAAGATCAACTTTCACACTGGAAAACAAATATCCTTTACTATAGACTAATGGAAAAACAAGCTAAAAATTTACCAAAAACTTATAGCATAAATATCCTATTAATTTTCATTCTGAACTGCTACCATAATCATAGTATGCTTGCATTGCATATGAGCTCTGGTTGGAAAGAGCTAGTCAGTTCTATAATATACAATTTCTCTGCTTCTCTAAATTATCTTACTCAGTCAAAATTGACTTTGAGACTGGATGGGTCCTCATTTGTGTTATATGATCTGAAATTTGCAGTGTTTTTATGCTAGGGAAATAATCAGTCTAATGCTATTTCTGATACTGCTTTGAAAAAGGGAGACAGAATTTAAGCCTCATATCAAGAGGACAAATTATCCATTCTATGAGTTTTCTCTTGCAGTTTTACTGGAAGGAGTCTTATTGAACAGGTAGGATATTTCTACTTTAATAATGTGGATTGCTACTAGTTTTTTATCAGGTACTGGCCTTGGTGCTTTGTATGCATTGTCTCTAATTCTCATAATAAACCTGAATGGTAGAGCTTATTACTCCATTACAGAGGTGAGGAAACTTGGGTTCTGAGAGATTACTTTGGCTAGTCAGGGGCAGGCTACCTACTGCAAAGCACCAGCTCTTTTCACTGTTCTGTGACATCTCTTACAAAGAAAGGAAATTGTCTTAGAGCAAAGGTGTCTGGTAGTCTAAGTAATTCTGAACAGACCCAAACTGTCACTAGAAACTTGGTTCAGATCCAAACTGTCACTAGAAACTTGGTTCAGATCCAAACTGTCACTAGAAACTCAGTCCAACTTTTTGCTAAATGTTAGATATTTCAGGTATTTTTTAGATAGAATCACACTTCCTTTAAGGGTCAAGGTTTCATGTCTTGTTTCTATTTTTTTGTTTTTGTTTTGCCTCAGTACAGTAAAACAGAACAGGTCAGCATGGAAATACCTGCTGGTAATTTTTGAGCAGTTCTTGGGTAAATGCAATTGAAGCCATATTTGTCCACATAGATCTCATCCTAGAGGCTGAGAAAAACTCCATGAGAACCTGCCCCCCTTCAGGGAAATTTCTGCAACTACACATTCTTTCTCTCTCAATTTGTACAAAGAGACCAACTCATTTGCCATCCAGCCCCCAAACCCTTCCCACAGGGATCAACAGGTAAATTCGTGGAGGATAGACTCTGTATGTGATTTATCTTTCTATCTCTTGGACAACACTTGCCAAAGGCCTGCTGGCAGCTGAGGCTCTATAGATGTCTATTGAGCCAATGGGTAATGTGAAACAAGAGACTACATGCCATAAGCAGTTGTGGGTACCAAGTCATACTTCCCTGTTCTCAGGAAACTGATATTCTAATGGGGTGATGGGGAAACATCAGGGAAAAAATCCAGCTGGTATTTGAACTGGGGACCTAAGTTACGCATGCGTTAAAGACTACAAAGGCAGGCAGGTGCACTGCAGGCTGGAGTCCTCAGGGATGCTTCCTGCAAGAGAAGAAAACTGGAGTATGGAGGGGGCTCGGGGAAGTGGAAAGCTATGGTGGATGAGGGAAGCAAACATGACAAGTAAGGGATGGAAGGGAGAAAACTCATGGTAGGTGGTGGGAAACAGCCCCTCTGTCATCTCTGCTGTTTTCCTGCTCCCTGCACTCCTCATGGACTCAGTTCAAGCTGGCCCTCTCCACAAGTTTCCACTGTAGCCCCTTGTTATAGCACAGGAGCCCCAGTGATGTGGTGGTGAGGTGCGGGGCAGGGTAGCATGCTTCAGACCTAGCAAAAGGGTTCTGTCTATGCCTGAGCTGTGCCCCTTACTGTGACCTTCACAAGTGCTTCTCAGTCTCTTTCCCCCTTAGGCAGCTAGGGAGATGCCTAGAGTGGGAAGACCTGGGTACTTCACTTCCTCTCGGTTGCTTCAGTTCAATTCAGTTGCTCAGTCGTGTCTGACTCTTTGAAACCCCATGGACTGCAGCACACCAGGCCTGCCTGTCTATTACAAACTCCCGGGTTGACTCAGACTCATGTCCATTGAATCGGTGATGCCACCCAACCATCTCACCCTCTGTCATCCCCTTCTCCTCCTG
The DNA here is from genome assembly GCF_023699985.2 of Odocoileus virginianus. Lineage (NCBI taxonomy): Eukaryota > Metazoa > Chordata > Mammalia > Artiodactyla > Cervidae > Odocoileus > Odocoileus virginianus. The sequence continues at coordinate 67,883,354 of NC_069674.1, read as the reverse complement.
CCTTCAATCTTTGCCAGCATCAGGGTCTTTTCAAATGAGTCAGCTCTTCACATCAGGTGGCCAAAGTATTGGAGTTTCAGCTTCCAACGAACACTCAGGACTGATTTCCTTTAGGATGGACTGGTTGGATCTCCTTGCAGTCCAAGGGACTCTCAAGAGTCTTCTCCAACACCACAGTTCAAAAGCATCAATTCTTCAGTGCCCAGCTTTCTTTATGGTCCAACTCTTACAGTCATACATGACTACTGGAAAAACCATAGTTTTGACTAGACAGACCTTTGTCATCAAAGTAATCTCTCTGCTTTTTAATATGTTGTCTAGGTTGCTTAGGCTCTAGTCAAACCCCAGCTGATTGGATTCTAGAAAAGAGTTTCCCTTGAGGGCAATCCTTATTAAGAAGAAGAGTATTCTGCTATATTTCAAAATGGTTACTTTCCCCCTCCCCCTACTCAAAACTGGAAGTGAGGGTTAGGGGGATTTTTCTCCCATCTTCACTGTGAGAACTTGGTAGTGCTCCTGGAAGTAAAACTTACAAATGTGTGGGGACCCCTTGAGACTGGCTCCCCCCAAGGTTTCTCTCTCTCCAACTTGTCCACCTTGAGCCTCCAACATATCCATTACAGTTCATATTTTCCCACCTGGCATTAGTTCCCACGGAGGTGTCTGCTCTGATAACCTGTGACTCTCTGTATCTACCTATCAGCATCTCTCCAATGTTGGAGCACCAGTTTACCAGGTGATCTCAGTTCTCAGTGGATTGAAGAGTTGTTGGTTTTTAATTTGTTCAATTTTTGCTGTTGTTGTTTTTGTGAGTATTTGCGCTTTAACTTTCAAGTTCCTGCAGTACTAGACATGACCATGCTTTTCTAAAGCAGCATTTTCCTGCAGTGTTTTCTGCAAAACTGAGTTTGACAGAGTTCTACAGAATGTTAGTGGTGTTCAACCACAGAAGGGCCCCTTGTTCAAAGAGTATTGAGAAATACTGGGCTTCTTTATAGCAGGTCTTTTCAGTGTCTTTATTACACTAAACATGCTTTGGATTCTACTTCATAGGATGATAGACTGTATTGTTTGCTAAACTGATATGACAATGAAATCCTTTTGGTGAAGAGCACTGCATAAGAGCATGTTCTTCAGAACCTGGGAAATGCTGCCTTATGGTCTTTCAAATACTTCTACTTTCCTGCAGTTGCCCCATCTTCATAGGTACAATTGAAGTAATTAGCCCATTTTATGTTCATTTATGCCACAGACATTAAGTGTCCATTATGGGAAAGGCAGTATGGTGGATACAAATCTTTTGGGACATGGTGCCTTTTAGAGCTTAGAGTTTGGTATGAAAGTGAAACAGTGAGTTGTCAGGTGTGTCCAACTCGTTGCGACCCCATGGACTGTAGCCCTTTGGCTCCTCTGTCCACAGAACTCTCCAGGTAGGAATGCTGGAGTGGGTTGCCAGTCCCTTCTCCAGGGGATCTTCCTGACCCAGGGATCAAACCTGGGTCTCCCTCACTGCAGGCAGATTCTCTACCATCTGAGCCACCAGGGGAGCCCAGAGACTTCAAAAAAAGGCCCTCCTCCCCTAACATTTATTTCTGCTATTTACAAAAGATGAATCAAATTAATCCTTGAGAACCAAAACAACACAGAAAGCTTTGCTGATAAGAGCTGTTCACTCCTCACATTTCACTGAGGTACCAAGTTGCCTTCATGAGTGAACAGGCTATGGGTCAGGTCATCAGAAGGTCAGTCTGCATAAAACTGTCCATGACTCACTCCCTTATTTGCTGACTGGTGTCTGTTATAACATCTCCTAACTATGTTTCTAGGGGTCCCTGTGGGTAGAATGTGCAGGCAGAAAACCAAGGGTTAGGTGGACTCACTCCAAATGCTTATACTTCAGAAGAGTGAATGGTGGGAATTTGCGGCACCATTCATTCAGCCTCTTGCCTGACTTTTGGATACAATCTTTTCCAGCTAAAGGACTCATCTCCCAGAGTATCACTCCAGGCCCTAGTTATTGACAATACAAGAAAACAAAAGACAGAGCTGTTTTTACACTAGGCCCAAGAATCAGGAAAGAAAGAAAAACTGGCCATGACTAACCGGCATATCAGAGAAGTGATCTTATATTCAGACAGGTGGTTCAGTGCAGCCTGGGAGGGATGAGAAGATGCAATCCAAAGTTTCCCTTGCCTGGTTCCATCGCTCAGATGCAGCTGTGCCTGAAATCTACCCTTAGGCAGGCTTTCTCGGGTTTAAGCAGGTCTTCTCTAGAAATCACCTCTTTAAGACGCAAATACCTAAGGAGCGGAGGATGTGACTTTACAACCTTTGCACAGCTGTTATGAAACAACAACTTCTGGGGATAAAAGGAATCAAAGGAAAATCACCTCAGCTCGTGTTCCTCAGAATCTTTGTTTGCAAAATGACAAGGGGCTGAATTAAAGTTTTAAGTTATATTCCTACTTTATGACTCATTAGGATGCCTAGAATTCAGACAATCTGAAGGCTTTGGTAACATAGGGAAAAGGGAGGGGAACACTTTACAAGTATGAAATCCAGTCAGTGAATTGTAATCAGCAATTGTTTTTTTTGTAACAGAGGAGAGTAGAGAATACCAGATTTCACTGTGTGTTAATAGGTAAGGGTAAGTAGTGTTTTTGTTAAGTGTGTGTGTGTGTGTGTGTGTGTGTGTATAATTCATTGAGGTTCTTCAGAGAAACAGAACCAATAGAAGAGACAGACAGACAGACTGATGCACATCAAGTTGCCAGACTTATAAGTGAGGGAGCCATACTGAAGGTGCATCCTTCAGCTCTTTGCCCCAGCTTAGGCTGGGTGAACCACAGACTAAGCACCTTGCTGAGTCCTTCCTGAATTTCTGACCCACAAATTCCTTACCACCTGTAAGAGAGGTAAAATTATGTTTTAAGTACTTGAAATTATGTTTCAAGCCACCGTATGGATGGTTTGTTATATCCATAGATAACTGGAACAAAGGGCAAAGACTCATACACACATAATGCTTCTAAGCATCTGGTTATGGCCATGCAGAGTGCTTTATGTAAATACAGAAAGTTTTGGGTGATAAGAACCTTAGAGCAGATACTCCGGGCATACTCAGCATCCTTGGAAAATCCAGCTTTCAAGTAAGAGGTAACTTTAACCTGTTTGAGATTAAAAAGGATCTTGCAAGTCAGATGCTAGTGATTTCTAGCATCACTAGAAGTCTGGCATAGAGAAAGACCCAGGATCATCACCAAAAATAATAAGAGACCTTGACCATTTAGAGAGGCTCATTAGCTCTCAGCTCCCTATTCCTAATGAAATCAATTCTTGGAATCATTTTACTTCCTGGCTGTGGAGGAACCAAAGAGATTTTCTCCCCCCCTGACTTTTTCATTTGCCTCCAACCCTTAAACTCTGGGGAAAATTAGACTTTGATCAAGTATTACTATAATAAGCACATACACTATGTGTGTGAGGTCGGTTGCTCCGTTGCGTCTGACTCTTTGTGACCCCATGGATTATAACCCACCAGGCTCCTCTGTCCATGGGATTTCCCAGACAAGAATACTGGAGTGGGCTGTCATTCCCTTCTCCAGGGGATCTTCCTGAACCAGGGATCAAACCCACATCTCTTCTGACACCTGCATTGGCAGGTGGACTGTTCACCATTGAGCCACCTAGGAAGCCCCACATACACTATAACGCACTACAAGAAAGTTAAAATGTCACAGCATTGTATGCTAAATCCTTAAACACAATTCAAATAATCACTGTGTACTTAATGCCCAGTTTATATTTCTTCTAGAATCACATTCTATAGTTTGCACTTACAAAAAAAAAGAATTGCTATTTTGTTTTGTCTTATCTCTGGCATCCTTTGTGTTGGGTCTGGTAGCAGCTTCTGGGTGAAATCTGCTTGCTTCTGAGTTGACCCAGAAGCAGGTAACTCCACAAGGCAGCCCTACATCACACTGCTTTATGGCATGTGTGCAGGTAATATTGGACCTGTGCTTTCTTCCAGAAACCTTTAGGTATGCTAGGTTCTGTCTGTGGCCACTGAGGTGTCATGCCTCACCTTACTTCTTTGATAATAGATACTGTTTTTTTAAAAGGTAGGTAGTAACCATCTTCTTCACTGGGAAACCAGGCAGTTATTTGGCCCAAGGAGGTGACTCTTGATTAAGTGAATGAATCGGGATGAGGAACACATGTAAATCCATGGCTGTTTCATGTCAATGTATGGCAAAAACCACTACAATATTGTAAAGTAATTAGCCTCAAACTAATAAAAATAAATGGAAAAAAAATGTAGTTAGTGACCACCTGCTTCATTGGGAGACCAGGCAGTTCTTTGGCCCAAGGAGGTGACTCTTGATTAAGTGAATGAATCAGAGTTCAGTCATTCTGTCAGTATTTGGTTCAAGAATGGGCATATGACACAATTCTGGTGCATGAGGGCCTTTGGGGAAGGCCCTGTCTTTTCAGGAGGCATCCAAGGACAAGACGCTCTCCATTCCTGTCCCCTGTCATTTGGATACTTACATGAAGGTGTGACGCCTGGAGGATCGTGCCTACCATGAGGGGAGCCAGCCCAAAGGGAAAAGTCGGTGTGCTGACTGGAGTAGAGAGAGAGAAAAGAACCTGTGTCCTTAGTCATATTATAAGCTGCTGAGGTAACCTACCGTGGACCTGTGCTAACACTGAGCTTCTCATCATATGAAAGAATACCTTCCCTCCCCCTTGTTTAAACTTCTTTTAGTGGCATTTTCTCTTATTTGTAACTGATCAGTTCTGTTCAGTTCAGTCACTCAGTCGTATTCGACTCTTTGTGACCCCAAGAATAACAGCACGCCAGGCCTCCCTGTCCATCACCAGCTGCCAGAGTTTACTCAAACTCATGCCCATTGAGTCAGTGATGCCATCCAGCCATCTCATCCTCTGTCGTCCCCTTCTCCTCCTGCCCCCAATCGCTCCCAGCATCAGGGTCTTTTCCAATGAGTCAACTCTTTGCATGAGGTGGCCAAAGTATTGGAGTTTCAGCTTCAGCATCAGTCCTTCCAATGAACACCCAGGACTGATCTCCTATAGGATGGACAGGTTGGATCTCTTTGCAGTCCAAGGGACTCTCAAGAGTCTTCTCCAATACCACAGTTCAAAAGCATCAATTTTTCGGTGCTCAGCTTTCTTTACAGTCCAACTCTCACATCCATACATGACCACTGGAAAAACCATAGCCTTGACCAGACGGACCTTTGTTGGCAAAGTAATGTCTCTGCTTTTTAATATGCTATCTAGGTTGGTCATATCTTTCCTTCCAACGAGTAAGCGTCTTTTAATTTCATGGCTGCAGTCACCATTCGCAGTGATTTTGGAGCCCAAAAATATAAAGTCTGACACTGTTTCCACTGTCTCCCCATCTATTTCCCATGAGGTGATGTGACCAGATGCCATGATCTTAGTTTTCTGAATGTTGAGCTTTAAGCCAACTTTTTCACTCTCCTCTTTCACTTTCATCAAGAGGCTTTTCAGTTCCTCTTCACTCTCTACCATGAAGGTGGTGTCATCTGCAAATCTGAGGTTATTAATATTTCTCCCAGCAATCTTGATTCCAGCTTGTGCTTCTTCCAGCCCAGTATTTCTCATGATGTACTCTGCATATAAATTAAATAAGCAGGGTGACAATATACAGCTTTGACGTACTCCTTTTTCTATTTGGAACCAGTCTGTTGTTCCATGTCCAGTTCTAACTGTTGCTTCCTGACCTGCATACAGGTTTCTCAAGAGGCAGGTCAGGTGGTCTGTTATGCCCATCTCTTTCAGAATTTTCACAGTTTATTGTGATCCACACAGTCAAAGGCTTTGGCATAGTCAAGAAAGCAGAAATAGATGTTTTTCTGGAACTCTCTTGCTTTTTCAATGATCCAGCAGATATTGGCAATTTGATCTCTGGTTCCTCGGCCTTTTCTAAAAACAGCTTGGACATCTGGAAGTTCTTGGTTCACGTATTGCTGAAGCCTGGCTTGGAGAATTTTGAGCATTACTTTACTAGCGTGTGAGATGAGTGCAATTGTGTGGTAGTTTGAGCATTCTTTGGCATTGCCTTTCTAGGGATTGGAATGAAAACTGACCTTTTCCAGTCCTGTGGTCACTGCTGAGTTTTCCAAATGTGCTGGCATATTGAGTGCAGCACTTTCACAGCATCATCTTTCAGGATTTGAAATAGCTCAACTGGAATTCCATCACATCCACTAACTTTGTTCGTAGTGATGCTTTCTAAGGCCCACCTGACTTCACATTCCAGGATGTCTGGCTCTAGGTGAGTGATCACACCATTGTGATTATCTGGCTAGTGAAGATCTTTTTTGTATAGTTCTTCTGTGTATTCTTGCCACCTCTTCTTAATATCTTCTGCTTCTGTTAGGTCCATACCATTTCTGTCCTTTATCGAACCCATGTTTGCCTGAAATGTTCCCTTGATATCTCTAATTTTCTTGAAGAGATCTCTAGTCTTTCCCATTCTGTTGTTTTCCTCTATTTCTTTGCACTGATCACTGAGGAAGGCTTTCTTATCTCTCCTGGCTATTCTTTGGAACTCTGCATTCAAATGGGAATATCTTTTCTTTTCTCCTTTGCTTTTCACTTCTCTTTTTTCACAGCTATTTGTAAGGCCTCCTCAGACAATCATTTTGCCTTTTTGCATTT